>NC_136507.1:91860044-91862544 GCF_053919585.1 Euprymna scolopes
TATTCAAAATTAGTGCTGATTCTAAAAGTCTTCTTTTAGCTCTATCTATCACGTATTTAATAATTTTCGCTTGATCTAAATTAAATGAGTGATCGTGTTCTGCACAATGGCAAAAGAGTGCATTTAGGGCGTTACCATTCCTTATATCTCTTCTGTGCTCGTTAAGTCTTAATTTCAATTTTCGTTGTGTTTCACCTATGTACGCTTGTTGACAGTTGTTACATGGGATGGAATATATACCGGCATCGGATGTGAGGGTTTTGGGAGAGTGCTTGGTAGTTTTTAATGTCTGTTTTATGGTTGAGGAAGTTGTTTGTATCAGGTGAAAACCAAGTCTATTAAGAGTGTCGTAGATTTTTGTATTTTTGGTGTGGGTGGGAATGAAAAGATGTCTGTTTAATAGTGAGGTATCTGTTTTATTTTTCTGTGTGTTTATGTTATAGTGTATTTTCGTAGCTTTTTTCTTTGCGTAAGAAATGAAATAGGATGGATACTGTAGTTTTCTTAAAACATTCGTAATATATTGAAATTCATCATTAAGATATTGGGGACTGCATATTCTAAAGGCACGTAAGAAAAAACCTATAATCATGCCCGTCTTTATTTTATCATTGTGGTGTGAGTAGTAATGAATATAGTCGTTTTTGTGTGTGGTCTTTCTATGTACTTTGAAACTCAGATCAGTTTCTGATCTGATGAGGAATATGTCTAGAAAAGCTAGGGAGTGGTCTTGTTCGGATTCATGTGTAAAATTTATAGATGGTTCAACTGAATTTAATTTATTTCTAATTTGTTCTATTTGTGTGTTTTTAGGGAGAAAAATAAGAATGTCATCTATATATCTAAAATATGTGGAGTTTTTAGGAAGTCTGTGTTTAAAAGAGTTGGTTTCTAAGAATTCTAAGAATAAGCAGGCTAGTACACCACTAAGGGGGTTACCCATAGGGAGTCCAAATTTCTGTCTATAGTAAGAATTATTAAATTGAAAGTACGTTCTATCAGTGATGAGTTTTATAATTTGTATTAGTGTATCTGAGGAAAAAGGTAGGTCGGCTTTAATTTTGATTAAGTGCTTATGGAGTAGATTAAGGCATTTTTTGATTGGAATATTGGTGTAGAGGGAAATTATGTCTAAACTATGCATGGTTTTATTTTGCATGTCCATATTTTTTATTCTATTTAGGAGGTCACCAGAGTTTTTGATATGTGAAGTGCTGATGGTGCCCATTAGTGGAGTTAAAATTTGGGCAATAGCTCGTGCTAATTTATGGGTGACGCTTCCAATGTTTGATATTATAGGTCTCATAGGGACGTTCTCTTTATGTATTTTTGGGAGGCCGTATAATATAGGAATAGTGGGGTGGTATTCTATGTTATTAATCCATTTTTTATCATTTCCGATAAGTTTCTTTACGGATTTATTAAAAGTATCGAAATCTTTTTCTATTGATTTTAAATCTATCGGAGTGTATATATCTCCGTCTGCCAATAGTGTGTGCATTTTCTTTAGATATAGGTCTTTATCTATTATAACTATACCACCTCCTTTATCGGCTTGTGAAATAATAATGTCTTTATTTTTTGTTAAAAGTTTTAAGGCATCAATGTATCTTTTTGGTAGTGCTAATTCTTGAGGTTGGGTAGTTGTTAAAGCTATTAACCCTTGTATGAAGCCTTTAGTAAAATCAGAGTCCTCTTGTTTATAATTTTTTAGGGTTGTGTTAGTGGTGATTTTCGAATGCTTAAATTCGCTACCGGCAAGCATTCGAAAATCACCACTAACACAACCCTAAAAAATTATAAACAAGAGGACTCTGATTTTACTAAAGGCTTCATACAAGGGTTAATAGCTTTAACAACTACCCAACCTCAAGAATTAGCACTACCAAAAAGATACATTGATGCCTTAAAACTTTTAACAAAAAATAAAGACATTATTATTTCACAAGCCGATAAAGGAGGTGGTATAGTTATAATAGATAAAGACCTATATCTAAAGAAAATGCACACACTATTGGCAGACGGAGATATATACACTCCGATAGATTTAAAATCAATAGAAAAAGATTTCGATACTTTTAATAAATCCGTAAAGAAACTTATCGGAAATGATAAAAAATGGATTAATAACATAGAATACCACCCCACTATTCCTATATTATACGGCCTCCCAAAAATACATAAAGAGAACGTCCCTATGAGACCTATAATATCAAACATTGGAAGCGTCACCCATAAATTAGCACGAGCTATTGCCCAAATTTTAACTCCACTAATGGGCACCATCAGCACTTCACATATCAAAAACTCTGGTGACCTCCTAAATAGAATAAAAAATATGGACATGCAAAATAAAACCATGCATAGTTTAGACATAATTTCCCTCTACACCAATATTCCAATCAAAAAATGCCTTAATCTACTCCATAAGCACTTAATCAAAATTAAAGCCGACCTACCTTTTTCCTCAGATACACTAATACAAATTATAAAACTCATC
>NC_136507.1:91865044-91895044 GCF_053919585.1 Euprymna scolopes
ATTCGTGTCCAAGGAACCTATATCTGAAATTTCAAGTATATAGACCCCAAATTGGCGGAGGAGTTTGGTAGAGTTCTCAAAGGTCTAATTGTTTAACTTTGACCCCTTAACAGCCAAATTTCTGGCTCAAAACCGATCACATCGATTTTTCCAAACTTCAGTACTCTGTATATCAAATTTCGAGTTTGTAGACTAAAAATTGAGAGAGTTATTGCGTAGGGAAATGTACACAGACACACAGACACACAAATACACAGATACGCAGATACGTTCACTTATATATATATATATATATATATATATATATATATATATATATATATATATATATATATACATATATATGTATATATATACCAAGTAAAAGATATTCAAGAGGGAAAACTCGTGAACTAAAACGAAGTTATTAAGAGTGCTCAATAAAAAAGAGCAAAATATAATATTTTTTTCGTTTATATAGAAAAATATTACAGAGTCGCTACATTGAGCATGCTAATATTTCGCACAATTGGTTGGAAAGAACCGAAAAACGGTTCGGGTCGCCATGCTAGTTTTAAATAAATATTGGCGAATACTTCTTTAATCAGCGTTTATTACAATCTCAAACAATGCAATGGACGTATATATAAAGAATAAAACTTACATTTACAAAAGGTTAATTTACACCACAAAAATAATTCCGATAATCAAATTAAAAAAAACAATCAATAAATAAATGAATAAAAGCAAAGTAATTCTATATACACATCCAACATCTTTAATTTTCACAATTATTTTCATTCCAAAAGAAACGGCATTAAAATTTTCTTAAATAAATATTAAATAACTGTTTTGAACATCTTTCACTCCATGCCTTCATCGACTATTTTTGTTATTCAGTTAGTAAATATCAACACGTGGTCTCTCAGCGGCTGTATTTTGAAATGCCGGAATGGTGCGTTAGCCACGCTTCTATAACGGAACTCAGACACTTGACGTTTACCTCGCGTAGCTAACGCACCGTTCCGGAATTTTAAAACACAACAACTGAGAGATAACGCTCAGATCTTTACAAACTGACTTTGCTTCCTCAAACATGGCAAGTAAGGAGATGAAATAAATAAGGAAAAAATGTATAAAATACAGTGGATGGAGTTTGACACAAAATTTTCTTTAAATTAAAAATTTTAAACAATTAAAATATTTGTTTATTTTCGAAATATTGCGTGCAGTTTGGCTTGCACTCGCAGCTGATGCGTATTTTATTTTATTCAAATTAAATCAATTTTTCTATAGACGTAAATCTCGCGTAGCCAACGCACTGTTCCGGCATTTCTACCGCTGAGAAACAACGCACGAATATTTACTTACGTTGTGATTAAGCTTTCAAGCGCACCTGATGCGTATTTTATTATATATATATATATATATATATATATATATATATATGTATATATATAGTAAGTTATATATATATATATATATATATATATATATATATATATATATATATATATATATATATATATAGTAAGTTATAAAATATATATGGCGATTAAGCTACACTGAATATTCCGCGTTTCATCCACTCTAGGACTCTTATGCGCATAAGCCTGAAGAATCTTTGAGTGGATAAAACGCGGAATATTCAGTGTAGCTTAATCGCCATATATATTTTATAACTTACTAACTAGGTCTACCTTCATATTGAGCACTTTTGAAGTAAATACCTAAAGTTTACGCATAAATTTATACTTTCGTATATTAATTTTATGTGAGTAAATTAAGTAATTATATATGAATAAATATATATATAAATATATATTATATATATAAATATATATATGTATATAAATATATATATATATATAAATATATATATATATATATAAATATATATAAATATATGAATATATAAGTTTCGTGGTTAAATTTTAAATTCTCAAAAAAACAACATATAGAGGCATATATTCGATTTAAGAATTTATTGCTTGACAAAAGGAATATATAGAAGGGGTTATTTTTATTTTCTTAATCCATGGATTTTCAACAATGGCATATCGTCAGAGGAAATGAAATGCAGTTAGCAAAATGTTCAGCTGCGGATATATATATATATATATATATATATATATATATATATATATATATATATTAGTGATGGGACGATGCCAAAATTTTTCCCGATTCCGATTCCGTTCAAAATTTCCGATTCCGATCCGATTCCCGATTCCGATTCCGATTCTTGTAAAATTTATACATATTTAATTAGAGATTTTGCTTGTTTGTTTTTTCGTAAATTTTCAAATTATTACATAAACCCCTGGTTAATGTCCGCGTATATTTTATCTCAAATGTTTGCCTTGTAATTGATTAAAAATTGTAACACAACAAAACATTTATTTTGATTTTAAAACAAAGCTATATTGTACCAGTTCGTATTTACTGTATAACATGCTACTTACATGAATAGTGGAAAATATTCGAAGATTGGTAGGCAAAATAAGAAAACGATGTAAGAACAATATATTTAACAACGCCACTTAGCAAAGCCACATCTCATTGTTACGAACGAATTTCTAAATAATAATATTACTATTATGAAAACCATTTTTAACGTGAGATTGCGTGAGCTTTCTGTGCTTTCTCTCGCAGCTAAATCCCTATTCCAAAATGAAATATTACTTTTATAGATTACGTGTTAGAACATTTTTTTAATTGGCGGAAAGAAAAGCGATCATTTAGAATTTAGAGTGTAAGATCAGTTTCGAATATAAATTTAACGTAAAATGATCATCATTTCTGGCCATCCTAATTCTTTATGGATATTAACTAAAGTGTTTCCCACTAAATTAAGTTCGGTTTGCAACGTTGTAAAACCATGTGTAATCGCTTAAAAAGTAGACACCCTATCCCCAATAAGCGCACATAATTTAAAATTGGTAACACACTACAGCTCATGTTACGTTATATTTATTTGTGAAACTGACCGTCTATTTTAAATTCCTAATCGTTTTATATATATATATATATATATATATATATATATATATATATATATATATATATATATATATATATATATATATATATATTATAATCATGAGTGTTTAGACAAATATGAAAAACAGAGCCTAAAAAAGGGGTGGTGTTTAGCCCTAAAAGTTCCCGGGGGGGGGGGGCGCAAACCAGAGTTTTGCCAGGGTCAGCGATACTGAATTTACATTTGCAACAATTGCCTTTACATTTTGGACAAGTTTCAGTAAAATCTAATGGACGGGAAAAAAGTTATGGGGCCAAAAGTGTCATTTTTGCCATTTTGGGCATTTTTGACCCCTTTTCAGCCCCTGGGGGAGCAACGAGAGTTTTCTTAAAAAAAACTCGATGTTGTGCACATCTACGTATTGGAGTACAACTTGTGGCAAAATTTCAGAAAAAAGTAATGGACGGTTATCCGGGAATCATCCGGACGAACGGACGAACGAACGGACGAACGCCACTGAAAACTATAGTCCCTCTCAGATAAATCGGGGGGGGGGACCAACAAGGAATGAGCAAAATTGTGAAAACGCTTGGCCTTCGATTTAATTTGAAATATGCTTCCACTGTGATTTTCTTTGATTCTGCCGGTATTGTTTATGTTTATACTTAAGGATTGCTACGACGGCGCCAATGCCGTCTGAAGCCGAGGCCTCCGTGAGATATATATATATCACGGAGGCCTCGCTGAAGCCCGCCAATCTCACTCAAAAGTTGAGTTGAAAGTATTATGGGGTAATTAACACCTTCGATGCCGTTGGTTTCGACAACAATACTTTTTCACACCCACTTGCCAAATTTCTCAAGGAGTTTAATATGAAAAGATTTCAAACGAATAGAGTTTTATTTTATTTTCCTGGAGCCACATTGTCTGACACCGTCGCATTTTTCTCGGGTTTCGGAAAAGTTAAAAATATAACTGAATATCTCACAATGAATTTATCAAAGTCTGGATAAAATAGATAAAGAGAAAACATTTAGAAATTTTTCAGATTGAAAAAGAAATTATATTTACATTTAAAAGTCCCCCCTCATTGAAATTCTACTTTTGGACGATATTTGTAAACCCACTAAAAACCAAATTATTTTTAGATCTAGGATGAAGCTCTAAACTGTCTTCACGTATTAAAAAAGGGTGCTTGTGCAGTTTACACTATGTTAAAAAACGAAAAATAAAAAAAATATATATTCTACGTACTCGTTATGGAATGAAGTTCTCATAAAAAAATCACGTAATTTCATCAAATAGTTTTTATTTTATGCCGTAAAAACGATTTGGGAAATTCGGAATCTTCCTAAAAAAACTGCGATAATTAGTCAATGGAGCGTAAAACAAAAACTATTTAATGAAATTACGTGATTTTGTTATGAGAACTTCATTCTACAACGAGCACGTAGATCTATAGAGTTTAGTTTTACTAATAGTTTAAAGGAAATAAATATTTATAATCGGTACAATTGTAAACATGAGTAATTGAAAATTAACTTTTGAAAAATATTCAAAGAATCGATTTTGGAATCGGAAATTATACACAAATTTTTCCGATTCCGATGCCGATTCCGATTCCCCGAAAATTACCGATTTAACCGATTCCCGATTCCGATTCCGATTCATCGGCACAACACTAATATATATATATATATATATATATATATATATATATATATATATATATATATATATATATATATATATATATATATATATATGAGAATAGGGAAATAGTATTCCGACGAGATCCAGAGAAAAAAAGAAAAGGAACACACCAAGTTGTGTTCATCACCGTTTCGACTTTATTGTAAGACTTCTTCTGTATGAATGAAATTAAGAAAATAAAATACCAGTACAATATTATAAAATATATTTTTTTGTAATGAAATGTATGACTCTATTTTATTTCATATACACCAGACACTTATCTCCAAAACAGTTTCTTTTACTTGCACACCGTAATAATACAATAATTTGCAACACTCTAAACAGTCTACGAATTCAATTAATACAAACATTACAAGCAACAGAACATTTAAAAAACAAACCAATTTCCTATTCAGGCATATACACTGTTCCTTACAAAAATTGTCAAAATGAAAAAATGAAACCCAATGTAGATTAGAGGAAAAGCTCAATAAACATGCATACATTTAATTACAAAAATATTATTTTGGTATTTTATTTTTTAATTTCATTTATCCAGAAGAAGTCTTACAATATAAACGAAACATTGATGAACACATAAGTTAGTTTGTTCCTGTATATATATATACTAGCATGGATGCCCGGCGTTGCTCGGGTGTTTGGAGGTGTGCGTTGAGCAAAAAAGAAAAAAGTGGTAGTAGGAAGGCAGGCTCGAACCCGTACCACAAAAGAGGAAAAGAACGGGGGAAAAAACGTGGCGTCTTTGCTGTTACGACCACTGCCAAGCCGGAAGTGACGTTTGTTTAAGGCTAGGCAATCGAAAAGAGGGGATGACTTTTGAAAATATCGGTGAAAAAAAGCGACCACTCCTTGTAGAAATGTGGCCAGTTGAGGGTGAAGAAATTAATGTTTAAGTCAATTTTTCGGTATTTGTCGTCTGAAGGGTGGAGCTTCAAAACGATACTGATTTTGTGAAAATCCGGCGCCCCTATTGAATTTTTTAGGCAGACATGCAAACATACATACATACATTTATATATATTTTAAGCTCAAATTTTCGATCCAAACCGATTGAAAAGCTTGCCTTATCTCTGAATACCCTTTATGTAAAATTTCAAACGTTTAGACCAGAAATTCTTTGAGTAATTTGATAGAGACCGCAGAGGTCAATTTTTTAAAACTTTAACTCCTATTATGACCCTCAAACATTTATTGTTTTGGGCTCAAATATAGTGTTTAAGTTAGATCCATGTCCAAGGAACCTATATCTAAAATTTCAAGTGTTTAGACTCAAAATTGTCGGAGGAGTTTCGTAGAGTTCTCAAAGGTCAAATTGTTAAACTTTGACCCCTTAACAGCCAAATTTCTGGCCCAAAACGGAGTACAAAGATTTTTCCAAATCTTAGTACCCTGTATATCAAATTCTGAGTCTGTGGACTGAAAATTGGCAGAGCTATTGTGTAGGGAAATGTACAGAGACAAACACACGCAGACAGGGAGACACTTTCATTTATGGATATATCGATTAAAGTGAAACTGTCAATTTTCAGTCTACAGAGTCGATATTTGAAACAAGAGGCATTGAGATTTGGGAAAATCTTTTTAATCGGTTTTCTGCCAGGAATGTGGCTGGCAAAGGGTCAAAGTTACACGATTTGAACTTTAAAAGCTCTACCAAACTCCTCCGCTAATTTTTGGTCTAAACACATGAAATTTTAGATATAGGTTACTTGGACATAGATAAAGCTTTTAACTTGGTTTGGGGCCACAACAATAAATGTTAAGGGGGCAAAATTAGCGTCAATTTTAAAAATAATTGACCATTGCAGTCTCTATCAAATTACACAGCCAATTTATTGTCTAAACATTTGAAATTTTACATAAAGGTTATTCAGACATGCAGCAAGGTTTTCAATCAGGTTTTGACCGAAATATGGCTGGCAAGAGTTCAAACTTGTAATTGTAAAACTTTGCAGACTCGACCAATTTTGGGTCTAAACATTTCAAATTTTAGATGTAGGTAATCTGGAGATGCTGCAAATGCATTTTCACCCGATGCTTATGTTAGCGATTAAGCGAAGCTCACTATTCGTTTATTTGTAAACAGACTAATAGTACGAGCACTGTAAAGCGATGGGCGAGCGTTGTTTAATAGACATTTTAGGAAAGACATTTACGATCACCGATTCGTGATGCTGTGGTTAGAACTTCCGACTGTCAACGCGGTCGATGGATGAGGAAAGTGCTAGTCTAGCCGCACTGATGAGTTATGATACAATGGGACACTACTGTATGTGGTTGGTTGGTTGGTTGGTTGGTTGTTTTTGTTTTACGGCATATCTACCCTTTTCAGGCTATTTAATGCCGAATCCAAAGATTTTGAAGAAAATCTTTTTTTAATAGAATATATTTGTTGTTTTAACGTCGGTTTCTATTTAACCCATAGTTGGGACCCTAACAGGTACTACCACTCCGGGTCAGAGTGGACCTGGGAGCAATGGCAATTAAAGGGTGGCTCCACACTCCCCAAATCCCATAAGCTGGGGCCTCACCACTGGATATAGTTTAAGGTCATATCCAGGACCCCCATTGAGAGACTTTTACCCTGTGCAGGGGGGGGGGCAGTCGGCGTATTCTAATGCCCCACCGACAGGGCCACTACTGTATGTGGATGAATATATATATATATATATATATATATATATATATATATATATATATATATATAAGACATTTATTACTGTGAGTCCAGAATGAGTTTACATATCGTTTCAACTTGAGGAAGATCCTCAAAGAGAGGAAATATCCAACTAGCATCGTCAGAATTCATAGATGAGTCCATCTATGAATTCTGAAGATGCTAGTTGGATATTTCCTCTCTTTGAGGATCTTCCTCAAGTTGAAACGATATGTAAACTCATTCTGGACTCACAGTAATAAATTTCTTATATACTGCTCTGGCTACACATTGAGCACTCTAGTCCGATTTTTTCACCACTGGTAAATAAATATATATATATATATATATATATATATATATATATATATATATATATATATATATATATATATATAGGACTGTATGTCGATGACTAAAATATATTTTATAAAGCCCCCCCTCTTGGGTTGAGCACTATCGTAAATAATTTTACTCGCTACTTAATTTAGCTGAAAAAATGCGAAGCTTGCGGTTTGTTTACAAACAAACGTTTGAGCCTTTTACGAGTGGCGGACGGATGTTTATTTAAATAGACATTCGGACAGATTAATTACGGCCACCGCTTCCGTAGTCAGGGGGTAGAACCGCTGACTGTCATCACGACGGTTCTAGGTTCGATCCTCGGCTTGGGATAGGTTTTAGTCTAGCGGCACTGATGAGTTGTGAAACAACGAAACAGGACTGTATGTCGACGACTAAAATATATTTCATATTATATTAGGCACCGCCAAAACTGGGGGGGCAGGTCAGTACTTTTTGACGGACCGTCTTTTTAAAAATCTACCAAAAATCAGGTAATTATCCGATCAATACGAAATTTTCAGCGATTATTAGGAGAAGAATGAACTTTATAACAGTGTACTTATTTTTCATAAACGATATTTATATATATATTTTTTTTTGCTTACAAAACCCCCCCTTGTTTTGAAGTGGGAACAAATGTGCTTAAAATAATCATCTGAGACTGAAATCAACATATTGTGTTGTAAGGGACAGAATTATAGATTCAAAAAAAAAAAAAAAAAAAAAATTGTTTGCATACCTTATTTTGACGTCTGAATATCAGAACTTCGATTGTGTTTAATTATCCCGCTTTTGAGTTTTGAAGTGTGAAATTCGGTGAATATGTTAAGTAAAATAATTAATTTAAGTTAAGCAAAACAAAAAAAAATTTTTTTAAATATTTATACGAAAAAAGCTATTTTAACATTTTTGATAAATAAATTAACAATTTTTTTTTAGCGAGCCGAATAATGCATGACCATTATTAAACAGGGCATGCTTTGAATAATCGATACCAAAAAAAAAATTCGATAAATATTGTGCCCTTTGTGTTAAAAATAGCATCTTTTTTTTCGATCCCGTTTGAAAACGTTTGCCGCCTTTGACTATGGTGGACCAAACGCGCTGAAATAATTTTTTTTTATTCTGCTTTAAATTGCCCCCCCCCCATTTTGGGGAGTCTGGCCCCCATACACATTAAAAACCAAACGCATACAAATGGTCACCCATCTGGTACTGGCCAGCCTCAGCTTAATAATACATTGAAATTTTCGTCACTGAAAAATAAGTTTTTTTTGGCCTGTTTGGTCTTCCATAGTTTGCATTTATCAGACGAAAACGTAAACAGAGTCGATCTGAACTCTACGTCAACGCGAATATCTGGTTACCTATATGAATAAGTGGAATTATTTGAAATTCAGGTACTTATATTATAATATTTTTGCATATTCTCTTAGAAAATCATCCTAAATCTTAGTTAGACAATAAATAAATTAATTAATTATTTCAAAAACCCTTTTTTTTTAAATATTTAAGTACGTTTTTTGTGCAAGACAAAAAATGTCAATTGTTAACTTTTTGGGAAAATTTAACATTTAAAATTGAATTAAAAATAGTAGAAAAAGTTTTACATTATTCTGTTTCTATATGATAAAATTCAGGGTTTTATCTTTCTGGGAAAAAAAAGTTACTCAGAAATAATGGATTTTAATAAACGTAATTTCGTTTTAAAAAACAACAACAACTTGATTTTGCGGCCATTTTTGGCGGTGCCTATATTATATATATATATATATATATATATATATATATATATATATATATATATATATATATATATATATATATACTAGACATTTTAGTCTGTCAAAAAATGAAATGTTATAACCCGTTGGCCTAGAATGAGTCCTTTATGTCGATTGCCTGGTTGAATATGGCAAACTTGTTTCGCATTTTTCATCGAATTGGTGCAATAATAATTATTTCAATGCACCTTCTAATAACAAAGGTAAAAAATCCACGTCGTTTACTTCAGTGTTCAACCTGATTAAAACGTATGTAGACGTGTGAAGAAGGAAATTGCGATTTTGGGGACATGTCGCCAGAACAGACGGACAAATGAAATATCTGTTCTTTGTTTCAATCCCTAGCAAAAGAGGACGTGGAAGACCAAAAACATGAACATCAGACAACGAAAAGGACATCGCAGACGTTAGCATGGCTGAGTTGTTCAGAAAGGCGCAGAAACGGAGTCAATGGCGACGTTTTGTGAAGAGTGCCACGGCTGGTCAGTAATGACTATTCCGCCAGTGAGAGAGAAAGAGAGAGAGAGAGAGGGTGGTGTGTATATGTGTGTGTGTGTGTGTGTATGTGTGGGGATACGCGTGTTTATTTTCTCTTGAAGTGTTCATTTGAAAAACTCGCATCCAATCAAAAAGACAACAATCAACCAAAGAAAAAGAATGACGAACTGGAAATTAAAAATAATATCTCTTAAACTACACGCACGGGACGTGTAGTTTATCGTATATATATATATATACATACATATATATATATATCCTTTAGAATCGTATATATATGTATATATACATATTTATATATACGTACACATACATATATACATATATATATATATATATACGTAGAAACACACATGTATGTATACATATATATACCCGTATACACACACTACACACACACATATATATATATACATATATATATATATATATATGTGTGTGTGTGTGTGTATGTGTGTGTGTGTGTGTGTTAGTTTTTATTGCTTTTGTCTCGTCACACTTCCGTTCATCATTATACATCTTTTCTCCTGAGATGTTGATAAGGTAACGACATTAGAAAAACAAACATTACCGTCAATTTTGAGTGAACACAGTTATGTCATTAAGTAAGGGCTCCGGCAGGGATACGTATTGTAATCAACCTCTCTTTTTTACACGAACATCTTACTAATGTGTGTTTTTTTGGGTTTTTTTTTTTTTTGTTGTCTTTTTTACTTTTTTTTAAATCGTTACACTCCATCCCCATCGGAGCGCACACTCTGCCTTCGTGAGCACTCGTCGACACCATTTTTTTACCCTCGTTAAATTTCTTTTTCTCTCGTCAATATTATTAGTTCTATTTATGTGCGTGCGTGCGTGTGTGTGTGTGTGTGTGTGTCTGTGTCTGTGTCTGTGTGTGTTTTCAATAGTGAAAGAAAAAATATTTGTTCTTTTTATATTCTGCTACTTTTTATTATTTTATGTGTTTTTTTTTTTGTTTTTTGTGAGGTTGCTTTTTTATTTTATTTTTTTCGGACTCAGACGTGATATATTAGCCAGACGGCACGCTGAGCTCGAAAAAACTTGTCTCCAATTTAGAACGTTAATCCTCTGTTCACACACACGGACGCACACACACACACACACACGGACGTCCAGATACGCACACACAGCTTACATAAGCACACACATATAGTCACATACACAATGCATTAAGGCACATACAGAAATACACACTTTTAAATCTGCTGCGTTCTTACTGCAATTTGGAATTTGACAATGGCTAAGTCGTTGAGGATACAAACTGTAAACCTCGCTGTCTTGAGATCGAATCCACTTCGTTTCACACTACAATTAAAACTAGCGTTGTAAACAACCGTCATGTGATTATATTGCAAGTATAATGTTTTCATAGAAAGAATTATAACTATAAAGTTGTCGAGAAAACTAATATTGTTGTATACTGGGGGTGCTCTGTGTAACATGGAGGCTTATCTTATGTATATATGTCTCTTGTATATAGATGTGTCCTTTATATATATAAATATGTATATATATACATACATATTATATATATATATATATATATATATATATATATATATATATATATATATATGTCTGGAATATATATATATATATGTCTGGAATATAAATGTGTCTTGTATATATATATATATATATATATATATATATATATATATATATATATATATATATATATACATATATATATATACATATATATATATAGTGCGCCTTATATATATATATATGTCTTGTATATATATGTGTTTTGTATGTATATGTTTCTTGTATGTATATATATATGTTTTGTATATATATATATATGTCTTGTATGTATATATATATATATATATATGTCTTGTATACATATGTACATATGTCTTGTATATATATATATGTGTCTTGTATATATATATATATATATATGTGTGTGTGTATTGTATATATATTTGTCTTATATATATGTCTTGTATATATGTGTCTTGTATATATATGTGTGTCGTATATATATGTATGTGTGTGTCTTGTATATGTGTGTGTCGTATATATATATATATATATATATATATATATATATATGTGTGTGTGTGTGTGAGTCTTGTATGTGTAGGTGTCTTGTATATATATATATATATATATATATATATATGTGTGTGTGTGTGTGTCTTGTGTATATATATATATATATATGTCGTTTATATATGTGTGTCTTGTATATATATATATATATATATATATATATCTTGTATATATATATATATATATGGTTCTTGTATATATATGTGTCTTTTATATATGCGTCTCTTGTATATATATATATATACGTTTTGTATATATATATATATATATATATATGTTTTGTATATATATATATGTCTTGTACATATATATATGTGTGTGTCTTGTATATGTAGATGTCTTGTATATATATATATATATATATATATATATATGTGTGTGTGTGTGTGTGTTTGTGTGTCTTGTATATATATATGTCTTTTATATATATGTGGCTTGTATATATATATATATATATATGTCTTGCATATATATGTTTCTTGTATATATATGTGTCTTTTATATCTACGTCCCTTGTATATATATATATCTATGTTTTGTATATATATATGTATTTTGTGTATATATATGTCTTGTACATATATGTGTCTTTTATATACATGTGTCTTGTATATATATATATATCTGTCTTGTATATATATATATATATATATATATATATGATGATATATATATATCGTATATATATGTGTCTTGTATATATATGTACTGTATATATATATATATATATATGTATATATATATGCTTGTATATGTATATATATATCTTGTATATATATGTGTATTGTATATATATATGTGTTTGTATATATATATATATATGTCTTGTATATATATATATATATATATATATATGTCTTGTATATATATGTGTCCTGTATATATATATATGTGTGTCTTGTATGTATATATATATATATATATATATATATATTTCTTGTATATATATATATATGTATATATATGTCTTGTACCTATATATATATATATATATATAAGTCTTGTATATTTATATGTATTTTTTTATATATACGTGTCTTGTATATACATGTGTCTTGTATGTATATATATATGTCTTGTATATATATATATATATATATATATATATATATCATGCATATATATATGTGCGTGTGTGTCCTGTATATATGTGTCTTGTATATATATATATGTCTTATATATATGTGTGTTGTATCTATATATATGTGTGTTGTATATATATATATATGTCTTGTAAATATATGTTTCTTGTATATATATGTCTTGTATATATATATATATATATATATATATCTTGTATGAGTATGTGTCTTGTATATATATGTGTGTCTTGTATGTATATGTGTGTCTTGTATGTATATTTGTAATGTATTTATATGTGTGTTGTATATATATATATATATACATATGTTTTGTATATATATATTTGTGTATGTCTTGTATATGTATATGTCGATTGAATATATATATATATGGTTTATATATATATATTTCTTGTATATATATATATTGTATATATATATAGATATATATATATATATATAAATATATCTTGTATATATATATGTCTTGCATATAGATGTGTCTTGTGTGTATATATATATATATTTATATATATATATTTATATATGTGTGTGTGTGTGTGTGTCTTTATATGTGTTTTGTCTGCACAAATAATGAAGCAGAACACGGAAAGTAAATGTATAACAATAATATATTAGGCAGAAAATTTATATACATATGTATATGTTTTCAGATATACTTACGGTGGAGATTTTTCGACAGGTTGCGTGTTGCATGTCTTACTGGAGGCAACATAGGCGTCTTGCCTATTTGGCCGTCGTTGCAGAACTCCCCCGGTATTGGTGATTGATACCTTTATATATCTTACTCGCCCACCTATGTTAATTAGTGGGCCTCTCCCTAACACCCCTTTCCAAGATTTGAAGTCGTGTAGATTTCAATATCTTTTCCTCTTGCGGTTTTGTAAACTTTCTTTTCCTTCCCGATCTTCTCGGTTCGGGCATGGTTAGTGGTGGTTCGATATCAAACGCTTATATGTATTGAATCTTCATTTTTATCAGGTTTGTCATTTATATGACGTTTCTCAATTGATTTTGATGTTTTTTGTGTATCATTTTTGGACCTTTTATCATGTAGACCAAGTCGCCGATACGTTTATCTTCTGTACCAAACTCCCAATATTAAATATTATTTTTTATACATTTAAAATATACACTATCACCAGGTTTAAACCTTTTACGTGATGTGTGCATAGTTTGATGGACGATTGCTTGCTTTGGTATTAATTTATCAAATGGTGATTTTATTTGTCTAGCAAGCATTAATTCTGCTGGCGATAATTTCGATGGTGTATTTGGGTTCTTAGTTATCCTGTATATTCGCAGGAATTGTTGTAATGCCTTATCAGTCGAGGTCCCTATTGATTTTCCAAGTGCACGCTTTATAGTATCTACTAGCTTTTTTGCTAAGCCATTTGATCTAGGATGGAACGTTGGTTTAGTTATATGTTTTACCTGAAAAGTGTAACAAAAGTCCTTGAAATCACTTGATGTAAATTGTGTTACGTTATCTGTGACTATAATGTCTTGCACACCAAAACGTGCAAATATTTCATGCAGAAAACATATTGTGTTATTTGTCGTCGGGTTCTTGAAACGCTTTACTTCAGACCATCTGAAAAAACTATCTACTACGATTAGGTAGTATTGTCCTTCGGTTAGTCCAGCAAAGTCTATATGAATGCTTGACCATGGATGGTCAGTTGTTTTCCAAGGTTTATGGACTATCGGTGGTGCCTTTTCTGCTAACGCATAGCCTTTACACTTGTTTACTGTTAGTGCAATATCCACATCCATGTTACGTCAGTAAACGTAACTCCACATAAGTTCTTTCATCCTATTTATACCCGGGTATCCTGTATAAATAATCACGTAAGATCTTTTTTTTGCAAGGTTTTCGGGATAACAACTATTTCACTATATAATAAAACATCATTGCATACGGAAAATATGCTTTGCGTTTTTTCATCATTTTCCCTTATTTTTTTCATTTTCAGCCCCCCTTTTTATATTTGTTAACGTGACTGATAATTCTTTTATTATATTCGCCACCATGTTTTTCCCTCATAATTGGAACGTATAACTGCAATTACTGACTCTCCAAAGGTTTCCTCCATTTTCGATATAAACCTTGACAGGCCATCCGCATGACATATTTTTTCGAACCCAAATGTTTTATTTTAAAGTCATAATTTAGCAAGATCGTACCCCAACGGAGTAGGCGATTTGCCGTATATAATGGCAAGTCCTTTTTTGAGTCGAAGATTATCACTATGGGATTGTGATCTGTTTCCAGTATAAAGTGTCTCCCGTAAGGTAAAGGTGGAATTTCGTCACCGTGAAAATAAAGCTTAACCCTCTTTTTCTATTTGAGAGTAAGCCTTTTCTGCTGGAACTACTGTCTTTGAGGCGTGAGCTAAAGGTTTCTTCGATACATGCTCCTATACCATACGAGCTCACGTCGTTCGCAACACTTATTTCTAATTTCGAGTCGTAATAGGTTAAAAATAGATCGGACGTCAGCGTCTTTTTAATTTTCTCAAATGCGTCTTGACATTCTTTTGTCCATATCCATGGTGTTTCTTTCTTTATTAACTCGTTAAGCGGAGCTCTTAGGTCGTGCATTCCTTTGATAAATACTTGGTAGTAGTTTGCGAGACCTAAGAAACTCTGTAGAGTCGTCACGTTATGTGGTGCCGGCATGTTTTTAATTGCTGTCGATCTTTCCGGGTCTGGGCGTCGACCGTCTTTATTTATTATTTGCCCTAAATATTTGATTTCATCAAAACAAAATTCGGATTTTTTTCTTTCACCTTGAATCCGTATTCATTTATTCTTGTGAATACTTTTTTTAGATGCTCTTGGTGTTCAATTATGGACGCGCTCCTGATGATTATGTCATCCAGGTATGCACAAGCACAATCTATTCCGTTCAGCATTGTATCCATTGCTTGTTGGAAAATCGCTGGCGCGACTTTGACTTTGTAGTTGAACAACCCTTTGTGCGTGTTAATGCATGTCTTTGAGCATTCTTCTTCCATCGGAATGTCTAAATAGGCGTCGGAAAAATATATTTTTGAAAAAACTTTGCCACAATTTAGTCTGGCAAATATCTCCTCATGGCTTGGTAAAGGGTAGTAGTGGTATTTTAATTCATCGTTTAGGCCCGTAGAAAAGTCTGCACAGACTCGAATTTGTTCCGACTTTTTTTTACGTACACCGTAGAGGCTACCCAGACGCTAGTTTCGATTTTCTATAAGATGCCTGTTATTTTTTCGAGTCTATCTAGCTAGGGAATTTCATTTTTAGATCGTTTTGTATATTTTCTGATGTTGGGGTGCAACTGGTTATTTTTCTCCAAAAAGCGATCATTTGTTTATCCCAAAGATTGTATTTTTCAATCCAGTCAATCCACAATAAGTTCTTGCTTTCTTTAATTACGAAGATTTTCAATTTCTTCGTCGTGCCATTTAAATTAATGGACAGGATAACCTCACCTTCGAATTTTATTTCGTCTCCTGTCACTGTTCGTGCGCCTTTACTTGACTTTTGAAGAGTCGGTTTACCCAGCTTTTTCCAAGTGTTGGCGTTTATTAACGACAAATCCGATCCAGAGTCAAGCTGAAATTTCACATGTTTGTCGAAAAGTTTTACTGATACATATTTTTGTAAATTATTTTTCCCTTTGTCGTTTGCTCTCATTTGATGTACTCTATTTTTTGTTCTACAGCAGACACTCTTATGTCCAACTTTATCGCAATTGTAGCACCTGATATTTGTGTAAGGACAATCCTTTTCCAACTGTTTTTCATCTCATCTTCTGCAATTGTTACCTGACACTGTCTTTTTATAACTCCTTTGATTTTTATCGTAATTTCGTTTTCTGTAGTTATTATATTGACTATTATCGTAATTCTGTTTTCTGTAGTTATTATAATTTGAGTATTTATAATTTGAATATTTTTGTAAATTGGGACTAGTCTCAAAATTTCTTTGTCCTGAGTTTCTGAAAGGTTTTTTAATCTTCTTGACGTGCGCCACTCTATATCCCTGGAATATTTTTAGTGATACTGCCAGGCCTTGTTCTTTCTCTAATTTTGAGAGAACGCGTCTTCGGATCTCTGATTTTTTGTGGATACTAGACCCTGTGCAAAGATTAAGCATTTGAAATCGTCCACCGTGAGTTCCGATAATTTGGAGTTGTCGCAGTTTTTGTTTACTACTGACGCGTATGTCAGGTAGTCCTGCTCATCAGTTTTCTTAAGATTCATACATGATCATCTCTTGTGGAAAAAAGACACGTTCGGTCCGAATAACTCCTTAAGAAGCTTCACGGTCTCAGCGAAATCTAACTGATTCGTTCTCCTTGGCAATATGAAATCTACAAATTTGCAATGTTCACTGGTACCAAGCTTTCGAAGTAATAAACTTACTTTCTTTCCATTTTGGCCAGTTTTCGCAATCTGTTTCGAAAATATCTTCATACCTCTTGAAGTATGCATCAAAAGTTTTATCCTCTTCCGGTACGTATGTGAACACATCTATGCTGTTAACAATTGTTGTGTTGGAGAAGGTTGTATTAATTTCTTGTATGGAATTAGCTGTGAATCTTTCTAACAGTTCTTTCTGTTCAAGTTGCATCTGTGCGAACCTTTCTTCCTGCGTTTCTAGGCATTTTATTAGTCGTTCATTTTGTCTTTCGTCTCTTTCTGTGAGTAGCGCTTGCTGTTCTTTTTGTAGGATCTGCTGATTCTGCATGAATTGTGTCATTATTTTAGCAAATTCCTCCATCTTGTTTTTTGTCAAAGATTAGAAGAATCAGTCTATTTTACTAATTCACTGTTTGCACTAACAACGAACAACTGCTTTTAGGTTCGCTTTTTTTGTGTCAACCAAATTCTATCGATATATTATTTTTTTGCGTTTTACCTTTCTTTTCCCCTTTTTCTATTGAGGAATAAAATATTTTATTTTTTCTCTTAATCAGTTAAGTTTTATTACGTACAAGAATTCTTTTTTAAAAAAATATTTTCTTGGTACAGCTGAAAAAATATCACTTTTCTACTTCAAGACAATTTGCATAAATTAGTTCACGGTGTACTAGCGAAAACACCTTTTTTTTTTACTTTCGTAGTCTCTTTGAAATGGTTCGTATTTTGATTTTAAGTATCCCGTGTTCGGATATCTCGTTCGACAATTTTGTAGTTACATTCGTTTGTTTATCTTTTGTTTTTTGTGTTTTTTTTTAGGGGGGGGGGGTCGAGTAATAACTTTCCGCGTAAATTATTTTTCGAATACTGCTGCTGTGTCTAATAGTGAATTCCCGAGTAAATCTTCGTTCGAGAATTTTGTAGTTACTTTCGTTGTTTTTTTGTTGTTTTTTTTGTTTTTCTCGACAGTGTTAACTTTCCGCGTAAATTATTTATTGAATACTGTTGCTGTGTCTAACAGTGAATTCCCGAGTAAATCGTTTTCAAATCTTGCAAAAGTATTTGGTGAAACTACAAGTCATAGATCTTACTTGGTAACAAATAGTGAAGCAGACGGAATATGGTGAAGAAAAAAGAAAAAGGTGATTTCAGCCTGGTGAAGCGTAAAATATCCAATAACGGTAAAAATCCAATATATATATATATATATATATATATATATATATATATATATATACAGTGGTCACAACTTATCAAGGTCCGGAAAACACTCAGGGATAATGGTTATTGCAAGTAGATTACCTTAGTGTGGAGATTTGATGAAGTGTTCACTTAAGGGGGCGGTTCATTAGGAATTTGTTTACGTTGGACTTGAAGACATCCAAGTTGTAGTCAGGTGGGAAGCAGGCAGACGGAACAGAGTTCCACAGGCATGCAGTTCTAAGAAGGAAGCTTTGTTCATGGAATCCACGTTTTGATTTAGGCACATATAAAGAGTGGGGGAAATTTTTCACAGTGGATTCAGCTAGACGGGTGTTTTTCGTGAAAGATTGGCGAGGGGGGACTAGAGATTGGAGTTCAGACGAGCACCTGCCATGGAAATAACGATAAAAAAGGATAGGCTCGCAAAGTCTCTTCTGTGGGAGAGAGGTTGCAGGGTAGAGAAAAGGGCATCCCCCCACTAAGCCACGAAGTCTATTTTGTACTATTTCAAGGCAGGATAGGCTGTTTTTAACAGCTCCTGCCCAGATATGGCAGCAGTACTCCATCCTTGGACGTACTTGACTTTTATATAGATAGAGAATTGCATCAGTAGTGAGATATCTGCTGGAGCGGTAGAAGGATCCCACCATGTTTCCAGCGACCTTGTCACCAGACTTGATGTACGTGTTCCATTTCAGATCAGAAGTAAAGGTCAAACCCAGAAGCTTGTGAAAACACGGCGCCTCTCCCAGACGAAAGCCATCCATCCCAATTGATGCCAGATGGGGATCAGAGCGTAGATGATGTAAGGATAGGAGTTTGGTTTTAGATGCGTTAAAGGTAACCAGCCACGTCTTCCCCCACTGAACCACGCGCTCGAGATCAGAGGAGAGAGAATCAGAGAGAACTTTGTCATTTACAGCCTTTGATGTGTTGCTGTAGATGGTCGTGTCATCAGCATAGATGTCAACGAATGATTTAAGTATGTGTTTAGGGAGGTCATTGATGTAGATCAGAAAGAGAGTTGAGCCCAGGATTGACCCCTGAGGGACTCCAGCATTAATACTGCAGGCCTCCGATTTTTGTCCATTTACCACTACTCTTATGAGCCTATCGGAGAGAAATGATTTAATGATTGAGAAAACATTTCCAATTATACCGTAGCTGGAAATCTTGTGAAGTAGACCCTTATGCCATACCTTGTCGAAGGCCTTTGATATGTCAAGAGCAATTGCTCTAGAAAAGAAAGGAAGCCTTTGTCAAGAGATTCACTAATCCTGTGAGATATAACCGTCAGCACATCTGCGGTAGATCTTGCAGAGCGGAAACCGTATTGTGTGTCACAAAGAAGATTGTTTCTGCTGAGGTGGTTGACTATTTCTCTATTTAATATGGATTCCAGCAACTTACTCATAACACACAGGAGACTTATTGGTCTGTACTGAGAAGGAGATGACTTATCACCTGAATTCTTAAATACAGGGCAAACTGATGAGGTCTTCCAGGGAGTCGGAAAGCACTTCTCCTTAAGGCAGCGCTTAAAAAGTTTCGTAAGTATGGGAGCGAGTTCTTGTTGAAGCTTTTTTAACACTATAATTGGGATGCCGTCAGGGCCAGTTGCTTTACTGGAATCAAGGTTCTTGATTAGCTTGGCGACCTCATGCACGGATATTTGTATGTAACCAAGCGTGTTCTGTGTTATAGGAGGAAATATGGGGAGTTGATGGCCTTCGTCGCATAGGGTAGAATTAGCTGCAAAGTTCTTTGCAAATAGTTTGGCATTGTCTGACGCTGACGAGATGACCTCTGGTCCATTGATAATGGTTAGGATAGAACGCCCACTTCTGTTCAGGATCCTATTTGTTATTTGCCAAAACTGGTGGGAACCAAGCCGCTGATCAGCTACCTTGGATTTAACAGACTGGACATATAGCTCTCTTGCATTTGTTATTACTCTTTTACAGTGGTTGCTGGCAGTGCTGAAAGTAGCTTTAGTCTCAGTGCATCTATTACGTTGGTAGCTATGGAAAAAGTGATTTCTGTGCGCGATAGCAGCAGCACATTCTGGGGAGAACCATGGATGGCTGTTAGGTTTTTGTTGGAATTTTTTAGATGGTATGAATTGGTCTATGCCTACACTTAACCATTCGGTCAGATCTGATACATGGAGTGCAGAGGTAAATCAGATATGAATGTACGGAAGCTATCCCAGTCAGCCATAGAGTATCGGTATACAGTACGTGGAGGGGTACATCTGGGGACTTATTACATATATATATTGGATAATAAAATTTGTCACCCTAAAGAAAACAACACTACAGTTTTATTTTTAAAAATTTATTGAAATAATCAATTCAGGTATTGTAATTCCGTAATAAGCTTACATCTATTCAATGTAGCCGCATTCAGCACCAATCACCACCTCGATACGGATCCGGAACTGAGAGCAAGCCTTTCTATTACTAATTATTATTACTATGTACTGCCCTCTCTCTCTCTCTCTCTCTCTCTATCGCTCTCTCTCTCTCTCTCTATATATATATATATATATATGTATATATATATATATATATATATATATATATATATATATATATATATATATATTGGATTAGCAACATTTTTCTCTAATCCACTCTTTATTGAAGAGTAGGGATTATTTTGGTTTATTTTGCTTACAATTCGTTTTGTTTTTGTTTTTTTTTTGTTTTTTTGACGGGCTAATGCACGAAAGTTTTGTTCGAATGTGAAAAGAAATTTGCCGCATTCGCGAACGTTTTCGACTTCCATAAGTTGTCGTCAGGAGAGCGATGAGAAAAATTTAAAAATTAAGTTCGTGAGTTTAATGAGATGGGCGACAAAAATCGTTTAAAATACGTATTGAGCCTGATTGATGACTTTTTTTTTCATACGGATTAGCAGGGCTTCAATAATTGGGAGGCGTAGATCACAGTGTGAGACGACTAAAATGGCGATTTTTTAATTAGTATGGAAGTCGAAAACGTACGTGAAAACGAAACATTTCTGTTCACATTCGAACAGAACGTTCGAACACTAACCCTCCAAAAATAAAATAAAATTGATTGAAAGAGAAACAAACAGGAATTATCACTGCTCTTTAATTAAACATGCATATATATATATATATATATATATATATATATATATATATATATATATGCGTGTGTGTGTGTGTGTGTGTGTTATTATTGTTTACTTATTACTGTATATACTATATTAATTAAGACTTCTATCCAGTCATAGCTGACGGAAAGAGAATATGCGAACCTGTGAAGTAAAGAAAAGATTCTGTTCGAAATTCCGTCAAAAGTTTCCTTGTATAATTAAAGCATTATTGAGGATATCACATTAAGGACACTACGCTCCATAAAATAAAAGTGTTTACCTAATTTTTGTATTTGAACCTCCTTCTCAACTCCCCACAATTCCTTGTAAGACATGATCTCAAAAAGAAGTCCCTTACGTGCTAGATGGCAATATGCCTTGTTTGGGGTTAGTATGGGTTCCACGAAGAGAGTTATCTGAAAAAGTTTAGTTTTCTCTCGCTTGAAAACATGACGTCATTCGTCATCTTTCGACTGCTGCTTTCCTCTGCCTCCAACTCTGCTTCAAATTTACGTCATTCGTCTTTGGTAAATGGGATCCTCGTCTCATTCACCTTTTCTAACTAAATCACTACTGACGCCACGTCCCTAATATGTAACACACATATCTATTAGATATACCGCTGAATAAAATATCTATTAAATATACCGCTGAATAAAATGGGTACGAATCTTGTGGTGTAGTTTACGGACTTCTAAAGTAAACATCTTGAAAGGAAACTTTTGTATTATTATTCATCGGGCTACTGTTCTCATCTTGATTGTGATTTTCACAACGTTTCGGTCGATGTAACTTCCGACCTTTTCTTTCCAGATATGGTCAGCTATACCTGACTTTTCAATCTCTCCACGTACTACGGCTTTTCGATGTTCTTCTAATCGTACTTTCAACGAACGACACGTTTCACCTCTGTGTAGTGTTTCACATTTACATAGGATTTTATATACACAGTTCTTATTCATGATTTTTTCTGTATGGGGGTTTGACTCTTACAAGCTGTTTCCGGAGAGTTGAATCACTCCTGAATACTGTCTTTATGTCATATGGATTACATAGTCGTTGAAGTTTTTCAGACAAGTCGTTCATATATGGTATACAAACTGTGGTGAGTTTCCGAGTTGTCTTTTTGTGTTTGGTTCAGATGTCTTTGAGCTGATGTCATGCTCTCTGGATAGTTGTTTTGGTGAAGGTTTTCTCTTAAACTCTCTATCTCCTCTTGATATGCACTGATGTTACTACATATTGCTTTTTGCTCGGTGTTGTAGACAACGAACGATTCCTTTCTTATATGGATGGTGGAAGTTGTACTTTAGATACTGTTCAGTGAAAAACAACTTTCACCCGAAGAAAAAGAGGAGGTTATATCGACCGAAACGTTGTGAAAATCACACTGAAGATGAGAATAGTAGTCTGATACATAATGATACAAATAACCAATCCTCATCTTAAAAATTCAGAAACGTCGAAACTATTTTGGTATGAATAAATTATAAACTTGCAAAATGACATCAGAAATTAACAAACAAAATATTTTCATTTAAACGTCTCTATGTTTTTTATCAATCAAATTTAAAGAGACAATAATTTACGATTTTAGTCATCATATCGATATCACCAAACATATGTATTCATAAAATTAATGCTGTTTTAAAGAAAAGGAAATAATAAAATCCAATAAATTGGTAATATTTTAAGGTTTATCATCCATTTTCATATTACGTTAAATGAAATGACCAAAAACCAAAAAAAAAAAAAACATTTTATAAAATATATAGATTAACATACAACTAACGATTTACTAAACGCTGTTTCATCTAATAAATATTTTTCGACATTCACCGGAAGTCATTATCTCCCCTAAAGAGTTCGATTTGTTTATTTTTAAACTTTTTAATTAATACACAAACATACAAGGACACACGCACACGCAAACACACACACATACAAACACGCATACACACGCACATATATATATAAATATATATATACATATATATATATATATATATATATATCAAAATAGACAACTATTTTTTTCTCAGCGAACAGGCTGTTTAAATGTTACTGTGGAAACTTAACTCTCTATTGCTTTGTAACCAAACAATACTTTTAATTTAATGAATTTCAAACTTTAATTATAATTATTTTGTGGACATATTTTATTTTATGATAATATATATGTATATTTTATGATATATATATATATATATATATATATATATATATATATATATATACATATATAAATGTCATTCTTGGTTCGTTCAAAGTCGATTGAACCATATTTCTACATTACCAATTTAATTGAATTTTTCAGAAAATTTATCTGTAAAGTCAAAGAATGTTTGCATGTTATTAAAATAAATTAAGATCATTAAGATCGCAAATTATAAAAATATATTAAATAAAATAAAAATATTTCATTTCATTTCCTGTAGAAATCAGCCTTTCACGTGCACCACACGGGGACGACTTTCGAATAACAACATTTAACTATCTAATTAATAGATAGGTAAAAAAAATCCCTAATTTTTAAATTATATATATATATATATATATATATATATATATATATATATATATATATATATATGTACTTTAACCTTACAATTGAATAAAAAAACATATCATAAAACTTTAATTAAACTTGGAAATACGATTTAAAAAATAGCGCGGATCGGTAAGTGCACTAAGCATCATTTGTTTATCTTAATTTTTTTATTTTTAAAACCTTTCCTTGCGAAGCCTACCTAAAATAAATTTGTCTAATTCTTAATTTCTTATTTTATTGGAAAAAAAAGAAAGGTAAATATGAAGAATTACTCCACCCTCAAAAATTCCTTTAAAAATGCCACTCTTATAGGTGTTCGGGGTCGCTGAAAACTAAAATAATGTTTATAATTAAGACAAACGATTAGTTTCCTAGATATGAAAAATATTAGTTTAAAAAAGTGGAGGATCACATTTCCATAATAATTTAACGTAAAATGATAACCCACTTTGTGGCCACGATTTTTTTTTTTGGGGGGGGGGGTTCTACCATTGGAAGAGCCTTTAAAATTACCTGTTTAAATTGCAAAATGCAAAAGAAACCAAACAAAAAACTTTTTAGCCAAGAAACACACAGAAAAATTTGAAAAAATAGCATCCATTTTTTTCTATCGAATTTATTTGCTGTCTTTATTGAAAACTATTTTCTCCCGGATTTTGATAAAATTTTCCATAAAGGGGCGTGCGTCTCACGTTCGTATATAACAAAAAAAATTTTTGTAGATTTCGGTGTGCTAAAAACGAATCTGCAAACCGTTTCCGTCGCAAAAAAAATAATTTTTATGATATGAAGAAATTACTTTTTCGAAAAGTAGGCGATCACTTTTCCATGTAAATTAAACTTAAAATAAGCATCCACTTTCTAGCCACCTGAGAGAGGGGGGATTTTTTCCCATGTTTATTGGCTAAACAGCTTTCGTTTATGCTCGCGCATAGCATAAACGAAGGCTACGGCTATGAAATGGAAAATAGTCCCAGAGCTCAGGGGGTATTACCATGCAAAAGAAATCAAACAAAAAACTTTTTAGCCAAGAAACACGCAGAAAAATGCCCCTCTCTCAGGTGGCCAGAAAGTGGGTGCTCATTCTAAGTTAAATTTACATTTAAAAACGATTACCCACCTATCGAAAAAGTAATTTCTTCATATCATGAAAACTTTCTTTTTGAGACGGAAACGGTTTGCAGATTCGTTTTTAGTACACTGAAATCTACAATAAAATATTTCGTTATATACGAACATGAGACGGCCTTAAAGTAAAATAATACCGGGTTTTTGGGGCAGATTAGCCGTTTAGTTGTACAAATATCCTCAAACCAGGTAATCACTAAAAGGGACTCTTAAAAGTCGTCACCTGTATCGAGCAAAAGTTTAAAACCACTGATTATATGTCAGTCTACGTCACAGTAACATATATTGAGTGAGTTTCTAACAGTATTTTGTATAGTTTTTAGTTTAAACTCATTTTCCCAAAATTTCCCCAAACTTTACGTATCTGATACAGTCTGCCGCCATTTGTATTTTTCAAATATACCGATAAACACTGCATGTTTTTGAACCGATTGAACATTATACATTACATAAAAACACTACAATCTTATCCAGTTAGGTAGAACATTTACTTTTCTTGCCTTTGATAACATTTATTTGTTATATATATATTTTTGACAACTTCTTTCTATCTGTGTTTAGTAATACA
Source organism: Euprymna scolopes (assembly GCF_053919585.1). Classification (NCBI taxonomy): domain Eukaryota; kingdom Metazoa; phylum Mollusca; class Cephalopoda; order Sepiida; family Sepiolidae; genus Euprymna; species Euprymna scolopes. The sequence goes on from NC_136507.1 coordinate 91,891,179, forward strand.
AACCCTTTTCATTTAATGTAACGTTTAGTCGGCTCGAAAAACAGTGTTTGTCGGTGTATTTGAAAGATACAAATGGTGGTGGACACTGCTGGTTACGTTAAGTTTGAGAAAGTGAGTTAAAACTAAAAAACTATAAAAAATACTGTCACAAACCCACCGATTATGTCAGCCTATGTCATGGTAACATATATTCGGTGGGTTTTTGACACTGTATTGTATAGTTTTTAGTTTTCAACTTACTTTCCCAAACTTAGCGTATTCAACAGAGTCTGCAACCATTTCTGTTTTCGAGTCGATTAAACATTTTACATTACATAAAAACACTAAACAATTATCCAGTTAGGTAGAAACATAACTTACCGTACCTTTGCTTTCATTTATTTGTTTTTGGACAACTTTTTCGAATCTGTGTATAGTACCCCCGCTCCCATCACTCAAATATCAATTACTAACTCACATTTTTGTATACAGAAAAAAAACATTTAGCGTTTCAACATTTTTACTACGTTCAGATTATATCCACTGATTGTTGGTTGAGCGCAAGCCATGATTTATGGTAATCCAGAGGATCAGGATCCAATTCTGCAAGAGTAACATTTTTTTTTTTTCATTTTCGCCTTTTTTTTTTTCACTTTTTGGTTTGGAGTGGATTGCTATACTAAGAATATAAGAAACATGCATTTTCTCTTTTTATTAGAATTTTCCATTACACTAAATTGAGCCAATGCAACGCGTGGCAGGGTACAGCTAGTATATATATATATATATATATATATATATATATATATATATATATATATGTATATATATATATATATTATGGACATCTTTTATTTTATGATAATATATATATATATATGCATATATATATATATATATACATATATATATATATATATATTATGTATTCTTTTTGCAAATATTTTAATAAAAGTGGTAGGACAAATATTGAAGTTTCAAGTCTAAGTAAAGGTACAACGAAATGTACAGGTTTACCATCACCATTTGGTAAAAACGTGACCAAATAATCCAATACAGTAATGTCTTGATAAACACCTATCCCCATTTTTCTTGTTTTAGAATTTCAAAATTAATAGCGAAGGATATAATAGATATTAGGAAGGCTGTAATCTCTCCTTAGCTATTGTTGAATGAGTTAGTATTGTTAACAAGGTTAAGATTCTATGTTTTCAGATGACAAAACAAATACGTAGAAGATCTTTCCTTGTTGTCCCACTTTCCAAAATCAGGAATTTGATATGTTCATGCAAGTTTTAAACTAATTTGAAGTCGTTGCAATACTTATGTCAAATGCACCAAAGATAATTGCCATATTCATTTTATTGTGAAAAGAGGCAAATATAATATCTGAATTGTACAAATGTCGAAATAAATTAATTTCCATTGTTAAAACAAATATTAAATGCCATTTTCCATTTTTTTACATGTAAAATAATTTTTACTTTAACCTGTTCAACTGTATTTGTAATATTAGTAAAATCTAATATTTCAAGTTTACATGGAAGATCGATAATATTTTAATTATCAGAGAAGTAAAATAGGGCTCAAAGGCACATTCCCGTTTGGGCCAAAGATAAAACTGCCATAAAATGTACAAATGAGGGAATTAGATTAATCCAACAAAGGAGTATTAAGACATTATCAACAATAGCTGTGCCATCATGTCTTCAGGATGCTGCTGCTTTCTTCCATTTCTCCTCCTCTTTTGCAAGTGACGAAGCAGAAGATTAGAAACAGCCAAATAGTAGTATATATAATTGAACAAAAAGAGATAGTCAGAGGTGGTAATCATCTAATCTTGGAGCCAGCCTTGCAAATATCTTGCTCTAGCATTTGAGGGCTATGGGTCTTCTTATACTTAATATAAATATAAAAAAATATCTACATGGATAAATGCAAACTTGATAGAGCAAAAGCTAAATTAAAAAAAAAAAATGCCTATGAAAAAAAATGCCTATGAAAAAAAGAAATGCATATGAAAAAAAGAAATGCCTATGGAAAAAGAAATGGCTATGGAAAAAAGAAATGCCTATGAAAAAAAAATGCCTATGAAAAAAAAATGCCTATGAAAAAAAATACCTATGAAAAAAAGAAATGCATATGAAAAAAAGAAATGCCTATGAAAAAAGAAATGCATATGAAAAAAGAAATGACTATGAAAAAAGAAATGCCTATGAAAAAAAATGCCTATGAAAAAAAAATGCCTATGAAAAAAAATACCTATGAAAAAAAGAAATGCATATGAAAAAAAGAAATGCCTATGAAAAAAGAAATGCATATGAAAAAAGAAATGACTATGAAAAAAGAAATGACTATGAAAAAAAATGCCTATGAAAAAAGAAATGCCTATGGAAAAAGAAATGCCTATGGAAAAAGAAATGCCTATGAAAAAAGAAATGACTATGAAAAAAGAAATGCCTATGAAAAAAGAAATGACTATGAAAAAAAATGCCTATGAAAAAAGAAATGCCTATGGAAAAAAGAAATGTCCATGAAAAAAAGAAATGCCTATGAAAAAAGAAATGATTATAAAAAAGAAATGCCTATGAAAAAAGAAATGACTATGAAAAAAAGAAATGTCCATGAAAAAAAGAAATGCCTATGGAAAAAGAAATGATTATGAAAAAAGAAATGCCTATGAAAAAAAAGAAATGCCTATGAAAAACAAAAAGAAAATGTGGAAAATCCTTGTCTTGGAGTTGATGCGAGGACAAACTATTCTACAAGTTTTTTTCCGGAAACGCCCGTGAAAGTTCGTATTTCTTGCGGGATCAAAAATACATAAATACAAAAAAAAAAAGTTATATTACCCTCCCCAACATCATGGTGGGTATTTTTGACATTACACATTTGAAAGAAGATATAAAAAGAAATTAATCAAACAAACTGGTTGAATCACTGGTGCTGATTTATTGAAACATTTTTTTAAAGATTTCATCTAATTTCAAATATATTAAAGCAGTACAGAATGCATTTAAAATGTTAAACTTAAATAACTTTTTTATATTATTTCAGGAGATGAAAATCAGTCAAGAAAAGACTTTAAAAAACCCTGACGATAAACTTTAAAGTTTAACTCTGGAAAAATTTAATTGAATTGTCAGTAAATGGAGTTTGTGAATCGCCATTCACACTAGACATTTTTGAAAATTCATTATTTACTCGTGAAAAGCTTCACTTGCCAGATTTCCCTTCACATTTCCCAGGTGTTTAATAATTGAGGCTTTTAAATCAGTGTATAGCTTTGAAGCAAGTCACAGGCACATAGTAGCAAAATATTTGTGTCGACATCTGAGACAGTACTATTTATCTAAGGGCAAATATATTGAACTATTTTACTCCATATAATAAACGTTATTAAGTAATTAAGTCATCTCTGAACACAACCACAATGAATTATGAAATGTATTATTAATTGGTGAAAAACACAGCTTGTCAGATATCCCTACACATTCACAAGATGTGGAAGACCATATATTAAACATTATTATACAATATGTCGTTTTTCTATCTTTACTGTATTTTTAATTCATAACACGAAAAAAATGTCAACATATTCAACTATTTTCGCTTAAATTGAAGAATTTCAAAGTCGACAAAGGTAAGATAGGTGGGGTGCGGGTTTTATTTTCAATTTGCAATTTTGTTATAATTTCTTTATTATATTCCCAAAACATAAAAGAGGAGTTTCTTTATACAAGGTTACCCCCCCCCAAAAAAAAAGCTAAATGGAGGCCATCTAGAACATATGCTGTAGAACGGAGAAAAAAAGACCAAAGACCCTAGTGTTTTGATGTGATGTTTTGAATATAATAAACTAGTTGTGACCAAAGTTTCATTTCTTT
>NC_136507.1:91900044-91957544 GCF_053919585.1 Euprymna scolopes
AAACATAACATACATATATATAATCACAATGTACGGCACTCGTCTGCTTTCAATAAAATTTCCCCAATTATCCGCCTTTCATGCTTTCATTCCCTGTTTCACTTGTTACCCCTTTTCTCGCGACAGCAGTGAATTATTAACAACAGTAGTCGTTGAAGCGCTCTGGTTGCTATGGAAACCAGTCATAAGAATTCGTTTACCTCATTACGTTTTCTACGATTTTGGACACCAGTAAATTAATGATAGCTTTTGGTTTACTTAACGAAAAGTGAAACTTTTTTTTCACAATATAGCTGCGACTGTGATCTATAAACTGTAATAATTGTTTGAAATTTAATTGAATAATGAGTGAACGGTGAAGCTTTAAAAAGTTCTAAATGACTAAAACTGCCACCTAACCATATATTCAAACACTACTGTGTTTGAATTATATATATATTATAGCATGGGCGCCCGGCGTTGCCCGGGTGTTTCGAGGTGTATTTTGAGCAAAAAAACGGTCAATTTTTTAAATTTGACTCCTATTATTACCCCTTAACATTTATATTTGGGGCTCAAATCAAGTTATTTAGTTAGATCCATGTCTAAGGAACCTTTATCTAAAATGTCAAGTGTTTAGACCCAAAATTGTCGGAGGAGTTTGGTAGAGTTCTTAAAGTTCAAATCGTTGAACTTTGACCCCTTAACAGCGAAATTTCTGGTCGAAAACTGATCACAAAGATTTTTCCAAATCTCAGTATCCTGTATATCAAATTTCGAGTCTGTAGACTAAAGATTGACAGAGTTATTGCGTAGGAAATTGTACACAGACACACAGACACGTACACTTCCCACAGTTTTTCCATCTTCGAAAAAGTTCTTCCGGCCAATGCACTAGATATTATGGACCAAATATTCTCGATTGAGTTTAAATCGGTGCTTTGACCTGGCCAAAATATGACATCAGTTGAATTATCAGAAAACCATTTATTGTGACTTTAGCAGTGTGTGCATTATCACGTTGACAAATAATGTTCTGGGATGTTCCCAGCTTCTGGATACTTAGGAACTGTCATGTTTCTAATATTCGAATGTATTCCTTTGCATTGATTGACCTCTCATATCTAATATGGTCCCCAACTCCAATGCAGTAAAAGTCCCCATACCATTATCCCTCCATTCCCGTGTTTAACTGTCGTTTTTATGCAACTTGGCGAAAATCTTTCTCCAGTTCTTCGATTGCACCATTCGGGAGCATCGAGAGCATCACTAACAAGACAAAATCTTGATTCATCTAACCAGAAAACATTCCTGAACCAGTCTGTATCTTTCTTGTCATAACACGAGAAAAAACTCTTTCTATCGTTGGTGTTCTTCTTAGATAAAAATGGCTACTTTGCACACCTTTTAGAAGAATATCGCATTTCTTCCATTCGTCTAGATATTGTATATCTAGAAAGATCATTTCCAGCCCCTGTTTTTAATTCTTTTGCTATGGTCAACATAAGTTTTCTTTCGATCCTTCAAAACAGTTCATTTAAGCCTGTGGTCGTCCTTCAAAGTGGTTGCTCTAGGGCGACTAGATCCAGATTTCCTTTTTCACAAACGTTCGATTTCGAAACTTTGACCAATTCTGCTTCACTGCAGAAAAATATATTTTCACATTTTCTTTTCTTAAAATATCAAAAAATCTGCCCGTAAGTCATTTTGGACTGCCTTAATCCTGTAATTCGGTTTTTTATATCCTAGCCAAAATGCGGTCTTACCATTTCTAGGATTAATTTTTACACTTATGCTATAATAATAACGATCTGCAAAATAGAAATTGTCAGTTAAAGTTAATAAAAATTAATGGCAAAATATCGAAAACTCCATTTTTTTCTTCTTTCACTCTTGGCCAATTTTTTTTTTTTTTTTTTTTTTTTTGCTCATGAGTGTATATTTGTAAATATGCATTCATACACACATGTATAAACAATATGTAAAGATTTCATGAAAATAATAATAGTAATAATTAGAGTAGCAGTATAACAAACAAATTTGTCCAAAGAAAACAAGGAGGGGCGCAAATAAACAAAGGGCAGGTAACTACACCACCGCTTACTTTAGGGAAACAATTAAATACAACAGCATCGTTAATAATAAATAAACAATAGATCTATATACATATATGTTACATACATGCAACATATTAATCCACTTGATTATATGCGAAAAAAAAAAATATATATATATCCTTAAGAAACACTTATTTTATTATTCAGTTATTATAATAATTTCTCTCATAAAAATTGCGCCGACCGTATAAGAGTTTATCTGTAATTGTGATGGATTTCAAATACCGACGCGCGCGCGCACACACACACACACACACACACACACACACATATACATAAATGTGTGTATATATACATATATATATATAAATGTGTGTATATATACATATGCATATATATATACATATATGTATGTGTGTGTGTGTGTGTGCGTGTGTGTGTGTGTGTGTGTGTGTGTGTGTGTGTGTGTGTGTGTGTGTGTGTGTGTGTAGATCGAAAAGTTGACATAAGATGACATGATAAATGAATGAAAATTTTCGGTCAGTATTATATATATATATATATATATATATATATATATATATATATAACTACTTACTTTACTCACATAAAATTTATATACGAAAGTATAGATTTATGCGTAAACATAAAGTATTTACTTCAAAAGTGCTCAATACGTAGGTAGAGCTAGTTAGTATTTTATAAAATATGTATGGCGATTAAGCTACACTGAGTATTCGGCGTTTTATCCATTCTAGGACTCCCCGCGGAATATTCAATGTAGCTTAATCGCCATATACATTTAATAACTTACTATATATATATATATATATATATATATATATATATATATATATTACTTAGACATCGAAGCATACTGAAAGCTAAAACTACCATCATTTAATAAGCTTTAATATATAAACTTATTAAAATACCAACCAGAATAAAACCAAAACACAAATTAATAATTTATTTAGTTAAACCAGTGAATGTATATTGAAGATCCATAACCCTACTAAGAGGAAAAAGTGTCTTGAATGTGATATGTAGCTTTCTTCCATATACATTTACGTAGGAAACAAAACAAAAAGATAAAATTACTATTCAATAAACTTAAACATCAAAACATAAATATATAAATTAAAGTTGTGTAAAGTAGAAAACGTTCAAAGTTAAATTCAAAACAATTCACATAAATAATGGAGAATAATAAAAATAAATAAATAAATAAAAATAAATAAATAAAAATAAATAAATACATAAAAAACTGAACTAAAAAGCAACAAATGTTTATCAACTGACCAGTTGACCCAGTTTAGTTACATTTGTCAAATTGGATCCTCATTATCGCGCTTCGTAGGTAACCATGGCAACCGTGCTACCTCATCATCAATCCCTCTCTCTCCCCACTGTCTTCACCTCCCCTATTATGTTATGCCTCCTCCTTAGTAATTCCTTAACATTAAACTATCCTTTCAATTCCCTTTCTTAACTCCCCTTCTCTTAAAAGCCGCATCTTCGGAATTAACTTAAACTCATAAGAACTTTAATTTCGCCCATCGCAGCTCATGGCGAATTTTCCCTCCTCAAGATTTGAAAAGTTTGCAGTTTTCTGCACATCGTAGCAAGATATGACTGTATTTACATATATATATATATATATATATATATATATATATATATATATATATGTATATATATATGCATATAAATATATATATATATATATATATATATATATATATATATATATATATATATATATAAAATATATATGGCGATTAGCCTACACTGAATATGCGGCGTTTCACCCATTCTAGGACTCCCCAGGCTTAGTGGATGAAACGCGGAATATTCTGTGTAGCTTAATCGCCATATACATTTTATAACTTACTAACTAGCTCTATCTACGTATTGAGTACTTTTGAAGTAAATACTTAAAGTTTACGCATAAATCTATACTTTCGTATATTAATTTTATGTGAGTAAATGAAGTAGTTATATATATACATACATATATATATATATATACATACATACACGTGCACATACATGTACATAAAAATTCACATATACCATTAATCTACCTTTAGATTTGTGTATACCTTATTATTTTATAATTTTTTATTGCTTATAATTTTGATCAATGTGTATTATTGTATATTGATATTTTTATCATAGTCTCGTATCGAGATTATTTTTAAGGTTTTCCTGAGAAGTTTACTGTACAGTTGAGATCTTTTTGTAATTTCTACTATTTGAAAGTCGTTTCTGAGAGTTATATAGTGTTTTATTTTAAGCACTTAAATTATGTTATTTCAATTTTTTATATATGTGGGGGGGGTATGGGTAGATAAACCTGTAAGGGTAATTCTAGTTAGTCTATTGAGGGTGTTACGTAACTGTTATTGTTTAGTTGTTGGTTGTAAGTTTAGTTAATTAGGGTGTTATGCTAAATAAGTGCATTGCGTATGTGTCAGAAGCACCCCAGTAGGATGAGTATACATATATTAAAATCAACAATGTTCTTACAGAATTATCAGACGTTAGCAAGTAGATATACGTACAAATAGATATACAAATATTTGAATAAACATATGAATTGTGTGTACAAACATCTGTACGACACGCATACATGTATAAAGACAGGTTCGGATATACAGATACACCAATATATACATATACAAATTCACAAAACCCAGAAATATGCATACATAGGAAAATAATTAGTAGACATATATACTTACATTATACAGATTATCCTTTTAAGGTGGATGGGGTAAAATTAAGAGGTTACGTTGGGATTACTAAAAAGATGTTGTTTATAATATCTTTTGTTTATGGAGGTTTCTAATCTTTTATTGAGTAGCTGCTCCCCGTCTTTAAATCGTAAACATAGGGAGCTAAGTGAGGAACATGTTTTACCTTTCTGGAGGATATTCCATTTTATGGTTTCTTTCAATGAGTTCTTTATAATAAGCTGACAGTGCTGTAGTAACTTTACTGTTGGGGGTTTCAAATGAAATTTCGGTTTTCCTTCGTGGAGAATTGTGCACTGTATACCACTGATGTTACTAAGCAATTTCCATTCAATGGACATTCGTGTTTATTTATACAGTTACAGGCCTGTGTGATGCTATTGTTATTTGATTCAGATGTGTTATTTAGAATCTTCATGTTATGTTGTTTTATGATTTCGCTACAACTATGTCTTAATTTTATTGTACTTTATTAAATATTTCATTGAGTATATTATTGGGTTGCAAGTGTTGTTTTATAAGGTTAAGAATTTTTTCCTAAGTTTGTTTTTATGTTTAAATTGAACAGGATGCGGGGATGAACCATATGATTTTCCTTGTTCTCTCATTTCTGAATGTTTTAGTGTTAGGTGTAGGCTGGGTATATTCGATTTTTGTATTTTGTATCCGCTGTCCTTAAGTCCTTTATCACAGAATGGTTTGTGGGTGTTAAACATGTCTATATTAAACGAATTGCAACGTATTCTTTTGCTGATAGAGTTAGGGATGTAATTATAGATTTTGGATGGTATAATGGCAGAACAAGTCCTTTCTAGTAGCTCCTGCCCAGGTGTGGCAACAGTACTCCATCCTTGGACGTGCCTGGCTCTTATATAGATAGAGACTTTTATCAGCAGTAAGATATCTACTGGATCGATAGAAGGGTCCCACCATTTTTCCTGTTGACCAAACATTTCGTTAATTTATCCTGTCGTCTTATGTAAACTTGTCGATCTACAAAAGATCAATTCTAATTTCTAATCTTTCTATTCAGTGTTCAGTTAAGAGAGTTGCATCAAGCTGTAATGAGCCTATAACTAAAAATGTTCTTACATTTTTGCTTGTATTTCCGGTCAAAATTAAATCAAGTAGAACACTGCCGCCACCTGATGTTTTGTTTTTAAATTTTTGCGTAAAAAATGAATTGCATAATTAACCATATAAAAAATGTGATATTGCGACTTTGCCTCAGCTTTATCGTTATTTTCATGGAAAGTGCTCGACTGAGCTCCAATCTATGGTACCCCCTCGCCATACTTTCACAAGAAACAATCGTCTAGCTGAAAACAATACTAATAATTCCCCCACTCTTTATCTGTGCCTAGACCTTTTTTTTACATACGCATAACCACTTACCACGACCTAGAGACCACTCAGGGATAAGACTTAAGATTGTACAGTAGTCACTTGGACAATATAGTAATCGTTAGTAATGGAAATTCGGAAAAATTGTTAACTTGATGGGGATAGTTCATCAAGAACTTGTTTATGTTGGACTTGAAGACGATCAGATTGTAGTCAGCTGGAAAGCAGGAAAACGGAATACACTTTCACAGGCATGCACTTCTAAGAAAGAAGCTTTGTTCATGGAATCTACGCTTAGGTTTAGGCACAGATCAAGTGTGGGGGAAATTATTCATAGTGTTTTCAGCTAGACGAGTGTTTTTTGTGAAAGTTTGGCGAGGGGGGCCATAGACTGAAGCTCAGTCGAGCACTTGCTATGGAAATAACGATAAAGTAGACATCAAGTCGCAACATCTCTTCTGTGAGATAGAGGTTGCAGGGAAGAGAAAAGGACATCTCCTACGAAGCTACGAATTCTATTTTGAACTCTATCAATACGTCCTTTCTAGCAGCTCCTACCTAGATGTGGCAACAGTACTCCATACTTGGACGTATTGGCTCTTGTATAGATAGAGAATTGCATAAGCTGTGAAATATATACTGGATTGATAGAAGGATCCCACCATTTTTCCAGCGGCTTTGGCAACAGATTTGATGTACGTGTTCCATTTCGGATCAGGAGTAAAGGTCAAGACCAGAAACATGAAGCCTACCCAAGACGAGAGCCATTCATTTCAATTGATGCCAGATGGGGATCAGAGCGTTGATCATATAAAGATAAAAGCTTGGTTTTAAATATATTAAAAGTAACCAGACACTCCTTTCCCCATTGTACCACGTGCTCAAGATCAGAGGAGAGAGAATCGGAGAGAACTTGGTAGTTTACGGTCTTAGATGTGCTACCATAGATGATAGTGTCATCAGCATAAATGTCTACGAATGATGTAAGGATGTGATTTGAAAGATCATTAATGTAGATCAGAATGAAAGTTGGGACCAGGATAGGGACTCCAGCATTAATACTGTTAGCTTCTGATTTTTGCCCATAAACTACTACTCTTATTAACCTATCAGAGAGAAATGACTTAAAAATTGAAAATACATTTCCAGTTATACCATAGCTGGAGATCTTGTGAAGTAAACCTTTATGCCATACCCTATCAAAGGCCTTTGATATGTCAGGAGCAATTGCCCTAGAAAGGTTGCCTCCGTCGGGAGATTCACTAATCCTATGAGATATAACTTTAAGCACAGCTGCTGTAGATTTAGCAGAACGGAAACCACATTGTATGCCATTAAGAAGGTTATTTTTGCCGAGATTGTTGATTACTTCTCTATTTAACACAAATTCCAGCATCTTATTCATGACGCACAGGAGACGTATTGACTTGTACTTAGATGGAGATGAGCGATCATCTGAATTCTTAAATACAGGGAATACTGATGAGATTTTCCAGGGTGATGGGAAGCAAGTCTCCTTAAGAGAACGTTTAAACAGTTTTGTAAATTCTGGTTGAAGTTTTTTTTAGTACTATAATTGCAATACCGTAGAGGCCGGTTGTTTTACTGGAATCAAGGTTTTTGATTAGCTTGGCAACATCACGTACACCTAGTGTATGTATTCATATATATGTATGTATACATATGCATGTGGATATGTATAAATATATGTATGTATTTCACTTTCCCTTACTCACAATTCATATATTTCTTTTAATGACTTTTGCTGATAATTTAATTCTAAAGTAATAACTTGTCTATTTCAGTTAACTCCTTTGTTTGCTTTAAATTTGCCGCCACTTACACGTCATCCTGCCAGAGTCATTTTTACATTGCCTTGTAGACTCTAAAAATAACTCAATCACCATTCAATGTTTTCACCAGACAATCCATCCCCGTGAAATCACCTTTTTCTTCCCCTTATTCCAACTGGTTCACTATTTTTTACCAAGTAAGATCTATGATTTACTTGTAGTTTCATTAAATACTTTTGCAAGCAAAATCCGATCCCGCATTTTGTTAATTCCTACCCTCTGATGAGAAGGAAAGTATTTCTCCGAAACTCCACGGGTTAAGGACTATCCACTTATTGTGTCTTCCTTTTTAAAACTTACTATGGGTTAACTCTTTTTTAAAGTGGTGTTAACATGTTTTTTTTAATTACCTGTTCTTATATATATATATATATATATATATATATATATATATATATATATATATATATATATATATATAAGACAACACTTTAAACGGCTAGACTAGCACCTATCCCAAGCAAAGGACCGGGCTTAATATATATATATATATATATATATATATATATATATATGAGGTTAGAAGGATCGACCACGTGTGTATCTGTATTTTTTTTAATAAACAAAAAAGAGATTGTGTATTTTCAGTCCAGTGTTAAGCGCTGTCCATGCTCAAATGGGTACTTTAGTAGTCAAATGGGTAGTTTAATCCATATATATTAGTGGAGTAAAAAGTGGATTACTACTAAACTACCCATTTGAGCATGGACAGCGTTTAACACTGGACTGACAATACACAATCTCTACCTCCGACTAACAAACTCTGCCAAACGACAACATGGCACGTTAGAAAAAAAAAAGAAAAAAAATATATTGTATTGTTTAAAAAGAAAATTCCTGATGAAGGCTTTATAAGCCGAAAATTTGAAACTTTAAATAAATATTTTTTTATATATTATTATTTAATTGGAATTCATTTTTGAGATGAGCATTATATATTAATTTATTTTTATTTCGGACTATTTTTCTCATCTTTATTAGTTGTTATTCTTTTTTATCTTTTATTGTTTTTTGTTTATTCACAACGTTTCGGCCAACTATTCCTCTGGCCTTCGTCAAGTAGTAACCGCGACGGATAGGAACTTCGAATCTCCTAACTGCATTCTCAGCCATCACTGCCATCCGTAGTTGTTGTCGTCTCACCACATTTTGACCAATTAACCTCTGGCACGCTTTGGGTGGGATTGAAACCGCTATCTTCAGACAGTGTTCATCTGGAACAGTAGAGATTCAACGTCTCTATCAACTGCGCCACTTGATCGCCCTTCGGGACCCGTGAATTTCCTATTTAAAGATACCCATCTCGTCAGACCAAAAATTAAGGTTTCCTCTTGGTCTGACGAGATGGGTCTCTTTAAATAGGGTCTTTATTGAAACAGGCATGCACATATGTGACCGAGAATGTTTGTATAATAAATAGACTATATATGTGTATGGGTGTGTGTGCGTGTGTTCCTATGTGCCCGTGTGTGTGTTTGTGTATATAAAATAGTTATCATAATTTTGTTTATTGGACTTTAATAATGGGATGATCTCTTTCTAATAAAGTATAATTAGGTTGTCAATTATACCAAGTTCCGTTCACCTATGCAATTTTATTTTATTTTCTTATTGTTAATTATTAAAAAATATAACCAAGAATAATCAAGATAATGTGGGGTTAAGGATGCATGCGTACACATCGATCCTTATACATTATTGTGGATGGAAGTTACCGTTTACTCTTTCGTTCTTTGAATTAACAGAGATTTTCGAGTTCTGATAAAAAATTATGGACTTCGCAGAAATAAGCAAATGAGAAATTGGCCTAGAAAAATAAAAATGTTGTTACATGAATAAAAAAAAAAACACTGGTTTCCTGGATGTACATGTCCTGGTTATGCCTTTGTCTCTCGTATTCGGTGTTCAAATGGATACCGAGCGGACTAGTTTGCCCATCCACAAGAGACTTTAGAACGAGGGTCGCTTTTTCCTCGTCTCATATAACCCCTACTAGTTTCTACAGTTAATGTGTTTTTTTTCTAAAAAAAAAAATCCTCGGTGCTGAAAGTAAATAGATGTTCCACTTACATAAATTTTGTTAAATAGTATTTTTTACAAAAACTGAACCAAAAACTTTTTTAACACTAACTTAGCCTTAAGATCACCCTAAACTAGGCTTAAAATCTAGTTCAGCGAGCATGTGTTTCGAGTCAAATTTCTTACAAACATCATTTAGAAAGAGAGAGGCGAACTTTCTACTGTTTATGTTCATGTATATACGTCATGACTCAGGAATCTCTGTATACAATAACATGGTTTTGTGTACTATTTTATTATTTAAGTAACAAATTTGAAAACTAAATAAATAAAACAGATGTATGTGTATGCATGTGTGTCTATACCAAAATATTTAACCGATAAACTTTGAAACTAATTGTCACATAACACTTAAATAACCCAGAAATAGTAATCATACAATAAGCATTGTTAAAAACAAGTAATATTTTTGTTTGGGTGGATGAATAACACGCACTAAAATATTTTGATAAGTTGAAATGCAAAATGTTCATTTCAACTTGCCGATATATTTCTATTACTTTTGCTCATGCAGAAATTCATTCAAAGCTTGAAGTCGTTTAATTTTAAATATTTTTATATAGCTGTCGATAGCTCAAACTGTAAGGAACGCAGCCAGAGCAGTAAATGTTTTGGTTTCGATTCTAGCTCATGGCAGCCAAGTCATTTGTTCTTAATCTTTTGAAATCAGTAATATATATTAGGTATAATATAATATTCAATAGCTAGTTGACTATGTAACAAGGCCGATAGCCATTAGTCGCGTACTCTCGTGTAATGAATGAATGCGTGAATGTAGGATTGACATGAAATTCTTAAAGGTAAACTAAAATGACCGAAAAATGAGCTGAAATGACTTAAATAAATAAAAAGTAAATGACTTAGAATGACTTTAATGAACTAAAGGATGAATTGAATGACCTTAAGAATGACTTAATGCTTAAAAAATAACTGGAATCCTTCAAAAACAACTTGAATGATCTGGAGAGTGACTTGAATGGCTTTGAGACTGACTGGTTGTAAAGTGGGTGATCATTTTACATTAAGTTAATACACAATTATTCACAATAAGTACAGCGTATAGTAAGAACCGTAACTACACTTTGATCTTGGCTAAAAGGCCAAGAAAAGGAGGTATTTATTTGCTTCCCCACCGAGCAAATAAGGCAAACAGCCGATTTTTAAAGTGAGGAGTGAATGGGAAATGGGGACCAGCTCTCCGGGGGGTAGGGGAGCTGCATAGTGACAATTGGTATGAAGGGTTGCCCGTACATTGACCAAGGTCTTATATGTGGGGTTTCCCCCACATATGGTCTTTGCTCGCAGTATCTGCCGGAACAGATGGTATTTATTTGCTCCCCCACTGAGCAAATTAGGCACAAGGCCGTTTTTAATGTGAGGTAAAAACCAGCTCCCCTAAAAGTATGCAAAAAGGGGTCACTCTGGTTACCAAAAATAATAATTGTCCCAGTATAGAGGGTTTCCCCTCCATTGACTGGTACAAATTATCTTAAGTGCAGCATCTGCCGGAACAGATACTACACTTTGATCTTGGCCAAAAGGCCAAGAAAAGCTGTATTTATTTGCTCCCCCACCGAGGAAATTAGGTACAAGTCGATTTTTTAAAGTGAGGAGTGAAGGGGAAATGGGGACCAGCTCTCCGGGGGGTAGGGGAGCTGGATAGTGACAATTGGTATGAAGGGTTGCCCCTACATTTACCAAGGTCTTATATGTGGGGTTGATATTTATTTGCTCCCCACCGAGCAAATTAGACACAAGGCCGATTTTTAATGTGAGGAGTGAAGGGGAAATGGGTACAAACTCTCCGGGAAATAGGGGAGCTAGATAGTGACAATTGGTATGAAGGGTTGCCCCTTCATTGTCTAAGGTCGTATATGTGAGGTTGCCCCAACATATCGTCTATGCTTGCAGTATCTGCCGGAACAGATGGTATTTATTTGCTTCCCCACTAAGTAAATTAGGCACAAGGCCGTTTTTTTATGTGGAGAGTGAAGGGGAAATGGGGACCAACTCCCCGGGGAGTAGGGGAGCTGGATAGTGACAATTGGTATGAAGGGGTGCCCCTACATATATCAAGGTCTTATATGTGGGGTTTCCCCCACATATGGTCTTTGCTTGCAGTATCTGCCGGAGCAGCTTAATAAGCTAAGAACAGCATCTATTAACAATAGACCTTTGATCTTAACCAAAAAGGCCAAGCACAAAAGTGTTACGGACAGACCGACCGACGGAGTTACTTATAGAGTCGCTTGTGTGTGACTTATAATAAATATGAAATCTGTATGAATTAAAATAGATGTAAGCCTATTTTACGATCGGGGAAGGCAAGGCGCCCCACGCTAGTATAAGAATATAAATGATAACATGCAGTTCAGTGCTGACAGCAGGAGTACACATAGGTTTTTATTTTTCCCGGGTAACGTCGCAAGTTTTAATTACTTTTTATCTTACGTTTCTGAATTTTTAGATGAGAATTTCTTATTCGTATTATTTGGATTTATCTGTTTTGATATTAAGTGTCATTTACGCACCGTTTCGGGTGATGTAACCCCCGACCTTCTTCAGATATATCTTGTCGAACCCGGGAAATTGGACGTAATTTCGAGCGGAATCCTTTATTTACTTCATGGGGTAGCATGCTCTTGTTCCGACAGCCATGGCTTGATAGAGGTCCTAAGTAATTCGCTATTGTCTTTTTCGGTCGCCCACACTGAGTATTGAAAGAAGCAGCGTTCGATTGAAACATTCCCGAGTTCGACAAGATACACCTGAAGAAGGTCGGAGGTTAGATCGATCGAAACGGTGTGAAAATGACACTCCAGATGAGAACAGTAGTCCGATGAATCCAAATAATAGAAATGCTTTTGTACTGTTAGTTTAATTTCTCGTTTTAATTCGTTTGTACAATCAAATTAGTTCTTATTTACAATGTCTCCCACGGGACAGAGTTATACACCAGGATCCCTTTTTTGTTAATATGGAGAAAAGGAACAAAAATAAAAATTGTCTCAGTCGTGAAGGATTTCTCCTCCACTGACAGAGAACAAAAAATTGAAGTGCAGCATCTGAAGAACAGATACTACACTTTGAGGTATTTATTTACTCCCCCACCGAGCAAATTAGGCACAAGGCCGATTTTTAATGTGAGGAGTGAAGGGGAAATGGGGACCAACTCCCCGAGGAGTAGGGGAGCTGGATAGTGAAATTGGTATGAAGGGTTGCCCCTACATTGCCCAAGGTCTTATATGTGGGGTTGCCCCCACATATGGTCTTTGCTTGCAGTATCTGCCGGGACAGATACTACACTTTGATCTTGTTTATATATTTTATTGCTTTTAAAATTTTGTAAATACAAAAAAAAAAAAAAGATTATCAAACAACAAAATTAGGCACAAGGCCCTACAAGAAATTGGGGAAGGGAAGGGTTCAGGGTCTTTGTGACTAAAGTGATTAAAAAGTAATAAATGTAGACTTTGGAGTCTTACTCTTGACTGGCAACATTTACCAAAATACCTCATTCACTCTATGGATCTTAAACTAACTAATAAATCCCCAGCGTTTAAGAATCAAAACCATATTTACAATTAATAAACAGTTGTCTGTGTGTTTGTGTATGCATTTTTTTTTATGTATTAATTTTGTGTGTGTGTGTGTGTGCATGTGTGAAAAAATAAAGTTCAATTACATTGGTTTGGCCCGAAGAACTATAGTTTGTTCGATATCTAAACCTACAGGCATATTATCAGGTCCGAACAATCTGCTGTAACCGACCTGCTTCAACGCAACTAAAACCGTGGTATTCTTTCATGGATGACGTTGTAGACGGGGAGAGAGAGATATACGTGGGGAGACGCGGGGGTGGGGGTATGTATAAATATTTGTGAATGTTTGAAAATGATAATAGTTCAAATATGAAATCACAAATAAATGACGTCAGAAAGCTTCCATTCTCTTATAACGTCATCTATTTACATGTAAATATGTATACATAAAAACGAATGAATCTAAGTTAATTTGTTCAGCACGAATACAAAACGGATATGGACAGAAAAAGATCGTAAGTGAAACTTATTTTAAAATGCCGAACATTTTTCATTTTTTTTTTCCTTAATAATATATGGGTAACGTTCACGAAGGTTTTGAAAGGGAGGGGGGGACTTAAAGTTCAAGGAGAAAGGAGTTTACAGCTTGTCGCCGTGAAGAATATCGTACACTTTATCTTTTTTATTTATTTTTTATTTTTTTACATAGTGGTCACCACTTATCAAGACCCGGAAGCCACTCGGGGATAAGGGTTATTGCGTGTACAGTAATCAATGGGATAGTATCGTAGTAATCGTTAGTATTGGAGATTTGATAAAGTGTCTTACTTAAGGGGGCGGTTCATCAGAAATTTGTTTATGTTGGACTTGAAGACATCCAAGTTGTAGTCAGGTGGGAAACAAGCAAACGGAAGAGAGTTCTACAGACGTGCACTTCTAAGAAAGAAGCTTTGTTAATGGTTAGAATTTTGTTCTAGCTGGGCATGAGGCATTATACCGGATGCCTTGCATTCAACTACTGCCTCCTACATTCTTACCGAGAGATCTTTTTTGAGATTCTAACGACCGCGTTAAGTGCTATTATTAGTATCTCTCTTGCACTTGTTCACCGGGTTTATTTTCCAGTTAGTTTTTTTGTTTTTTTTTATTCTTTTTCATGGCTCCAGTTGTCATATAATTACTGGAATGCTAGAAATCTTCCTAAAATTCCAGTTTCTTTTCACCTAATACAGTGTAAGCCGAAGCTAAGAAAAACGAATATAATAGAGATTTTCTGTTGTCCTAAATTAGAGTCTGTGTTAATGTTAATTAGAGTCTGTTAACCCCGATATAAGGAACCCGATTATAAGTGTAACTCTGATATGATGTACCTAAAACTTTGGTATTTTGTTATATTTTCCCTCTTAGTTCCATTTAATCCAGCATCATTCGGGAAACTAACTGATGTCGGTTTGTTCTTTCCGCATCTTGTGCCATATTGCTATATAATTTATTTGTTTTCTATGTCTTTCGGGCAAAATTCTCCAAAAATCAAGCCCCCGCCCCCTTCCTGGTGTTAACACATGATCTGTATACGAGATACATAGATATTCGAGAGTTCTGTTAAATTCTATATCTCTGAGTAAGTAAAAAAAAATGAGATGCAAGTGATAAGGTGAGTTTACTATAACCATTTAAAAAACAATTTTTTTTCATTTTTGATAGATAATGTACAGCAAACAAAAGTTTATTTTTCAAAATAAATTAAATTCCTTTTCGTCTTTCGAAGATTTCTAAAAAGTTTAAATCAACATTTTTTTTTCCTTTTCAAGTATTTTGTTTGTTTTGTTTTGTTCAAAATTGTTTTGTATGTTGTTTACAAAGAATATTAAAAGAAAAGATTCTATAATAGTTTAAATTGATAAAAAAAAATTGTCAAGAATTGTAAAAAAAAGGTTTGTGCATTTCTACGTGTATCAGAATTTTGGGGGAATTTTTGAAACCTCTAACAGAAAACTGCGAATAAAATATAAAAAAAACTCGCAATTTCTCTTTCTAAAGTGGGTTGTTTATTTTCTGTATAGAATATACTTCCAAAATAAACTATTAAAGTTGTTTAAAAAATAACAGAAATATTTTTTTATTAAAAAAAAAAAAACAGTGCCGGCGTGCGTTCAACCAGCCATTTTTTTACGTACGAAATCAATTGAGTTTTTTGGGGTTTTTTTTCAATTTTAAAACTTTAAAAACCTATCAAAATTTTTCTATTGGTTCAATTTTTACGATATTTTCAGGATTAATGTGAAAATTTATGCTTTTTCCAATAAACTAAATATGATAGTTTAGACAAACGTTTGTTTTTTTAATTCACCCCTCATTTGTAATGTCTATTAAAATTTAAATAATTTACTCACCAAAGTTTTATATATCACAAATTGAAGATAAAAGATAAATAAATAAAATATTCTAATCGGTGTTTTTTTTGTTTTTTTTTTGTTTTTTTATTTTAAATAAACTGACCCAAAATTTACAATTTAAGAAAATTTAAAATAATTTTTTTTTTAAATTTTTTAATATTAGAAAAAAACTGACGGTCCAGAGATGAATAGGTAGGGGGGCATGTAATTGAACAAACTTAAACACATTTTCCAAATTGTCATCAAAAAATTTCAATATTTACGCAGATTCCTGTATCTCACTACTGATGCAATTCTCTATCTATATAAAAGCCAAGTACGTCCAAGGATAGAATACTGCTGCCATATCTGGGCAGGATCTGCTAAAAATAGCCTATCCTGCCTTGACAGAGTACAAAATAGACTTCGTGGCTTAGTGGGGGATGCCCTTTTCTCTACCCTGCAAGTTCTCTCTCACAGAAGAGACGTTGCGAGCCTATCCTTGTTTTATCGTTATTTCCATGGCAGGTGCTCGTCTGAACTCCAATCTCTGGTCCCCCCTCGCGAATCTTTCACAAAAACACCCGTCTAGCTGAATCCACTGTGAAAAATTTCTCCACTCTTTATCTGTGTCTAAATCAAAACGTGGATTCCATGAACAAAGCTTCTTTCTTAGAACTGCACGCCTGTGGAACTCTGTTCCGTCTGCCTGCTTCCCACCTGACTACAACTTGGATGTCTTCAAGTCCAACGTTAACAAATTCCTTATGAACCGCCCCCTTAAGTAAACACTTCATCAAATCTCCAAACTAGCGTACTGTACTTGCAATAACCCTTATCCCTGAGTGGCTTCCGGGCCTTGATAAGTGGTGACCACTGTGTAAAAAAAAGACCAGATTACTGGGTTGAACATAAAAAGGGTATATTTTTATGCATTGTTTTTTGTTTCTTCTCAGTTTTCTCACGAGTCAAACAGTATAGTCGGCATACCGAAAGCATATGTTAATTTTTACTCCATATAATTATTTTTCTTTGTTTCTTTTATTTTTGGAGGGGATATTTGGCTGCCTAGATTTAGAGTTAGGGATAGGTCTGAGAGTTAATAATGACACTCATGTTTTTTGATGGAGTACAAAGGTCGATAAATATAAATTAAACAATATGTTATTTGATTATAGAGTGATATTTATTTACGAATTGATTTCAAACAGTTTGTTAAATCTGCTGCTGTCTGATATCATATTTACTTTATCGATTCTTTTTAAAACTTGAAAATGTTTCAACTAATGACTAGAAATAGTCACGTGCTCTATCAAAGGGAAGTCACTCATCCTTTTGTGCATCGTCTCTTTATTTCCTATGTTTTTGATATTTACTTAATTTATTTGCTAACTGTTAGCCTTATCTTGATATTTGGTGTTGTTGTTTCACCACGTTTTGGTCAACTCATCTCCTGGCCTTCCTCGCGTGGTTATCTGCGACGGGATAGGAATACTGAATCTTCAAACTGTATCCTTATTAATTACTGCCTTCCATAGCTGTTGTCGTCTCACCACGTTTTTGCCCATTAATTCTCTGGAATGCTTTGAAGGGGTTTGAAACCACTATTTTCGCACAATGCTTACCTACTACTAGAAACGCCTTTATCCACTGCGCACTTGTGATTGTTTCAATAAAATTAAAATCTTTATTTTTCTTGAAGACGTTTGTCGATCTGAACGAAACCGGTTAAACTCTCGTTTGCGATGATTTCATCCTGTGTTTACTTTGTTTTTCCTTTGAGTAAAGTATATATGAAAACAAAGTTCTTAGGGAAACAAATGTTCGCTAAACTTTAGTAGAATAATAGAAATATATCTAGAAAGCGTTCAGATTATTTTTCTAAAAATGTAAATTGCTTATTGATTGAACGAAGCTGAGTACTTAAGTGTTAATCAGTTTGAATGTAAAGCGAGAGACAATTTGAACGAAACATCGTCGAGGATTGAACATTTTCCGTAATGAGACGTGTCAAGATTTTGGCACGAGGAAATACATCTTGTAAAAAATGAGGTCGAGTTATTACTTGTCCTATGTTCCTTGCAACGTACTTTGCTACTACGTGTGAGGTTTATGCGTGTTAACGTGGGTACAACGTTACACAGTAATATTAAAAAATTATTGAATAACAAATAATTTATGATTACGATGTTCTTTTTTGGTAAAAAAAAATATGCAAATTAGTTACAGATGTCAAAACAACGCTTTATAACAGGCACGAGGGGAAACCGAATGAACACTTATCCAAAACAATGGCTGAAACCTTAGTCCGTAGTGGAATTGGAACAACAATTGGTGATAACATTCAATGCTGCTAAGACTAAACTTCTTTCCTTTAATAATTACAGGAAACTTTTCGACCACTAATAGCCATAGCTAATGTACAGTACCTGAAAGTACTTCATTCAAACTTATCAGCTTAACATTCACAGGAAACATGAGTTAGAAACAGATAGGTTCATAGGTTCATAAGAGTAGTGGTTGATGGGCAGAAATTAGAGGCCCACAGTATTAATGCTGGAGTCCCCCAGGGGTCCATCCTGGGCCCAACTCTCTTCCTGATCTACATCAATGACCCCACAAAACATACACTTAAATCATTCGTTGACAGCTATGCTGATGACACGACCATCTATGACAACACATCAAAGGCCGTAAATGACAAAGTTCTCTCTAATTCTCTCTCCTCTGATATTGAGCGCGTGGTACAATGGGGGAAGAGGTGGCTGATCTCTTATAATGCATCCAAAACCAAGCTTCTATCTTTACATCATCAACGCTCTGATCCCCATCTGGCATCAATTGAAATGGATGGTTCTCGTCTTGAGGAGGCTCCATGATTTGACAAGCTTCTGGGTTTGACCTTTACTCCCGATCTGAAATGGAACACGTAAATCAAATCTGTTGCCAGGGACGCTGGGAAAATGGTGGAATCCTTCTACAGCTCTACAAGATATCTCACTACTGATGCAATTCTCTATCTATATAAAAGCCAAGTACGTCCAAAGATGGAGTACTGCTGCCACATCTGGGCAGGAGCTGCTAAAAACAGCCTATCCTGTCTTGACAGAGTACAAAATAGACTTCGTGGTTTAGTGGGGGATGCCCTTTTCACTTCCCTGCAACCTCTTTCCCACAGAAGACACGTTGCGAGCCTGTTTTTGTTGTATCGTTATTTCCATAGCAGGTGCTCGTCTGAGCTCCAATCACACGTTCCTCCTCGCCAATGTTTCACGAGAGACACCCGTCTGGCTGAAACTACTGCCAATAATTTCCCCCACTCTTTATCTGTGCCTAAATCCAAATGTAGATTCCATGAGCAAAGCTTCTTTCTTAGAACTGCACGCCAGTGGAACTCTCTGCCGCCTGCCTGTTTCCCACCTGACTACAACTTGGACGTTTTCAAGTCAAACATAAACAAACTCCTGACAAACCGCCCCCTTAAGTAAGACACTCTAACTAAACACCCGATACTAATGATTACTACAATACTCTCTCATTGATTACTGTACACGCAATAACCCTTATCCCTGAGTGGCCTTCGGGCCTTGATAAGTGGTGAACCCCATGTAAAAAAAAAAGATGCATTGCCAAAGTTGCTGCAAAGATGCTGGGATCTCTCTACTCTTCTAGAAACTTATTTTACGCCTGAGGGTATCCTATACATTTACAAGGCTACCATTAGCCCATGTATGGTGTACTGGTGCCACATTTTGGGCCGGTGCATCTGCTACTAGTCTCTCACTCTAAGACAGGGCTCAAAAGAGAATCATCAATCTAACAGGTTCCGCGCTGTTAGCTAGGCTTCAACTTCTGTCCCATCGACGAAATATTGCATCCCTCTGCCTGTTTTACAAGTATTTTACTTGTAGGCCCTCCGAAGAATTACAAGCTCTTGTATTCCATCGACTTAAATACATCCAATGAACCCGATAAGCAGTAAAAATCCCAGCCTACACAGTAGAGATCTCCCAAATGTCAGAAAACCTTCTACTCTAATAGTTTCTTCCCTAGGATTGATAGATTTTTTAGTTCCCTCTCGGGTTCCTGCTGCTCTAACTGTACTGTCATGCAGAAATTAAAGTGTTATGCAAACATACATATTGCTGCTTAACTCCATACATAATATCCCTGCAAATTATGCCCCAGATAATAGTCCCCTACATAAAAGTGGCACTGTGCCTTTGTGATAAAAACACACACTCATCGCTAGTATAATGCAATTAAAAACACACACTCATCGCTAGTACAATAAAACGCTATTTTTTAGTGTGAATATGAATTTGCCGTCTTATGTCATTTTTGACATTGTAACGATAGTGTGTATTTAGCTGTGCACTTGTTTTATTTTGTTTAGAAAATGGCTGCATTCCACCTAAAAAATGTTTAAACTATATTTAAAAGGGAAGTAACCCTTTGCTCTTTGGTATTTCATATAAACAACATATCAAGAAGCACCAGCGTTGTCCTTACATTTGGTCAGCCAATATTAGAACAACATTCAAAGAACGTTTCGCTTCGAGACTATAATTCATTACGTCTTCACCTTTTTTCAATTGTAAATCCATGAACGTTGTTTCTAGCAAAGAGGGGGGTGCTGTTTTCTGGTTCCGAATCTATTCCATCTAACAGATATCGTCAGCAAGTTTCTTGATCTTTTAATAGTATATTTTAGCTCTTACATCAAGTGGTTTTATATCTTTTCTGGGGGCGTTTTCCCTTAAAATATGTATAATAAAATATATATTCGTGTATCTCTACAAAAGCGTTTTCATCCAATTATGTCTTCATCTTTGTATCTACGCACTTACAAAAATATTATTTCACTCAACAATTATAATTAATTAAACTCTCGCCACAAAGTCACTAGTAATTAAATAATCAATAATTATATATTAAACCAAAAGCGTTTGTATCCAAATTATTTCTTCACATTACAAAAACTGCATTATTTAAAGTGACAATGTCGATCACATACGCGTTATCAGTGTAGTTTAAAAAGTATTGTTTTTGTTTTATTGTTAATATGATTTTTTTAATGTATTATTTTACAGTGCCATTTCACGCCCACCAAGCCTGAAACCTAGGAGGATTGATTTTGAGAGTACTTGGGAAAATCTCTTACACACAGTATATGGAGTCATAACCTGTAAACAAGTGGCTCGATCCACTTGGAATGATCGCTTCTCATATCCTTTTCTCTTTGTTTTCTTTCTTTTTTTCTCTGATTGTAGTCAATCCAATGCTATACTTATAAAAGAGCTGACAGCTATGTCACTTTGGTCTATGGCAATTAGCACACACGTCGAGCCTAAATTACTATTCAATAATAAGTGAGCACCTGCTTAATTCTCTAGTAATATCCAGTTTACAGTTAATTATATTTTTATTACTGATGAGTACGGCTAGGACAACAGCATATTATTTTCATTGATTTGATTTTCTAGTGTGTATCCGTTAATATCGTATATGCTTTTTATGTAGAATGATGTGGTTCTCGGTTGATTAACTGTGTCTATGTCGGATATATACTCGAGAGTCAAAACACGGAAAAGAATATGCTGTTGTCTATGACAACAGCATATTCTACATTACTTGGATTTTTCTTATTCTTTCTCGTTGCCTATAACTAAACAGAAAATTTCCATGAGCAAAGCGTCTTTTGTTGAAATTGTCAATTTGTGAAAAAAAATAGTAAGACCTTTATCCAGTCATGGCTGACGGAACAAAAACATGCTACCCCCGTGATTTAATAATAAAGGGTTCCGCTCGAAAATCCGTCCAAACTCCCGAGTTCGACAGAAACATTTCCGATTTCGACAAGATACACCGACCGAAACTGTGAAAATCACACTCAAAATGAGAACAGTAGTCCGATGAATCCAAACAATACGAATAACCAATTCTCATCTCAAAAATCCAGAAACGCCAAAGTAGTACGGGCTTGCTTCCCCTCTATAACACGTTTTAATGTCCAATGTAAATATATTATTGTTGAACTGTTTTTTTTATAAAGGAATCACCACTTAAAAAGGCCCGCAGGCCACTCGAGTATGGGGTTTAATTAGTTAACATTAGTCAATAGGAAAATGTCGTAGCAATCGTAAGTAGTGAAATTATATTCTTAAACAATTAAACCCTATACAAGTAGCACCATTGCTGTTTTGAATTGTTATCATAACTGCACTTATGACTTCTTGACCTGAAAATTTCATCTCTCTGTTGTAGATTTTGACGATGTGAGACTCTAAGAAAGCAACACTTGTCATCGACCTGCGTCAGAAGCAGAGATGTGTCACTGAATTTTCAGCAAGAGTGCGTGGAGAATAGTGGTAAATATTCAGGAAAATATTCAGGAACACGAAAGGTCGTTTGTTTTATTGATAATACTTCCTTCTTCGTAGCTCTTAAATATTTTAAGTTCAAAAAGAGAAGGCTTTACTTTAGGAACGACACTCGTAGGATAAACCGCTCAGTAAAACCCAGGTTATAATAAAATTACTGGTGTTCAAAAGTCCTCAGCATCTGTAAGGAACGGAGAGGCGTTTTTTCTGATTGGCAGTTGGTTACCATAGCAATCAGATATGTTATTTTTCCTTAAATCGGCTGGGAACGGCAGCGATAATGACGTAAGAAGATATTTAAAAAAAGGAAAATTTCCCCTGGTTTGTAGCAAAGTGCCTACGTAAGGGAAAGATGGGGATACCCAATTCTCGAAGACAACAACAATAATATATATATATATATATATATATATATATATATATATATATATATATATATATATATATGGTAAAACTGGTACTTAGTAAAAACCTAAAGAGAATGCTCAATACTATTGCAGAGCAGATATGTGTTTTATTTTTTTATTACCGTTTTATCTGTTTGGTTACATATGTTTCGGATGTTGGACCGTGTTTACGATCCAACAGTCTCGTCAGACGTTACAGAAAACTGTAAGGTTCTGTAAGATCTGACGAGGCTGTTGGATTTTAAACATGGTCCAGCATCCGAAACATATGTAGCCAAACAGATAAAGCGGTAATAAAATAATAAAACACACACACACACACACACACACGCATATATATATAATTTAAAGGAGATTAGAACAATAGTCTAAAGAGCTGAGTGTATTTTAATGTAACAGTGAAATTACTAGTTTAATTAAAATACAGGAAATAGAAAGTGCTCGTTGTAATTTAGATATATAAGCTCGATAGTTAAATGTCCAAGAGCTAATACAATATTGAGTAATGTGATTGATAATTTAAAATTTAAAAATCAAATTATAATTAAATTAAAAATCCGTTTCATAAGAAGGAACAACAACAAAATCAATTATCTGTACGATCGTTTCGGAAAACAATGCTTTTTATTGTGGTATACATCAAGTTATGTACAATAATTATATATAGATTTTTGATTTTTTTCTCTACTTATTTCTATCTCTAACCCATATTAATTTTCTTATAAATTTTAAATCCAGACCTTTCATTTCAATTTTTTCAGATTCATCTGCCTTACTTTTAATGCTAGGTTTATTTATGGTGCCTTTTAAATTCAATAAAAACCCTTCAAAATTTGCTGATGAGGAGACCTTGCTTATCAAAAATCTATATATAATTATTGTACATAACTTGATGTATACCACAATAAAAAGCATTGTTTTCCGAAACGATCGTACAGATAATTGATTTTGTTTTTGTTCCTTCTTATGAAACGGATTTTTAATTTAATTATAATTTGATTTTTAAATTTTAAATTATCAATCACATTACTCAATATTATATATATATATATATATATATATATATATATATATATGATGAAAATAATGGAAATAGTATTCCGACAAAACGGTTTGTTCCTTTTTATTTCTCATATATATATATATATATATATATATATATATATATATATAATTATTTTTTTTACTATAATAATTAAATACCTACAGACACTAGTGTTTCATCCTTTCGGGATTCTTCAGTGCAGGGTGTCACGATTACTACCAGTCGAACGATTCGAACCCCGCGACACGAGACATCTCTGTCTCGATTAGCGGAGGCCGTATCCATTCGGCTACCATTAATCGTGTGAAATAGCGTTGAATTTTAAACATTTTAATTTAAATGTTCATTACGTCAGACAGACAGTGATCAAATCGTTATACGATGATCTACGCATAAGAGCTAAATTGACCGACTTTTTAATTCAACAGAAAGTGCTCAACGATAAGAAACGTATTTCTTAAAGGGGCTGTCATAATTATTTTTTTTTACTATAATAATTAAATACCTACAGACACTAGTGGCTTCCGGGCCTTGATAAGTGGTGACCACCGTGTAAAAAAATAAAACAAAAAAACAGAACTACTTGTTCTTATATATATATATATATATATATATATATATATATATATATATATATATATATATATATATATATATATAAGAACAAGTAGTTTTGTTTTTCTGTTTTGTTTTTTTACACGGTGGTCACCACTTATCAAAGCCCGGAAGCCACTCAGTTTTTACCGCTTTATCTCTTTGGTTACATATGTTTCGGATGCTAGACCATGTTTACGATCCAGTTATTAATAAAATAAGTTAAAAACACTTTGAAAAAGAGTTAAAAACATATTTAATTTTAAAAAGAAAACACAAAATAAGTAGACAGTCCTTAATCCGCGGAGTTACGTATATATATATATATATATATATATATATATATATATATATATATATATATATATATATATATATATATATATATATACTAGTCAACTATATACCCAATATAAAAAGAGAGTTAAATATAGGTATGTTATTACTACACTCAATTTGTGTTTAACGTTTGGTTCTCTAAACCTTTTTTTGTATTTATTTTAATTCTACAAAAACATATTAAAAGTATTTAATCATTTAAGAATTGAAGTACATTTAATTTTTTTAACGATTCCAATTAGTCTCAATTCGAATTTTAATCGCAAAATTAACTCAGGTTTCTGTCTAATTTCACAGTGACAGACCTTGTAAAATGTTCCCGGAAGTAGAATACTTGCACCATCTTTTAAGTTTCAGAAATGCTTTCAATGAGTTGATTTTACGTTTGCACATATATAGATTTACCATTCGTAACAGCGATTGAAATGGTATGTCGGGAACATACACATCAAAGCTCGTTACTATCTGTTAATTAAAAGATGTTAATTAAAAAGATGTTAAATTAAACGATTTTAAATAAAAATCAGATTCTGAAGACTGATTAGTGGAGATAGATCCGGTCTTGTGCAAAATCATTGTGCAGAGAGAGAGGGAGGGCGTGAAAGAGAGATCGTTTGTGTGTGCATATGCGACAGAGAACGAAAGAGAGAAAGAGAGAGAGAGAGAGAAGAAAGAGAGAGATAGAGAGAGAGAGAGAGCTTTCATCTGCGGACATCCTTAGGCTTAGCATGCTCGAGCGAACATAGAGGTTCTGAACACAGATTCAAATTAGCATCCTTGTACTTAATGCTGTCTTCCGCGGATAGTAGGCTGCTGTATACTGAATTTTTTGTTATTATGATGTTCGTACATCTTTTTGGGGTCATTGTTATTTATGAACTATGTGATGCTTGAAGCTTAATATTAAGTTTGTTTCATTGCAAGGATTCTTGAAAAACGTTGTCCGGTCGGGTTTTATTTTTAAGGAAATAAAATATTCCACAGAATGAACTCTATTATCTGTTGTCTTTAACACTTTCTTACTGATGTCTACGCTTTGTGTGTGGCTTCACCGGAACCTTATTTCAATCATTTGTATAAAGAAATAAAGATGTTCTCAAGAAAACACGTGGAAACATTGTTACAAGTGAGTATACGGTTCTTTTAATCCTGTATTTAACATTATATGGATTGGATAAAAATAGATGTTGTCATTCGAGGAAAATTTCCAACAGTAATGCCCTTTTTATTTTGTCCGAATAGATCAGGGAGGTTGCAAATTCAATTGTAATGATGACGGAACATGGATTTATAACCTGAAAGTTTCATCTCTGTGTGGTATATATGAGGCTCTAGAACACCCCCTGCGTGAAAAGCAGATATGTGCTATTTACTTCCTTCATGCAAAAAAAAAATCGAAGCGATCAACACATACCGGTGCCTGTGAAAGATATGCAATACCGATGCAGTTGATATCGTTATGGTTAGAAGTTGTATTCATCAAGTGCAGAGTGGCAACAGAGATGGAAGTGACAAAATGCGTTCCAAACGCCCATGCACGGTCGTATGCAAAAAAATGAAACAAATAGTTGCGATTTTGTAGAAAAATAAATTTTAGAGCATAAAAAGTCGCTCGTTTCAATGCTACTTTCTCCGACTTCGTAGATCTGCAACTTATTTTAGTCTAAAAAGAAACGTGCATTACTTTTGGAACGACTAACTTATTTTTGTTAGTAAATATAACGGTAATATTTTTATACTAACAATTTTTTTATTGACGTTTCGCCCCAAATAAGGCAGAGGCCCACTTAGTCGTAAGGGATTTCTATTTGGAACAAGATTTGCAGGGATACTATGCAGGGAGTTGGGCAGCGAGATGTCTGTTTGCATTACATTATAATTTCTGCATGACAGTACAGTCAGGGAAGCAGAGAATTGGGAAGAAATTCCAAAGTGCAGCTACCCAAGGGAAAAAAGCTATTCGAGTAGGAGGCTTTACGGCATCTAGGGATCTCTACAATATAAGGCTGAGAGTTTGCTGCTCATCGGGTTGTCGAGGGTATTGTCGTCGATGGGGTACTAGTGCTTGGATTTCGTCAGAGCACTTGCCTTTGAAATACTTGTAAAACGGGAAAACAGATGCCCTGTTTCGGCGATGGCACAGAGGTTGGATCAAGTGTCAGGACGGGATTCTCAACACTGAGGTGCGTGGACAAGCTAACATGCATAGCATGCAACAATACTCTCCGAATGGTTGAGACTTCTCAGGAGGATGGAAGCGAAACTCATCCTTAAAGCGTTTCTCTACGGCGAGCTGGCTAATGGCAGAAGAAGCGTAGGCCGTCCCAAACTACGTTTCAAGAGGAGCATGAAGCAGTGCGACATCGCCCTCCTTGCATGGAAAGCCTGGCTGAAAACCGCCCTGTTTGGCGACTGGCAGTATGGCGAGGCACGTTTAATGCAGAAGCTGCGCGGAATCAACTGCGGGGAAGAAATTCAGGCAGAAGCAGAAGCAACACCAGCAGCTATTCACCTCCATCTGTAACAAATGCGGCAGGGATTGCCACTACCGAGTTGGTCTGTATAACTATTCTCGACGCGCGGTTGCCGATGAATATATATATATATATATATACATACATACATACATATATATATATGGAAAATATGCTCATTCAATTATATTTCACTTTTTATTTATGCCAATCCCTTAATATATGAAGCTCAATGTGACTACAGAGCATATGAAATAAATTACAAAAGTCTATATTCCAGATTTCAAGACGTTATACATCTTGCTGTTATTTCTTCTAAAATTTCTGTTTCGTAGAACAGAATCATTTACGCCATTATTATGTCATTTTTTTAATTTATTCCGCCCTTACTCAAACCAGAAGAATGGAAACTCACCAACTTTGAAAGAAAACAAGGAACATGGACATGATTACAAAATACAAAAATCAGAAGTGAAGTTGTAATTGTGTTTCCTTATAGTTATGCGATCCTTAAATTTTATAATATTATGTAATTTGGTAGGGAAATGTAAACACAGACACACACTCATGGGTAATTTCAGTTATATATATATATATATATATATATATATATATATATATATATATATATATATATATATATATATGGTAGAACGATAAAAGTATGGCCCTTAAGAAAACAACCCCGTTGCTTTATTTTAAGATTTTATTTAAAAAATCAATTCAGCAAACTGGATTATATAATAGAGCTTACATCAATGTAATCGCCTTCAGCATCAATCACCGACTCGACACTAGCCCGGAACTGGAAGCATGTTTTTTTTTCACAAGTGCCGGTGGGAGCGCTCTTTCTGTAACGAAGCTAGTCTCTTTTTGGACTTATGGAGAAGCACCGAGTCCTGCAGCCACACTAAGGGTTTGCTAGCGGCCACCTGATAGCAGCAGGGGACAACACACTCTTCAGCACATCCACGTACACTTTGGTGTTTACTTTGAAGCCGATTTCGAAGATGTAAGTTGGTATTATGCGGCATGATGTGGTCCTTACTTGAAACCACACCAAATCCCATAACTTTGGCCGAAAACTTTGTTTTTATACCCTGGTCACGTCCCTGTAATTCAGGGCAATCCAGCGATGCATTTTGAGGATGCAGGCAATGGTCCTTTTGTCATAATTACTATCTGTAGAGAGCATAAGTTGTACTGCGGCGCATCTCCGATCTCGCTCGTTGAACGATGTCACTTTCAGACATGATAGAACGCAACTATTGCTCTTTGGATTTTTACACATATGACCAACTCATCGAGGGTCTATAACAACAAAAATTAAAAGGAAACCGGTTTTCACGAAACGGGAATAGAATTACGTTGTTTTTTCTATGGCAACAAGTTTAATGTTCCACTCCATATATATATATATATATTCAATTCTATTTTGAAAAATGATTAATATTCAAGATAGAGCATTACAATCTGAGGGAAATTAAATGAGTCAAATTAAAGTTAACAAATCGTACTCTTCAAAAAAGGATAATGCAATAGATCTTTTTTTTTTATTCCATGGAGTTACAAAAATGCATTGTATCTTCAGAGGAAATAATTAGTAAAATAATGAAATAAGATTGCTATAAAATTGCTAGTTTGCACAAAAATTGAACATTTTTGAAAACTGCAATATTCAAAACAATGAGGTATATTGTTTAAGAATTAAAATATAGCCAAATGACAAAATCTTATTCATAGAGATGGTTGGCCATAGGATACAAGTGAAACCCCCGTAAAAATCAGTAATATTGATGTAAATACACTTTATGGGCGTGTGAAAGTTGATGTCTTTTACATATTTCAAATCATGTACTTAATACTACGTTTTTTTCTCTATTTAACTCGCAGACGGTGTTGCATGATGACGATATACTGGCTGCCTATCACAAATATTGGCAGCAATACAGTCAAGGAGCAATTTATGTAAATCAACTTTTTGGGTAAGTAACCGTACATTTTGTTTTATCATTCCTGTAAGTTTTTTTTTGTTTTTTCTTTTGTTTTTTAGTAAGTCATAGTTCGTAGTCCAAAAGCTTTAAATTTGAATTATTTAGAGTGTTATTATCATCTTCTGATGTAATAGTCACAACGTTTCGGTCGATGTAATCTCCGACCTTCTATACGTAACATTTTTTTCCAACTTTCGGGCATTCTAGTAAAGTTTGTGAGTCTTTTTTTAATTCGGGCACCTGCTGTTAATTTTAGTTTAAACATACATAGTTAATCGAGGAGCGTACAATGTTCTGATTTCGTCAACAAAGATCGGGGAGAAGGTGGATTTACTAATAGATTTATGTGTTTAAAACCGTCACATATTTTTGTATCTTTGTGTTCAGGTGCCCCATGTTTATGCGGAGGGATATCTGTCTATTAGCGGCAACACTATTGGACACACTTAACACCATATTATCACTATTAAAGCAAAACCAAAGTAAAGTGAAATGGATTAATAAACTATTACATGAGTGCATTATCACTAGTTGAAGTACTGATTTATGTTGGGTTTATTACGATAAAACCAATTATAAATTAATTGTTATCTAAAAAGGTGCATTATAGTTAATCAAGAAATAAAGACAAAAAAAACAACTATCTATTAAAATAAGTTTTACCAATGATAACTTTTTTACCTACGTGCATATTTTTTTGATTTTAAAATACTCTAAATTGTTTTGTATTTAATATAAAAATGTCTTTCTTTGAGAAAGTCTCTTTTTTATAAGATTCAAAGATTGGCTTTCACTTCAGATCTAATACTGAAAGTTTACATCGCTGTTTCTAAGATCGAAACTACCCACAAAAGTATCTTACTCCTGATACGATCCTTTATATATATATATATATATATATATATATATATATATATATATATATATATATATATATAAGTGAAAGTGTCCGTGTGTGTGCCTGTGTATCTGTGTGTCTGTGTACATTTCCCTACACAATAACTCTGTCTATGTTTAGTCTACAGACTCGAAATTTGATATACAGGTTACTGAGATTTGGGAAAATCATTGTGATCGGTTTTTGGCCAGAAATTTGGCGATTAAGCGGTCAATGTTCAACGATTTGACCTTTGAGAACTCTACCAAACTCCTCCGAAAATTTTGGGTCTACCCACTTGAAATTTTAGATATAGGTTCCTTGGACATGAATCTAACTTAATAACTTGATTAGAGCCCAAAACAATAAATTTTAAGGGGTCATAATTTTAAAAAATTGATCTCTGCGGTCTCTTCCAAATTACTCAGCCAATTTCTGGTATAAATATTTGAAATTTTACATAAAGGGTAATCACAGATAGGGCAAGCTTTTTCGTCAGTTTGGGTCGAAAATTCTTAGTTACCAATATATAAATGTATGTATGTCTGTTTGCAAGTCTGCTTTAAACTTTCAATAGAGGCGACGGATTTAACCAAGATCAGCATCGTTTTAAATTTCGACCTTTCATACGACAAATATCGAAAAATTGGCTAAAACATTAATATCTTCCCCTTCAACTAGGCACTTTTCTACAGGGGGGTCACTTTTTTCGCTGATATTTTTGAAAATTATCCTCTCCTTTAGATCCTTTAGAAGGAGCCTTAATTTTAAAAAATGTCGCTTCCGGTTTGGCGGTGGTCGTAACAGCATAAACGTTAGGTTTTACGCCGTTCTTTGCCTCCTTTTCGGTACGGGTTCGAGCCTGCCTTCCTACTATCACTTTTTGTTTTTGCTCAACATACACATCCAAACAACCGGGCAACGCCGGGCGCCCATGCTAGTATATATATATATATATATATATATATATATATATATATATATATATATATATACAAGTGAACGTGTCTGTGTGTGCAACACCTCTGTCAATTTTCAGTCTAAAGACTTGAAATTTGATATGCAGGGTACTGAGGTTTGAGAATATCTTTGTAACCCGTTTATGGCCAGAAATGTGGCTGTTATGGGGTTAAAGTTCAACGATGTTACCTTTGAGAACTCTGCCAAACTCCTCCGACAATTTTGGGTATAAACAATTGAAATTTTAGATATAGGTTCCTTGGGCATTGCTCTAACTTAATAACTTTCTTTGAGTCTAAAACAACAAATGTTAAGAGGTCATAATAGGGGTACAAGTTAAAAAAAATGACCGCTTTTTTTTTTTTTTTTTTTTTCTTAACATACACCTCCAAACACCCGGGCAACGCCGGGCTGTAACGCTAGTATGTATATAAATGTAAAACGCATTCGATGCTATATTCCGATTCTTTACAAAACGTTTCTCATGAAAAGACGTTGTTACTCTCTCCACTGTCGCTACATTCATGGAAGCTGTCGAATGAGTTTTAATCTCTAATTACCCATCGGAAAACATTTACAGCAAGAACTCTCTTTGTTATCACAATAAAAAATAACTTTTCTTTCTTTCCCCGTGTGCCTAACCTCGGGGCTTTCATATTGCTTAATTATTTTCATACATTCTTTCAACAGGGACTGCACTCAAAATTGCCCCTATATTTTTAGTTTCATTCAATGTCAACTAATGTCCTTTCTTTCCAGTTATTTGAACACAGCTTACATTAAGAAAAGAAAATTGTCAGATGCTGACCTCATCTATGGGGAAATCAATTTTGATACAAATGAGCAGGAACTAGAAATCTATGACGTAAGTAAACTTTTATTTGTTCAAGTAGATAACTAAGTGCGATGATTGAACTCCAATACTCAACTCATGGGAAGCCCGAGGTAGTTCGGCTCGAACATCCGCAGAAGTCCTTCGACGCAGTCTCAGTCGATTTTACGTAGACAGTGTTGACATGACGTTGAATGCAGAAGTTTCCCCGCTGGAAAAGATCATTCAACTTGGCGTGTTTTTCTTAAAGTTAACTTGCAAGTAATAATAATAATAATAATAATAATAATAATAATAATAATAAAACGCCGCTGACTCTGGCTGTACTCTAGTAGCCCATGCTGATTATCTAAACTCTTCGAAAATCACCTAATTGAAAGCCATGGATCAATGTTTGCTTGGTAATACATCTGCCACTGATGGTGAAATTGACGAAATGGTCACACCCTCTTTTAGTGAAGTACGACCACTTACCAGCATTGTATATCTGAAACTGTCAGGCGTAGGTGGTCATGTGAACACTCAAAATGTCTGGAATTATCACATTATAGTGGGGGGGGGCGGTAACACATTATGATGTCCTAAAACCAATGGTTTTCGAGATATTTGCAATAAACTAATTTACAACACATTTTGAACCCATGTTCCGTGTAATTTACATGGAAGTACTAGCCGTGCGATGACATGACTTATCCCACTATTACACTGGCACTGTTTTCCTACTGAGTGTTCATGAAAATAATTATATCCTATAATATTTGTTTCATTTTGTTTTAGGAAATGATCAGTATTTAAGTCTTAAATTGTCCTTTAATGGAAAGTAATTTTAATTTGAATCGCTGCCTTCTGTTATTGCTACATGGTAAAATTGCATTGCCCTTTAAACAATTAGGACACATTTGGATTGCATGAAATCCATTAATAATTCATTCAGTACTGGCAGTAGACTACTCAACATCTCGACTGGAGCTGATATAGCCTAAGACGTAGTTTATGGATTGCTAGAATGCCTGGCAACTGGTGAGAAAAATTATCAAGCGTTTGTTACAATACGACTTCAGAATAAGAGGTAGCATCTTCATGATACAATACCGACCAGGAGATTGTTTCCATGCAGTATGATTTTACTTCATCAATTGGACAGAAATCTGTGGCAAAAAAAAAAAAAGATGCGACAGAAACAATAAGGTACACTGATTATGCAAGAGAAAAGGGGGTACAGCGTGCTGGGGCTTCTGAAGTATGAGTTGACCAGCAAATCTCAGTTCCTGACTGCAGAAGATAAAGATGGAATACGATTGAAGAAGTCAGATAAAGCATCTCTATCAAGAGAATTGTCAAGCAACCTCCCCAGAACTAAAGAATGTAAAAGGTGATGCTCAAATGACAACAGTTGATTTTATGGCACTCGTACGTAGACTACCAATAAAAAAGATGCGCATTGAAACATTTGGCCAATTAGCTAGGAATTCATCCCAAATCATTTTTGCTACCACAGATGAGTCAACAAGAATAGATATTAGTTTCGATACTTATAAAAAATCATCGATCAAGCAAACAGAACGTGCAGAGGGAAGTTCTAAACAAATTACTATTACCATTAAATCTGACAATCAGAAGGCACCTGTCGATATGGATATGTTCTGGAGCTCAATATTGAACAAAATGAAGTTCCAAGAGTACTTCTTCCAGTAGATGTTACACAATATTACGTCTTCTTCGGTGCAGTATATGGTGATGAATGTGGGAAACTGTTTACGGACAAAGAAACAACAATCAGAGACCGCCCAAGCAACCAAGAAGAGGCTGATGACGGAATCATGTACCATATTAATGACGGTGTAAAACATGGTTTTCACTCGATCTTAGTTGACACCTGACACGAACCTTCTCGTAAACCTCATCTTCCATTTCAAGAAATGTTTGGAACTACAAAAACTCTACGTAAAGCTTGGCAATAGGAAGAACAAGAAGACTGTACCTGGTTACCTGTTGGCTGATCATGATTTCTACCAGCAATTCACGCATTAAGTGGGTTTAACAGTACCAGCAAGGTGGGTTCAAACCTGGCTGGTCTGAATGCTTCAATGGATCTCTTTCTCTATTGCAAGAGTTTGCAGAGAAATTGTCACCGAAGATGATAAGTAATACTGAAACTCCTTGTAACTGGATTAAAGAAAACGGGCTGTTCAACATTTCATGAGTGTCGATTGGAGCAGTACCATAATTCTAGGTAAGAACTTGACTTTAAGCAGATTGTGTGTTGTTCCTACAAGGACACATAAAACGAGAATATCTGCAATGCAGATTGTGGTTAGAATCCTGTAATAATAAAACTAAATCCGCTGAAGTTTGGATATAAAACAACAGACTTCGGCATAACTCCTGTGATACTGCCTGTACCGTGCAGACTAGATGAGCTACCGCCTTCACGTAAATACCCAACGTCACGTAGGAGTATAAAGACATGCCCTTGCAGAGCAAAGAACTTAAAATTGTGGTGTTTTGTGGTCAAAGAAAAGACACAGTGTCGAAATTCACAAAATTAAACTAAAAAATATGGATAATGAACATAAGTAATATAACAAAAATTAAGATGCAGTACGATGCGCGCGTATAATGCAGAAATTAGTTTATTGCAAATCTATTGAAAACCATTGGTTTTAGGACATCATAATGCATTACTGAACCCCATAAAGTGGCAATTATGGACATTATAAGCGGTTGTATGACCACCGACGCCCAATAATCTCAGAGATACAATGCTGGTGAGTGGTCGCGCTTCGCTAAAAATGGGCGTGACCATTTCAGCAATTTCGCCGTCTGTGGCAGATGTTTTCCTAAACAGACATTGATCAGTGACGTTCAATTAGTAGACTTCTGAGGAGTTTAGTTTTAGACATAAAGGTGCATACGTAAGCAGCATGAGCTCCTCTGGGATTGTAGTTTTCGTATAAAATTATTCGCAAGAAAATAAAAATAAAATTATGTACAGTTTTTCACAGGAAAAAATAAAAAGAATAAAAATATCGATTATAATTTTGTTTCTGTTTTTGCAACATTCCTTGCTTATCAATGGGTCAAAAGGCGAGTACTTTCGCGAAGTGGTGTGGGGCGGTGGACAGTCTCCCTTCGAGTTCAAACAGTTTCCAAAACTTGAGCTCAAACTGATTTTTCTTTTTTGTTTAGCAGTTCTTTATATATGTGGGAATGGTTGGCGTCTGGCGAAACCTGGGATTCTTTTTTAGCCAATCATTGTCCAATTTGTCATAATTTGGTTCGCCGTGATTGCATAATCAGTTATCTCCCCTACATATCCCAATCCGGTAACTTTCCACTGAACAAGAGTTCTCATCGCCGGTTCTCACGGACAGGCTGACTTCGATAGTGACCCTAGGTTAACCCTCGAACCTAAACAACGGCTAGATACCTCGAAATAATAATTTTTCATAGAAATGTTGTTTAATATTTTCGACTTGCTTTTATTTTTTCGTTACAAAGAAAATGTATTTCACACCGGCCACCGAGCTATTTCTCTTTCTAGCCGGCAAAGTTACCTGCTATCATCCATGATATGCCATTAAAATAAAAAATACACTAATTTTCCTCTCACTGAGCCGCCTTTGGTGGCAATTTCCAACCATAGCTCTAATTTAGCTCTACTTTAACCCCTCTGGAGTAATATCCTGCCATGGTGACTGGTTGGTTCACACATATTTATTGATTTTATTTCTTCCTTCTTAATTACAAGATATCTAATGAGGACAGCTCGGTTTGCGATATTTACAAGCTGTGGTACAGCTACAAGATTAGGTATTAGTGTGTAAAAATATGTGTAAAACGAAATTTCTAGAAATCAGAAAAATCCCTTTAGAAGTTAAACTAGAAAATCATGGCTGCATAACAGGATATGTTATTATTTACAGGAAGTAGCACGGATAAGCTTTTTATTTTAATGGCAAGCAAAATTAAGAATTAATAAATAAAGCAGAGAAAAAAACAATTTGCATGATTAAATATAATGTACACTCTTCAACCTCAAGAGTTCTAAAACGCCTCCATTAGAATTTCTGTCTGATAGGTTCATAAGAGTAGTGGTTAATGGGCAGAAAACAGAAGCTCAGAGAATTAATGCTGGACTCCCTCATCCTGGGCTCAACTCTCTTCCTTATCTACATCAATGATATTCCAAATCACATCCTTAGATCATTAGTAGATATTTATGCAGACGACACTGCCATCTATGGCAGTACATCCTCATCCTAAAAAGAATGCTAACTTTGTTATTTCTTCTCTTTTAAATTTCTTATTTCATTTTGTAATTTGTAATTATGTGCATTTTAATAATTTATATATGTATTTATTGTCTTTATTTGTGTTTCCTTGCCTAGTTTTAACATTCTTCCCCATAACAAAAACAACCACGTTCTCTCCCAGCTTAAATAAATGATAAATTCACGCTCTGAACTAAGAAAGGCTAGAGATAAAAATACCATTAGGCAGGATAAATTTTCCGAAATTAGCACAAGCGTGCATTTATTTTTTCTACCGTAGAAGTCAGAAGAACTTTATTTAAGTAATATACTTAATATCTACAATTACCATATGCTCGCTTGTATTAATAAAGAGGCCTCGCTGATATCTCTACCAAACCACTGGATATAGCTTATAATTAACTGTTACTATATTTGTAAGTGAAATCTACAGTGATCTTAGCTGCGTTATTAGGACTATTTTCTGTATAGATACAATGTTTTTCGCTGACCGTAATGACTGCCTATTAATACGAATTCCAAATCACCATGTAATAATTGTTTCTCTTTACCTCCAAGATGAGTGCCTTTGTCTAAACTGCATGCTAAATAGGGAAAAAAAAGAAAAAGATTTGTTTGTTCTGTTTCCCAAGCTAAAACATTACCTAAAACTCTAAATCCTAATAAAACTCTACTGTATTCTGTAAGTTAATAACCCCGTCCCTTGAAATCTTACAATATGCTCCCCCCTCTAGCTGCCACTAACACTCTACATTACACACATCTTAGTAGTTGAATCCTAAGCCTCCAGCTCCTAACCTTCACATGCTAACCGCCTAACAATCATCACTAAACATCTATACATTTCTACCTTTAAGACATGCATTAGAGTTCATTCTTATACAGTTTGGTACTTACCAGCCAAAGTATGCACTTAGATGCAAAGCGATCTTTATTACATAACAATGCCTCTTCCTAGATGGTTTTGCAACGATTAATCCAAAACCAAATCTGATATTCCCTGTTATGCAAAACGCTCGATGACTTTTAAAGGAAAACTAAAATTATCTTCCTTCAATAGTAGAAATACACTAACACCTACAACTTCTATCTATTCGCATCAACTGAAAACTTGCCCAAATATCTATTAACTTAATTATACATACGGAATACGCCACGATTTAAATTTACCTCTAGTTTTACCCGTACTTTACTGCACCTACATCTTAACCCTCCTGTAATCTAAAATATACAATGACTGGGCAAAATTCTTAGCTCAATTCCTAATAAATTTAAAAAATGTAAAAATCTGAAGGTAGAAGTCTTAATCTACACTAACGCCTTTCTAACAAGCCTGTTCACATAGTTGCTTCAACTGCATGAGTTTTTTTTAAGTAACAATGAAATAGCAATGTCCCTAAATCACCTTGAGAAGTGTAACTATTCATTAGGTATATAACCTCCACAAACTAACCCTTTAACATTAATTATCCACGCGGGGTCGCAGAAGTACCTGAATTATGACCCAGGTGCGGGGCAAACCCTCTCAGGGCTGATGGGCCTAGGAGAAGGACAACTCTGAAACTAAACCTAAGG
The DNA here is from genome assembly GCF_053919585.1 of Euprymna scolopes. Lineage (NCBI taxonomy): Eukaryota > Metazoa > Mollusca > Cephalopoda > Sepiida > Sepiolidae > Euprymna > Euprymna scolopes. The sequence goes on from NC_136507.1 coordinate 91,937,787, forward strand.
GGAGGGAGGCCTCTCCAGTCTTGGATAACGACCTTCCTAGTGCTGGTGACTCAAACAAATTACCGGCCTGCAAACCTAAACTGCTTAAGGAGTAGATAGGCTCTGTCTATCGAGCGGCTTCCATACCCCTTCTTTGCCTATTAGTCAGGCGCAGAGACGCTATCACAGTGATTCTTCAAAAACACTCAGTGGTAGATCTTGTTTCTTGTCTAGGGCAATGAACGCCGCTTTCCGCACTCCCGACACATCCCACCTCTCAAAACTGGGTACTTGGGAGTGCTTGAGTACCACATATGTCTGCGCAATTAGATTGGGTTGACCTTCTGCTGATGGGTTGAGGGTACCGGATTGACAGTTCCTGGCTGCTGTTTCCGACTGGTAGTACAGGTGTTTTGGTAGCGCTTAGAGCGGCTGCTCCATCAACAGTTGTATAATATCGGGATGTTTGTAGTGTCATTTCGTGCATGGAAAGGGATCCTGCACTCATCCCCGATGGGTTTTCCTGAGGCCACAGTCCTAGTTGAAGAAAGGTCAGCTGATGGTCTACTTGTGTTGCATGTATGATACTCTGCATAACCTCTTGTTCAGCTCCTCTTACCTAACTGAAACTCTTTAAAAACATGATGACAGAGCAATAAAAAATAAGCTTAAACCAGGCTAAGGGACACACAAATCCAACTTGCCTCCTCCCTTGAGACTTGTATTCACAAATATCCGTGGGTTTAGAACTAATTTAGCTGATGTTGAAGCATTTCTCCTAACAAATACCCCGAATATCTTAGCACTAAGTCAGACTAACCTACACTCCTCCATCCCTTCTAAGTACTTTAACATGCCTGGCTATGTCCCACTCTGCCGTAAGGACTCTGACAGACATATGCACGGACTTGGAGTCTACATTCGTAACACCCTCCCCTTGACTAGAGAAACAAACCTAGAATCGGACGATCAAGCATTTATGTGCTTTAGACTAAACATGCAACATAACATTAGCTACTTTTATTTTCTCTACCGCTCTTCCTCGACCCAGGACTGCACCATAATAAATAAAGTCTCTGACAGCATAAAAACAGCAATCTCCCTCAACACTAGCGCACAAGTACATGTATTTGGTGACTTTAATGTCCACCACAAAAACTGGCTTGGATTTTCTACTTACACAGATGCAGTGGGCAGAACAACACATAGCTTCGCTATAGCTAACTCCCTATTACAAATGGTTGCATTTCCAACTCGTTTCCCTTACCAGCAAGAACAACACGTATCACTTTTAAATCTGTTTCTGACCACAGTTCCCGATGACTATATAACATATGCTGACAGCCCACTAAGGAACGCTGATCATGCAGTTATAATGGTCGAAATCGCACTAAACTCTAGGCCCAAAACTGAAGATGCAGTGCTAAAAACAACGAGATATTATGAGAAGGCTGACTGGGAAGCCATCAGAGATCTTATCAGAGATGCCCCATGGGGAAATATTTTTTCTCTTCCTGCTGAACAGTGCGCAAATGGGACCACTGAATGGTTCAAAACGGCAATTGAAGCACATGTTCCCATGCGGAAATTTTATAGAAAGCCCCACTCTCCCCAATGGTTTACTTCTACTTGCGCAACTGCCATTGCTCAAAGGCAGCATGCATACCGCAGATTTAACCGACATAAGTCCAGTTCAAACAGACAGAAGTATATAGAAGCTAGAATAACGTTAAGAAAGAAATAGCGACAGCTAAGAGAGAATTTACTGAAACCACTAAAAAACGCATCGAAGCACAAAATTTGGGAACTCGTGACTTCTGGAATATCTACAACACTGTAGTAAATAATTGGCAATCAACAATTCCCCCACTAACCAACAATCACGAGCAACCGAGAAGGCTAACATGCTTGCCAGTCGGTTTGCCTCAAACTCCACACGCCTCAAACTCCACACTGGACCCTGCTAACCACCCTCTACCTGACTTTTCTTTGTGAACAGACGCCACGCTAGACGATCTAAAAATCACCCCTGCCCAGTTGCATACTATCATAAAAAAACCTTGACGCTTCAAAAGCATGTGGACCTGATCTCAATCCCAGCTGTGCTATTAGAAATGTGCTCAGCCGAAGTAGCTCCAGTTCTCTCCAAATTCTACAACAAATTCCTTAATGAATCTTGCTTTCCAGGCTGTTGGAAAGCTGCTTCTGTAGTTCCAGTATTCAAGAATTCTGGCGAAAGAACTGACCCATCTAATTATCTGCATATTAGTCTCCTCCCACTTTTCGCCAAAATATTTGAGACCTTAATTAACCATGCTCTAGTCCATCACCTTACAGATACTAAACTTCTGACTGACAAACAATATGGATTTAGGCAGGCCCGTTCCACAGCAGACATTCTCACTGTAATCTCTGAACGTATATACCAGTCACTGGGCAAAGCGGAGGAGGGCAGAGCGGTAACTCTAGATATATCTAAGGCTTTTGACAGAGTAATGCATGAGGAAAATTAGATCATACGGTATCACTTGTAGAATACTTAACATAATTAAATCCGTCTTAGGTAAGAGAAAAATCCAGGTTGTCCTCGACGGTCGTACATCTAAACAATATGATATAAATGCGGGAGTGCCTCAAGGGTCTATCCTTGGACCTCTATTCTTCCTAATATTAATTACTGATCTCCCCGAAAAAAATTACCTCTGAGATGGGTATATATGCTGATGACACCACGCTCTATAACAGGCATGACAGGAAAACAAATGAACACATATCTAAAGAAATGGCAAAAGCACTAGAGGATGACCTCCAATCTGTAGTGGAATTGGGACAAAAATGGATGGTCACATTCAATGCTGCCAAGAAAACCTTCTCTGCCACCAATAGCCATGGCCAGTGAATCTTTTTCTGAGAGTACATCTTTCAAACTGCTTGGCCTAACGTTCACAGGACACATGAGTTGGAACAAGTACATTGAAAGCATTGCCAGGGCCGCTGCAAGGAAGGTAGGCTCTCTCTACCGTGCTAGAAAACTACTAACTCCCGAAAGTATCCTGTACCTCTATAAGGCCACCATTCGCGCATGTATGGAGTATTGCTGTCACATTTGGGCTGGTGCATCTGCTACTAGTCTCTCGCTCCTAGACAAAGTTCAAAAGGGAGTCGCCAATCTGATAGGCCATGAACTGGCATCTAAGCTTCAGCCTCTGTCCCGAAATGTTGCATCCTTCTGCCTGTTCTACAAGTATTTTAATGGTGAATGCTCTGGCGAACTGCAGACATTGTGCCCCTCCCCCGATAGGCAGCTAAATCCCACTCCTATACAGTAGAGATCCCTAGATGTAAAAGATCTTTCTACTCCAGTAGTTTCTTCCTCAGAACCGCTAGACTCTGGAATTCCATTCTAGGTCCCTGCTTCCTCAACTGTACTGACATGCAGAAGTTCAAGTGTAACGTGAACCGACATCTTGCTGCCCAAATCGCCACATAGTACCCCAGTAGTTGTTGGCTCTGATAGTAGCCCCCTACACCAAAGTGGCAATGCGCCTTGTTTGGGGTGAAAATGTATTTTAAAAAATAAATAAAATACATCAAAGACCGTTAACGACCAAGTTCTCTCCGATTCTCTCTCCTCTGATCTTGAACAGGTGGTACAATGGGGAAAGAAATGGCTGGTTACTTTTAATGCATCTAAAACAAAAATCTGTCTTTACATAATCAACGTTCTGATCCCCATCTGGTATCAATTGAAATGAAGGCTCTCATCTTGAGGAGACTCTATGTTTTGACCGTTACTCCTAATCTAAAATGGAACACGTACCTCAAATCTCTTGCCAAGGATGCTGGGAAAATGGTGGGATCCTTCTGTCGATCCAGTAGATATCCCACTGCTGATGCTATTCTCCACCTATATAAGAGCAAGGTACGTCCAAGGATGAGGTACTGTTTCCACATCTGGGCAGGGACTGCTAGAAATAACTTATCCTGCCTTGACAGAGTTCAAAACAGACTTCGTAGGGGGAATATCTTTTCTCTTTTCTCTTCCCTGCAACCTCTTTCTCACAGAAGAGATGTTGTGAGCCTATCTCTGCTTTATCCTTATTTTCATGGCAAGTGCTCGTCTGAGCTCCAACCTATGGTCCCCTCTCGTCAAACTTTCACGAGAAACACTCGTCTAGTTGAAAACACTATCAATAATTTCCCTGACTCTTTATCTGTGCTTAAACCTAATCGTAGATTCCATTAGCAAAGTTTCTTTCTTAGAACTGCAAACCTGTGGAACTCTCTTCTTTTTGCCTGATTTCCAACTGACTATAATATAGTTCTCTTCAAGTCCAACGTAAACAAATTCTTGATGAGCCGTTCCTCTTAAGTAATCCAATTTACCAAATTTCTACTACTAACAATTACTACGACACTGTCCCATTGATCACTGTACGCTTATTAACCCTTATCCCCGAGGGGCCTCCGGGCCTTGATAAATGGTGACTCCTTTGTAAAAGAAAATGATGAAGCTACTGGAATGAGATATATTGTAATGACGTATAAAGAAAACAACGAATAGATGGGGACTGCTATATCAACGAGTCAAATGAACTGGAACAAAGAAAGCAGGGAATTGATAAGGCAGTTCTTAAGAACACAAACATCAACGGTATTCATAGAACTGACGTCCGTGGGAGAGAAAGAGAAAAGTGCAAAAAAGAAAAAAACAACAGATGGAGTCAATCAAATTACAGAGACGTTTCTCTACTTTACCAAGAAACTCTCAAAAGAACGGGTATTCACAAGTACAAATATGCCAACAGTACTCCATACAGGGCCTGATAGTAGATTTGCAGAGAACGAAACAATTGAATTTACGAGAAGCAGAAGGGCAATAGATTTAATGCAATTAAGTTCAAGATTTAATGAGAACGAAAAGTCAAACGTTTTCAGACTTGATTTCTCCTTTAGGCTAGATCTGTTCAGAGGGCTCTCAGGATAAAAAGAGATACGACTACTGTTGAAATGGTTGGCTGGTTGGTTGTTTTTGTTTTACGGCATATCAACCCTTTTCAGGTTATTTAATGCCAAATTCAGTGATTTTGAAGAACATTTTTTCTATAGAATATGTTTGTTGTTTTTTTTCAAGCCGGTTTCTATTTAATCCATAGTTGGGACCCTAACAGGTACTACCACCCCGGGTCAGAGTGGACATGAGAGCAATGGCGACTGAAGGGTGGCTCTACACTCCCCAAAGCCCGCAAAATGGTGCCTCACTATCGGATATAGCTTAAGGTTATATCCAGGACAATATACTGTTGAAAGGATTGAATTGAGTCTTAAAATAATTAAACGAAACAAGCCATCTGTTACTCCCAAAATGAATTGTCTTTTATTGAAATTGCTCCAGACAATGCAGGAAACCACTTGATGTCAAGGAGCTAAATATACTGCTTCAAAATAAAAAAAAACAGTCAACGATATTAGTTGATAATTTACAACCTAAAAACAGCAATTCTCTTTACTTTGTCTAAAAGATCTCTCATATAATTCATTAGAATTGGAATTTCGTGTACTTTTGTATTTTGTATACGTTTTCGCCGTACAAACCAAGGAAAGAAGTATATAAAAAGAAGATAACGCTTTATATCCTTTCTCTTTAAAAACCAACTGTGACACAAAATTAAATATAGGCACCCCCAGAATACTAAGTATTTCAGTCAGGGAGAAATTGTCTTCAGGGCCAGAAAAATGCATTAAACATGCGTCTACAGAAAACACATTTCCGAACTAACTTGGTATTAATATACAAGAGTTGTTCCAGAAGTAGGGCCTCATTTTTTTAACTCATAAATCCAAACGTTAAAAAAGCTACGAAAACGAGATTTTGGACTCCTTTTTTTTTTTTTTTTCCTACATGATCAACATCATTCGCAATGCACATTTGGTAACCTCTTTTGACGAATCAGTTGTAAAAATTTTTATCGAACTCATTCATATGTCTGTTACCACTCTGAAACGACGAATTCATCTCCTAATCCGTGCTGACAGTCACATCTTTGTAAACGTTTCCCATACGCCGGTGAAGGTTGGTCAGTCCAGTCTTCATTTATGAGAAGAAATCCAATGACATGACACGCGGGCCGTCAATACATGCAACAGAAAGATGAAACTCTCAGTTTATAAATACATAAATTCAGTCATCATAACAAAGTAATTTGCAGTTCCCTCTGAACGATTCTGGTGGAATAAAAATAGGAGGCATTATTTTTTGAATGTCTCTCTTACGTAAGGTGTTATTACACGATTTCTGACCACATATGAGCAAGTTCGATCATTATTTCATTTCAGCAAAAACCTCAATGTTTCAACAAACCAACCGTTTTTCTACATAGTTGAACTGATTTGAAGTATGCATGTAAAGCAGTAACTATAGTAAAAGTTTCTGTATTTAAAACGTATTTGTTTGTTGTATTTTTTAAGTTATTTCTGCACATCTGGAAGCGCCATATGATAACCCCATTACAAGGACAATTGACAACGCTGATTTCCCAAGAAATCATGAAGTACGTAAACCATTTTTTTTATTTTATTTGACAAAATATGAAAAATTTAGAAAAAAAAATCTATTTTTATATTTTAAGTAAATACCGTAATTATTGCTATGGTCTGCTGTTTCTTATTTTTGTTAGTTTTTACTCTTTGGTAGGGTTGTCCATAATATCGCAGATTTTGATTCGTTAAAACATGATGATTTGTAAAAATGTTCTGTTTCTATATTAGTTATGGAATTTTAAAAAAATCCGCTTTTAAATCAGCAAAAAAGAGATGATTTATTAAAAAAAAAATCATTTTTTTTCTAAAAATTGCAACCGACGATTGGGAAAGTTGATTTGCGAACTTCGGCCGAAAGATGATCTGTAACAATCCCAATTTTAGATATATAACTGATTATTTGCCAAATTATATTGGATTGTTAAAACTAGGAGAATATGTAAAAATCATTTTATTAATATACTAGAACTAGCAGGCCATTTGGCGTTGCCCGATAATAAAATATGTTTAAATATGATATTTCAATTCATGCCACTCTTGTATTTATTATTATATAGCCAATTATCTACTAGTATTGTATTATGCATACTATATAGTAGTGATTTCAAAAGTTTGTAAACAATATAACTTTAGTGTTTTCAGCTAGAATCGAAAAACAAAACATATAGCTCCCCAGCATAATTCGTTAACATCTGAACTAATTGCATACGTATATAAAAACTTTAAAAGTAACGTTTTTAAATGTATAAACGTATATTTGCGCATGCGGAGAAGTAACACGTTTAGTCGACTTACTCCTGAGCAGTTCCAATTTCTTTCAAATTTTATCCCTTACCAGCTATTTTTACCGGCTGAAACTCAAATCGAATTTGTTCCATAGGTCCAACTCTCCTATTTATAAAATGTCAAGGCTATAGACGAACGATTGACACAGTAGTTAAATAGAAACCGTTCTGCTCAGATGCAGGCAGACGAGGTCACTTTTATAAATATACGTAGATAGATTATGTACCCAACGGACCCAAATTCTTACCAAAGTGTCAAAATCCCAGTACGATGATCGTTCCAAAAGTAATGCCTCTTATTTTTTATTCATATGACAAAGTGTAATCCGGACGCTCAGACAACTTATCGTTCACCTCTTGCAAAAGGAATGATGGTGACCATGTAGAAAAATAAATTCTGGGGCATTCGTTTTAATGGTACCATTCCCCTGTTCGTAGCTCTTCAACTTTTTGTTAAGAAAATAGGAAGTTTTAATTTTGGAGCGATTCTGGTATATATAAAACAGGTTAATTATAAAATGAGTTTCTCTTCGTAATCCAAATAATGGACCGTTTTTTTTTTTGTTTTTTTTTTGCTGAAAATATTCTTTTTTGTGTGTGTAGGGACCGAAATGGTGGTGCTGTCAATCAGGCTGTGTTGCATGGCGTGTTGGATTCTTTTGTTAGCATAGAAGCATATAAAAAGAGAGAACCAGTACAAGTAAGTAAACACTGTTTTACATATATCAGTTGACAAAAAAGTTTTTGCGGTTTTTAACTATTAAATAAAGAACATATCTCAGCTCAAACAGAAATTTATCGATCGAAATAAGCACCAGCAGAATTATCACACTTTTGTTAACGTAAACCTAAGTGTATTTATGCCATTAACGTTAAAAAAAATGCGTTCTGATAGCGATGAAGTCGCTGAAGGCGTTTTTGATATCGCTTACCTATTTGAAGCATTTCTTACGCAGATAGTTGTCGAGATATTTGAAAAAGTGGTAGTCGGTAGGGGAGAGGTTTGGAGAGTATAGCGGATGAGCCAGAGTTTCGTAGCCCAATCCGTTCAACATCTGCAGAGTCGGTTTAGCAACATGCGATCAGGCACTGTGGTGGAGGAGAATTAGACTCTTTTTGTTGACTAATGCTGGCTTGTGTTGTCGAAGTTTTTGATGTATCTCATTCATTTGTTGACGGTACTTCTCCACCGTAATGATTTCGCCTACGTTGATAAAACTGTAACGGATAAGACCCGTAGCAGACAACCAAACAGTCAGCATGAACTTCCTTTGGTGCAGTTCTGGCTTCGGGAAGTTTTGTGAAGCTTTTTCGGCGTCTTACCACTGAGCTGAGCGTCGCCAGTTATCGTAAAGAACCCACTTTTCATCGCAAGTCAAACCCGGTTGAGTAATGAGTCGTTCTTCTTGCATAAAAGAAGGGAAGATAACACTTCATAACGGCCTTTCTTTTGGGTGTCGATCAATTCGTGAGGCACACATTTATCAAGTTTGTTTGTTGTTCCAATCTCTCTTAAGTGGTTGGACATCGTCGTATACGTTACGTCAAGTTCTGGAATAGTTGTGCATGGATTGGATTCGACTAAAGCTCTTAATTAATCGTTGTCAAAATCTGATAACCGACCACTACGCTCATCATCTTGAAGATTCTCGTCGCCACCAGGAAATTTCTTAAACCACCATTGTGCTGTGCGTTCATTAGTTGTTCTGGGATCAAACGCTTCATTGATATCGCGAGCTGTTTCAGTAGCTTTCGGTCTACTTATAATTGAAATAAGAAAATTGTACGAATTTGCTTTTTTTTTCATTTTTTATTTTATGAAGACAATTATTTCAAAGCGATTGTAATTTAACTGATTAGATAGAGCGAAAATCTTTCTTAAAAATGATATACAGGCGCCTGCCTATATTTTTCGAACACTTTGAAAAAAGTACTTCCAGCTGGTTACTAGTGCCAAAAACCTTTGAGATTGTAAGTACATAGTTGAGGAGTGAAAATCCACTGCTAGTGTAATCATTTTTTTAGTTTAGCTTTGATAATTTTAGTTTTTTGTGATTTTTGCGAGAACTTGCATTACACTATTTTTCGGACATAACAAAAATATTTAGAGCTATGTTCATGTATATTTGCTGTATTCAATTCTTTACTTGTGCACTTAGCTGTCATCATTAGAATCAATTATCTGTTCTATTCTACTGGCAAAACAATTAAGTTTAATGAGGTAAAATGCATTCAAAAGATATCGTTTGTTTGGCACGGAAGAAGCGGGAAGATGGCCTCAGCATCAGAAGGATCGCCATGGATTTAAAGCTGTCGAAATCAATGATCGAGTACACGCTGAAGACAAACTCCGAGCGGAAATAGAAGAGAGGACGGAAAAGATCAATTGGCAACAGGACTGAAAGGAGGGTGAAGAGGACTGTGACACGGCTTTTGACATCTGGAGAAAAAGTTACAGCAATAAAAGTGAAGGAGAAATGTGAATTATATGTGAACGTCCGAACAGTACAAAGAACGCAGCATAGGATTGGTTTGAAGTATGCAAAGGCTAAGAAAAAAATTACACTAACAAATAAACACAAAGGAGCAAGACTGGAGAGTGCTAAAAGATGGTTAACAAAGCATGTTTACTTTAAGAAGGTTATATTTCCTGATGAGAAGTGTTTCAAGTTTGATGGGTCCGATAGATGGTGTACTTGGTCGAGAAGGGGTGAGACTGTTGTACTGAACAAACGACAAATGGGAGAAGAAGGAGGAGTTATGGTTTGGGGTATGATCTTTGCTAATGGAAATATATGGTTGGAGTGGCTGAAAGGACGACAGAACAGCGAAAACTATAAACAGTTGCTGGATGAGAAAGCCCTACCAAGGATAAGAAGAGAGATGAGACATTATTTCGTTCTGCAGCAAGACAATTGCAGCATCCATGTGTCAAAACTCATGAAAGAATGGATGGCTAAAGTGAATATGACTACTTTGGAATGGCCTGCAAAAAGCCCAGATCTAAATTTAATGGAAAATGTTTGGAAAATGCTTGCATAACTTGTCTATGATAGACCTGAAATAACGAAAGAGGCACAACTATGGAAACGAATACTAGATGCCAAAAAACAACTAATAGAAACACGTAGAGATGTTATTGTGCATATGTTTGATCATGATGAAGAGAGATTGATAACAGTTATTAAGAAGAAAGGTGATATTACAAACTATTAACAGTTTTTCAACGATGTCCGAAAAATAATGTCGCATGTGTGTTGTAAAAAACGATGACAATTTAATATTTTTCCTTACCTGATCGATTTTCTTCCATTTTTATTAGAGGTATTGTCTTTATATGTTTATGCTTTTCTATTCAAGGAATTCCGCCACTCTATGGTACTAGGAAAGTCGAATACTAAAATGTTCGAAAAATTTTGTCGGGTCCTTGTATGAGATAAAGGTATCATAACGAGAACCTATCTGAAAATACATCATTTGAAATTTTCTTTTTACATGGAGTTCACCGCTTATCAAGGCCCAATGGCCACTCGGGGATAAGGGTTATTGTGTGTGCAGTAATCAATGGGATAGTGTAGCAATAGTATTGGAGAATTGATAAGGTGTCATTACTTAGGGGGGTGATTCATCGGGAATTTGTTTGTGCTGGACTTGAAGATATCCAGGATAAAGTCGGGAGGGAAACAAGCAAGCGGAACAGAGTTCCACAGGCGTTCAGTTCTAAGAAAGAAGCTTTGTTCATGGAGTCTACGTTTTAATTTCGGCACAGATAAGGAGTGGGGAAAATTATTGACGGTGGTTTCAGCTAGTAGGGTGGTTTTTGAACAAGATTGGTGAGGGGGGATCAGAGAATGGAGCTCAGACGAGCACTTGCCATGGAAATAACGATACAACAAATACAGGTTCGCTACGTCTCTTCTGTGGGAAAGAAGTTGCAGGGTAGAGAAAAGGACATCCCACACCAACCCACGAAGTCTATTTTGTACTCTGTCAAGGCAGGATAGGCTGTTTTTAGCAGCTCCCGCCCAGATGTGGCAGCAGTACTCCATCTTTGGACGTACTTGGCTCTTATATAGATAGAGAATTGCATCAGTAGTGAGATATCTTCTGGAGCGGTTGAAGGATCCCACCATTTTCCCAGCGTCCCTGGCAACAGATTTGATGTACGTGTTCCATTTCAGATCAGGAGTAAAGGTCAAACCCAGAAGCTTGTGAAAACATGGAGCCTCTCCAAGACGATAGCTATCCATTTCAATTGATGCCAGCTGGGGAACAGAGCGTTGATGATGTAAAGGTAGAAGCTACTGGAGCGGTAGAAGGATCTCACCATTTCCCCATCGACCTTGGCCACAGACTTGATGTATGTGTTCCATTCCAGTAAAAATAAAAAATTCCACAAGAAATTCTTCGCAGTCATAATACAGTTTTTCTCTAAATTTCTCTTAGTTTAACATTACTCACTCATTTCTATACCATTAATTTTCAGACATGGCCGATCAATTGTATTATCATAAACAAAACTTATACTGATTTTACTATTGTATTGTATTTTTCAATAAAGTTTAGAATACGTAAGACATGTTATTAATTATACTTTGATTGTACTCCACATACTATGTCGTGGGTACTAGAAACTAAACAAGCTCTCGCTTCATTACTTCAGAGCAAAACGTAATCATCAAATCTCGGTTTTTGCTTAATATTAAACATACAAGAGTATTTGTTTATATGAGGATTTGTTATTTGTATTGAATTATTCGGCCTACTTTTTTCATCTTAAGTGTTTCGATCGATAGAATCTCCGATCTTATTCGGGCGTATCTTACTGTCGAACTCGATAATCTGCATAGAATTTTAAACGGAACCATTTTATTTCATCCACAGGGAAGAGCATGATATGTTTCCGTCAGTCATGATTGGGTAGAAGTCTTAAGTAATTCGCAGTTTTTTTTTTTTTTTTTTTTTTTACATGGAGTTCACCACTTATCAAGGCCCAATGGCCACTCAGGGATAAGGGTTATTGTGTGTACAGTAATCAAAGGGATAGTGTAGCAATAATATTGGAGAATTGGTAAGGTGTCATTACTTAGGGGGGGGGCGGTTCATCAGGAATTTGTTTGTGTTGTATTTTGAATGTCACTCCGTATGTGGATTGGATGTTCAACCTCTAGAAGAATGTAATATACAACCGAATTTAGCAAGTACATTATTCGCTACGCCACGGATCCTTGCAAAAAGATTCCTGAGTTCAACAAGGTACACCTGAATATGGCCGGAATTTACATCGACCGAAACTTTGTGAAAATAACTTTTAAATTAAAGCAGTAGACAGAAGGATCTAAACAACACTGACAACATTATATTGAGCAGTTGAATTTGATTTCCAACCATTAGTGACACGAATGTAAATCCAGCAAACAACATAGGAAACTTCTGACACCAAAACCTAATTGAAATATTACGCAATCAGAATGATTCATTATTTAACAGTTCCCACATATCGTTCTTCGTCCTCTTAACTATCGAATCTTTATCTTCTTTAGCTTAAAATACCATTAACCAATTTTCTAGATTTGATCAAATGATTACTTTAGTAAATACATAGTATGGTTCTAAATGAACTATACGGTTGATGTGCCGTTAAGCAAAGGAATTGCAATCCAGGTTTTAGTTGTCATTAATTTTCTTACTTCGACGAAGAGAAAATAATTAATATTTAACGCACGCCTTTGTTATACCGTTTTATACCCTCTTTCATTCTTTTCCCATAATCTATAATTTTTCTACGCACTTTTCTCTTATCTCTATCGATTTCTCATAAAATAAAACTATTTTCGAAATAAAATGCTATTACATGTGCTAAAATAAGTTCCAGTCAATGTCCGTTTCACCTATTTAAAAATACTTATATTAAAATCTTACCGGAAGGAGATATGAATCAAAGATTACCGAATACGAAATATCAATTGACTTTTGGATGGTAATTTGTATCATATATACTGTATAATAACACACAATTGCTAAAGTTAAGCGAATTAAAGCTTGGTCAGTACTTAGATGAGTGACTATTTCTGAACAGAAGATTACGTACCTGAAATCCGGCCATAATGACATTAGAAGCCGAGGGCGAGGTACCAATCAACAGGGACAGTATACAACCATCCATAATAAACCTGAGCTGACTGAGCAAAGTTGACCTTGGACAATACTAAAATGAGTGACCGTTTGGTAATACCAGGTGCTTTGTGTACTGGGAGCCTGGAGAAAGATACGCCCCGTCAGGCTATTTTTATCCAAAACACGCTGCATGAAATAATGCCGAGTCTTCATCATGACCCTGGAGAGTTAAGGGACTTGGATTAAGACGACCAGCTACTGAACAGCGATTATATATGGAGTTCAGATATCGAATTCTCACGGTAATTACAGTGTCTTACAGTCTCGGATCGTACGACATCAGACTGATGTAACTGATTTATTTCTTTTATATCAGTATCTCCGTATTTCTGTATTTCGGTATTTCGGAATCTCCTTAAATATAGGAGGCAACATTTTACTTCCTCTTTCATACGCGTTTTGCAGTTTCCTTTAAGTGAAAGTTTCTGCTTATGCCCTCGATTAATTTCGATCAAAGTTTTTTTTAAAGTGCGTGCATCCATCTTCCAGAAAAGTGATACCCGAATATTGTTTAACGTGGGATCAATCTATACGGGTAAAAAAAAAAAAAAATCGATGGTGAACTCTTCGGGAACTACCATCAAGAGCTCCTCAGGTAATTAGGAATCAACCATTCCTCTTAAATGAGTTTGTACTTAGAAAAATTAATTCCCATAATCGAACGAACAAAAGTCTCAGCATCGTAGCGAACCAGACCGTAGAATCTGACTCTTCCAAAGTTTATCCCTGAATGGAAAAAAGAGTAAGCAATGTCATCTTGTTAATTTTTTGTATATATTTTTTTTTCAGTTCTACAGATCCATTTTTGAAGATCGTTTTCTCCAAGAAACGGGTGAATACTATCGACAAGTAGCTTCACAACTCAGGAGTGAACACAACTGTTCAGAATACATGGAAAAGGTATTAACCCCTTTGCCGATCCTTCTTAATTTTTAATAGTTTTTTCTGTCTCCTCTTCCCTCATTATGTAGTTATTAGAAGATGATTTTATCTGGTGTTTCCCGGGCGTAGAGGTCCTGGATATGACCTTAAACTATATGCAATGGTAATGCCCCACCTTGCGGGCTTTGGGGAGTGTAGAGCAACTCTTTAGTTGCCATTGCTCCCAGGTCCACTCTGACCCGGAGTGATAGTACCTATAAGGGTCCCAACTATGGGTTAAATAGAAACTGACTTGAAAAAAACAAAAAACAAATATATTCTATTAGAAAATTTTATTCAAAATCTTTGGATGCGGCATTAAATAAGCTGACAAGGGTTGATATGCCGTAAAACAAAAACAACCAACTAACCAACGTAGATATATTTATTGGTAGAAGCTGTTGACGAAAATAATAAAAAAATATAGTTTTGTTCATAGTTAATTATTTTTTCAGATTTTCAGTACTTTACATCTTTTTCGATAATGTTTCCAAATGTACTTGCATCATCTCAACAGCCGTTTTCCATTTCTCGCTAACAATGATCATTGGTTATCACTGGAATTTGGGTGGAAATAAACTTCCCCTAGATCCTAGTCCTCTTCGCATTCATTCAGTAGAGATATGATTAATGCTTTCGCTCATCGGTCTTTCCATCCTCCGCGACCATTCTCGGCTATTTAATGTGGTGCCAGTCGATGTCGACACTAATTCTATTAAGGGGAGGATAGTGTAGTTTACTTAGAAGTTTGCGGTTTTTATGGTTTTTTTGGTTCCTTGTGGTGTTGTTCTTCCTTTATTATTATTACTTACTAGGAGTTTTCACACAGGTCAGCATCAACGATTTCTCTTTGAGAACAAACCGCTGTGTTCCCTGGTTTCTGAGTGACAACAAATTTCCACAGATTTCCAGTACCCTTTCTCCTCTTTTGATAATATTTGCAGATTATTATTATTAATTATTAATTATTATTATAATTATTATTATTATTATTATTATTACTACTACTACTACTACTACTACTACTACTCACTACGACCATCATCAAAGATGTTTCCTGGAGAATACCTTGTGGTGTTTCCTGGAGTCTGAGTGACAACAAGTCTCCTCATATTTCCGGTGCTTTCCACCTCTTTTGATAACTTTGCAAATAAGTTTACCCCATTGAAAAAGCCACTTACCATTGATTTCTTGTTGGCAGAAACAATTCGTTTTCACTCGAATTTGGGTTGGAATATGCCTCCCTCAAGGTCTTAATCTTTTTCACTCTCATCCAGTGGAGGTTTGGTTAGTGCTTTCAATCCTAGGTTTTTGCATCCTCCTTGACTATTTGGTGCGGTGCTATTTTTGCTGGCGCCAGTTTTATTTTTGGAAGTGGGGATAGGCAATTTACAATTTTGATATATCAGTTCTCTTGGTTTCGTTTTTCTGTTTCACTTCTGTTGCGGTTTCTAGGATTCGTCGCTCATTCGGACTAGTTTCCTCACTTGACGGTTTTCCTTAATATTTACACCTGTTTCCAGCATTAACGAGCGTTTGACAATCTCAGTTTTTTCCGTCGATTAGGATTTCTATTATTCTTCTTTTTTTTTTCTTAGTTTTTTGGAACTGAATCTTAGTGCTGCTAGAATTATTGGTAGTATCTTGATTTTA
This sequence comes from Euprymna scolopes, assembly GCF_053919585.1. Taxonomy (NCBI): domain Eukaryota; kingdom Metazoa; phylum Mollusca; class Cephalopoda; order Sepiida; family Sepiolidae; genus Euprymna; species Euprymna scolopes. The sequence continues at coordinate 91,953,842 of NC_136507.1, forward strand.
CTTCAGGTCACATTATGTATTAATTAATTTATTTATTTTGTTTCTCAGGTGATTCAGAAAATACGTCATGAAAATATGCGGAGTCGAAAGTTTCTGCATCCCTCGTCCTATGAGAAAGTCAGCGAGGAAATCCAAAACAAATTGGTTGATGATCATATTCAATTATTCCATGCGGCTTGTGAAGAGATGCTACATCTTGATAGACGAAAAGGCCAGTCTCTACCCATCAACCTTATACATTTTTTACTTCACTCTTAGCTACTACTTGATAAGACCCGAAGGCCACTCGAGGATAAGCGTATATAGTGGTTGCAGCTAGTCGAATGTGTTTTGTGAAAGTTTGGCAATGAAAGAATCATAGATCGGAGATCAGTCGAGCATTTGCTATGAAAATAACAATAGAGCAGGTACAGGCTCGCAACGCCTCTTCTGTCGGAAGAGGTATCTCGTTACGAGTAACTAGCTGACCGACACATGCTCAGGACTTTGTAGCAACATATTACTGCTTATGTAATATATTGCTACACAGTCATGATCATGTTTCGGTCAGGTAAGCATATATAAATTTACCTTCTCTGAAGAACGGTTACTCTACTAAACACCTCTGCTAAAAGGCCATAATTCATAAAAATGAAAGCATGGCAGGCGTAAGTCGACTTAACTTACTTTTTTACACATGCGTAAGTATACATTTATTCGTTAAAGGCGGTTTAAGATTTACGCTTTTTAATACATCTGGCGATAGCTTGAAAGGTAATGACTAAGGCCGAAGCTCGATATGTTTTGGGTTCGGATTCTAAGTCATATTTTCTATTTGTTTTGTTTTTTTTAATCACACTATTATATTTTGGGTAGAATATAATAATTAATAAGATATTGGCTGTATAATAATAAAGAATAAATATGAAATCAGTCTATGGTCCCCCCTCGCCAAACTTTCACAAGAATCACTCGTCTAGCTGAAAACACTTTTTATCTGTGCCTAAACCTAAACGTAGATTCCATGAACAAAACTTCTTTCTTAGAACTGCACGCCTGTGGAATTGTCTTCCGTTTTCCTGCTTTTCGGCTGACTACAATATGGTTGTCTTCAAGTCTAACGTGAATAAGTTCTTGATGAACCGTTCCATATGAGTTAACGAATTTGCCGAATTTTCATTACTAATGATTACTATATTGTCCAATTTCTACTGTACACTCTTTAACCCTTATCCTTGAGTGGCCTCTTGGCCTTGATAATGTGGTAATGCCTGTGTAAAAAAAATCTTCATTAATGAAACTTACATATTTTAGCCTATTTTACGAACGGGCAACACCTAGTGGCCTGCTAGTTCAAATATGTATTCCCTCTCACGCACTTTGTGACTCTCTCTTACGTGCACACATATCATGTATTATCTGCTTTTGTTAATTGTTCGCCTTTATCAGTTACGTTGATGACGCAAACAAAACGATCCAACACTCCATATAACGTAGTCTGATTGACAGTACTACTATTCAGGTCTGTACCCATAAAAATGCAGCATGACGTCATTATGACGAAGACAAAATTATCTACTTTTATTTAATGTCAAGGGTGTGAGTTTCATGTAGAAACGTTCACTTAATTTGAATAAAATAACATGCGCATCAAGTGCGCTTGAAACCAAATCACAACGTCAAATTAAATCAACGTTTCTATATGGAATTCAAAACATTGACGTTATTCTCGCGTTACCTACGCACAATTCCAACATTTCAAATTGCAAAATACAATGCGCGGCTCTTTATAGAGAGACTTTTCTTTCCACAACTTTACAATATGGCAAGGAAAAAGACGAAAAAAAAAGAAAGAAAACAATACACTGAGGATGGAGTATAGTTCCGAAATATATTTGTTATTAATTTCAAACAATAAAATATATGTTTAGTTCCTAATATTACGTTGTGATTTGGTTTCAAGCGCACTTGGTGCGTGTTTTATTTTTGTATTTTCATTTAATTTTGAGATTAAAGAAAATTATAATTCTGGAAGGACTCTAAATATTTTCTTTCTTTGCTTGTTTGCGACGTATAAAATTTTCGGGTTTTCAAATATATTGAAGCCCATCTCATTATGTTGGTACTCCTTTATCCATTGCGCCACGTGCATTGAAGAAAGAATAAATAAACAAATCATGAACCCTCATCTAAAATGGATTAAAAATAAATAAACATGCTATATAGTACCACGCGGTACGGACCCGTAAATGTAAAACCAGATAAGAATATAAAATTGGATTTATGAGAGAATTATTTTAAAACTTACTTGTTCACCCCTTACAAAGCATATCGCCACTTGGACGTAAGGGGCTACAATTTGTGGCCATGTCTAGGAAAGATTAACAAGATATTTGTTTATATTACATTTAAACTTCTGCATATCAGTACAGCCAGGGAAGCGGGCAGCAGGAAGGGAATTCCAAAGTCTAGCTGTTCGAGGGAAGAACCTATTAGAATAGAAAGTTTTCTGGCATTTAGAGACAACAGCAGTGAAGCGGTGAGATCTTGTTGCTAAGCGGGGTTGTCAGTGATATGTACGTAGAGGGGGTACAAGTGAAACGAGTTCATCAGAAGACATTCCATTAAAATATTTGTAAAACAGGCACAATGATGCAACATTGCGGCGATGAGACAGGGGCTGGAGCTTAGTTGATAATGTGCCTAAACCTAAACATAGATTCCATGATCAAAGCTTCTTTCTTAGAACTGCACGCCTGTGGAATTGTCTTCCGTTTTCCTGCTTTCCAGCTGACTACAATATGGTTGTCTTCAAGTCTAACGTGAACAAGTTTCTGATGAGCCGTTCCACTTAAGTTAACAAATTTACTTCCATTACTATCAATTACTATATTGTCCCTTTGACTACTCTACACTCTTTAACCTTTATCCTTGAGTGGCCTATCGGCCTTGATAAGTGGTGACGCAATGTAAAAAAAAATGTGGGACCGATTTGATTGACGAATCAAATTTAAATGAAATAAAGTCCAAATTTGATCGCTCTTTTGTATAAAAACAACTATAAAGATGAGCATATCAACCCGCAATGAATAAAAAAATTATGAAAGCTCATCTAAAAGAAGACTCTAAAATTTAAAAAATATAAATAAAAATAATAAATGATAGAAAATCAATACCATTAATTTCCATTGATTTAAAGTAAATAATGAAAATTAAGATCATCTCTCACTATATTTGTACTTTTTTATGTATAAGTTGATTTAAACTACTTAATTTGATGAACTTGATTGAAATGTTGTGTTTTCCATGTACATATAGATGATGGTATCTTTCATTCTATTTCAGATCTAAGTAATATGTATAGTTTACTGAAACCAATTCAGAATGGTTTGAACTACTTGATTGACAAGGTCGAAAATGCCATCAAAAGAACTGGTTTGGAAGCTGTGCAAAATCTCAAAGGGAAAAACGTAAGTTGTTACTAAGAAAATTGTTAATACCAATCTCTTTTTTATTCATTTATTTGCGGACTGTAATTCCCATCTTCACAGTTGATGTTTCACCATGTTTTGGCCAACCTGGTCTTCTTCAGGGGATAGAAACGCTTAGTCCCGTACCTGTATCTCCAGTAATTACTGCTTTCCATAGTTGTTGTTTTTTTATCTCATCACGTATTGGCCAACTAAACCTCTGGCCTGCTTTAAGTAGGATGGAAACTGCTATC
>NC_136507.1:91960044-92027544 GCF_053919585.1 Euprymna scolopes
GTTCTGGACTTCAACACGAGCTAAAGTTATGGCGCGTTTATTTAGAATGAGCGCTTTAAGCCAAACTGATGGTTTAATATGGTTTGATTTGTGCTCTTTTTGTTTTTTCTTAGTAAATGGAAACACTCTCAGTTTCACATTCATTTTCATTTTTCGTGTCGGTCTCTGTTGGGTGTTACAAATGACCTGTTTACCAGTCCTCTTCATCCTTCCCTGTCCTGTGTACATTTGACCGCCTCGTTCAACTTCAATCTTGTGCATTCTGTGATGTTGCCTTTCCTCTCTTTCTTCCTCCTCCGACTGTTCTCTGGAGCACTGTCTTGGCAATCCTCTCTCCTCTTGTTACGTGGCCGAACCGTTTTAGTTTAGCCCTTCTGATTGTGATGAAAAGATCTTCATAGGAGATGCCAAATCAGTCTTCTGAAGCATCTAATTTCTGATGCCAGAATCCCTTTCTCTTATTCTGCTGTAAGGGATCATGTTTCACAAACATTCATGAAATACGATTGGACGTGAGAACGGATGATACTTATCTTTGATCTGAGTTTGATTGCATTGTCTTCCAAATGATGTTCAACTTAGCCAATGTTGCAGCTGTCATTGCGATCCAGACTTGGACTTCTCATCTAAAACTATTGCTCCAACGTATTTGAAATTATTCACGGTTTCAAGCTTTTTTTTTTCTGTTAGCAGTGATGTCAGTTTTGATTCTATTGTAATTATTTGAAATCAATTTCGTTTTGTTTGCACTGTTTTCATGCCGTACGCTGTAGAGAATCTGTCAAGTTGCATGACCAGGTTCTCCAGTTCTTGTTCTGAATCTGCAAGTCCTGCAAAATGCAGGTTTGTGATTGTTCTTCCATCGTAGCTGACTGTCTTGATAGTCGTCAATTGCGTCTATCATAATTTTTTCAAGGAAAACATTGAAGAGTGTCGGCGAGAGCAAATATCACTGTCTCACTTCAACTGTTGTTCAGAGCCCGTCTCTAATGTCCTGATCGAGATAAATGGGTTCTGTATGACGTGGATGAGGTTAACGTTGAGGTTGTAGTAGTTAATTGTTGCTCAGAGGTCCGCATGTCACATTCTGTCGAATTACTTCTTGCAGTCTACATGGTAGAGTTCTTGTTGGTATTGACGGAATCTCTCGCATAGAATCCTGAGGCTTAAAATTTGTTTATATGTGCTGCGTCCTACATGGAATCTCGTAGCCTGCCCCTTCAGCTATAATTGGTTCAGCTTGGGGTCTTAACCTATTCAATATGATCCTGAGGATCACGTCATTATGGTGTCATATCAGGCTGATGACGTGGTAGTTGTTGCACTGTTTTAGGTTGCCTTTATTATCTAGGGTGATAATTAAAACGTGGGTCCATTGTATTGGCCACTATCCTATCCCAATTCTTCTGGCAGATTATATATTGCGTAAATATCATGGCCTTACCCCTGCATGCACTAGTTCTGGGTGGTTATTAATGTGTACTGAATTTTCATTTCTTCAGAGACTTCACTGCTTCCTTCACTTCTTCGAGGATATGGGAGTTGTCTGTGTCTTTTGTCAGAAGAGCCTTGAGATTCTCTGTCTTCTGATGCGCGGTATGAGTATAGATCTGCGCTGTACTCTGTCCCCCTGTTCAAGATGTCTCTGGACTCGATCAGACACTTCCCGTTTCAGCTTTTGTAGAATGAATAACAAACAAAGCCAAAACCATTTACAAAACTTTTCAAATTACTGTTTCATACTCATCTAACACATACATTATATAGCGCCAGATGATCTAAAACGTCACTCAATAAGTCGTAAACCTGTAGATGACATCACTACTAAAATTAATATCATTTCTACAAATGTCGCATGTAAAAATGTGAGCACCATCGGATCATTACTTTACAAAATTATAGCTTTTACAATTATAACTAGTGTTTCAATATTTTAAAAATAAAAGAAGCATTTGACCAATAAAGCATTGCGAAAACTATTATTCAAGCATAGATGCCGCTTGATACTTATGATAAGGACTCTCTTCTGGTGGAAGTAAGGATTAAAATTTGTGTGCTAACTTTAAAAAACAAATGATAATGAACGTTCAGATCGCCTGTCCTAGAGCATAATTTAAATGAACGACTCTTGATGAAGCAGTTTTCTTTCTCAACTTTTACTCCTGACCTGAAATGGAAGATCTACATCAGATCTTTTGCTGATATCGCTGGGAAAACGATTGCTTCACTCTACCGCTCCAAAAAATATCTCGCTCCGAATGAAACCATCTACTTGTTCAAGAACTAAATTCACCCTAACATAGGGTGCTGGTGACACATCTGGGGAAGAGCTGCTAGGAGTCACCTTTTTCTATCTAGACAAAGTACAAAACCGTCTTTAAATCTAGTGAACGAGGACATTTTAACCTCCGTACTTTTTTTTTCTCACAGATATTGCGAATATATCTCTGGTCTTCCGATACTTTTATGGTGGCAGATCGACTGAGCTTCAATCTATGGTTATCGTGTAAACTTTTGCACTAAGTACTCAACAACTCTTTTTATTTTTATTTTTAAAATATTGAAACACTAGTTATAATTGTAAAAGCTATAATTTTGTAAAGTAATGATCCGATAGTGCTCACATTTTTACATGCGACATTTGTAGAAATGATATTATCGACAATTTCTTTTATTCATTTGTGCCTAAAATTAAAAAAAGTTCTATGAGCAAAGTCTTTGAAAGAAGTTCTGCCTGTAAAACACGATACTGCGAGGCTGCTTCCCAACTAATTATAATAAGGTTGTTTTGAAGTTCATTGTAAATAAGTACTTGTTGAGCACACCTGTTGTGTAATAAACCCTACTCTAGTTTCTCCTTTAGTGATCATAATGGTGTTGTCTTACTGTCTACCTAATACTAATTAATCTTTATCCTCGGGTGGTATCCGAGCCTTGATAATCTGTGAGAGAATGAAAACGTAGCTCAAAGAGTGTGCGGTATTTAATTACATTCGATCAAAATTTCCAGAAACTATTAGCTATTTACAGAGCTCAAAAGAATAAAAGGAGAGGGAGAGAAAACAAATGAACACATATCCAAGAAAATGGCAGAAACACTAGAGGATGACCTCCAATCCGTAGTGGAATGGGGACAAAAATGGTTGGTCTCATTCAATGCTGCTAAGACTAAGCTTGTTTCCTTCAATAACTACAAGAAACCTTCTCTACCACCAATAGCAATGGCCAAGAACACATTGCCTGAAAGTACTTCTTTTAAACTCCTCGGCCTAACGTTTACAGGGAATATGAACTGGAATAGATACATTGAGAGCATTGCCAAGGCTGCTGCAAGGAAGGTTGGCTCCCTCTACCGTGCTAGAAAACTACTTACGCCTGCCAGTATCCTATACCTCTATAAGGCAACAATTCGCCCATGTATGGAGTACTGTTGTCACATCTGGGCTGGTGCATCTGCTGCTTGTCTCTCGCTCCTGGACAGGGTTCAAAAAAGAGTCGCCAACCTGATAGGTCCTGAACTGTCATCTAGGCTTCAACCTCTGTCCCATCGACGAGATGTTGCATCCCTCTGCCTGTTCTACAAATACTTTAATGGTGAATGCTCTGACGAACTGCAAACACTTGTACCTCCCCGACGTAACTACCCCCGGCAAACCCGACAAGCTACTAAGTCTCATCTCTTTACAGTAGAGATCCCTAGGTGCAAGAAAGCCTTTTACTCCAATAGTTTCTTCCCCAGAACTGCGGGTCTTTGGAACTCCCTTCCGGGATTCTGCTTTCCCAACTGCAATGATATGCAGAAGTTCAAGTGTAATGTTAACAAACATCTTTCTACTCATCTCCCTTCATAATGACCCCGCAAATTAATTCCCTAATAGTAGCCCCCTACTTCAAAGTGGCACTGTGCCTTGTTTGGGGTGAAAATTGAATAAAAAAAAAAAATTTACTACAATAAAGAGGTTAGATCCGAAACTAACGCGGATTATAAAGCCAAAGACAACTTGTTCTGCAAAAGAAATGAGAAGCGTTGAAATCAGCGTATCATGCTAAATGAAGGACAGTGTTGGTAAACCGTCTTTGAAATCTAGTGAGCGAGGACGTTTTCACCTATCGACTTTCTCTTTTCTCACAAACGTTGCAAGTATATCTGCTACCGTCACTTTTATAATAGATGCTCTACTGAGCGTTAATCTAAGGTATCCCTGTATAATTTTTGTAACAAGTACTTGTCTAACAACAACAATAACAACAACTCTCAACACTTTGTCGACACGGATTGGCAACCTTGGTGTTCAAAGTTCGACTCCAGTTCGTTTAAAAAAAATCATTTTCACTTATGTTGGCAAACTTTACATGGCTCCTCCTGTAAGTACCTGATGTCTTTCTAGAAATAATTCGGACTAGAAAATTATATGTATTTTTTATTAGAATCCTTTGAGATAAGTAAATTTTATATTTATTTATTTGTGGACTGTACTCCTCATTTTGTACTTTTTGTTTCACGACGTTTGTATAACTATTCCTCTGACCTCGTCAGGTGGTTAACCACGACGATATAGGAATGCTGAATCCCTTAACTGTATTTTCAGTAATTACTGCCTTCCATAGTTGTTGTCGTCTCACCACGCTTTGCCCAACTAATCCCTTGGTCTGCTTTGGTTAGGATTGAAACCGCTATCTTCAGACAATGCTCACCTGGGACCATAGAGATTCAACGCCTCTATCCACTGCCCGACACTTGGATATTTTGGTCTTATAAATCCAAGTTTTTCGTTCTTATCTGGTCTTCCATCACCGGAATGGGATATTATTTGTTTAATTATTGGAATCGTTTAAGATGAGTAATTTGTATATTTGCGGATTGCTATCCGCATCTGCATAAAGATGAGAATAACAATCCGCAAATAAAGAAATATAGAAAAGTGTCGGCGAAACAAATGCCTAAAAATAAATTTCCGCAACAGGATGATGATGGTCTTAAAAATAATAATATTGAATTTGGACTAAACGTTCTTGTTTTATTGGTAAAACGTTGGAATGCTCGATTGATATGTTATAGTGTTCAGTTAGAGTAACAACAAAACAAGTTTTCCCTTTTTCTTCTATTTTTATTTCTTCTTCCTATTATTGACCTTCTTGTTTCCCTTCTTTTGTTCCTTCTTCCTCTTTATATAATACTATCTATACTATTTAATTTGCGAGTTGTCTCACTTCTATATTTTTAGGCATGCGTTTATGCCATTAACGTCAAAATTAAAGGTGAATGCAAGTCCCCAGAACTGGTAAGTTATTCATTTTCTATTTCTAACTTCTATATGGCTCCTGTTTTCTCACCCATGTTTGTTTTCACACGCCATCACTACAGGTCGATCCCGATCTTCCATGTACATATAAAGCCTTAATGTTCCTAAATAGCTATCTATCCGGCACCGACCAGGCTCAGTGCTGGTCAACGCTGGCGATCTGACGAGAATCAGCGTGTCATCGTGTTTGTGCCGTACATTAAACATACCACAAAATAATAATGATGATGATACAGATAAGGTTTCATACGTAATTAACGATAAAATATGGGAAAATAGTTAGGATTTTGGTAAGGGTCACATTAATACGTCAGGATGCCCCAGCTGCAAACGGATTTGTACCCATAGATAGATGGAGTGATTTAGGGCGAAAGCCAGCAGGTAAAATTCCTCAAACCAAATACAGTCGAACAATAATGATACGACAATGTGCCACATCTTCGAGCGATAGAAACAGTGATTTCTCAGATCAGTATCGGACTGGAAGGTGATGTCAGCCGTAAGCGATCACAGTCGCTCATGAAACGCGGCGACTATGAAAATGAAAACGATAAAAATGGCGACAATACAGAGAATAAAAGACCCGCACGTAAACAACCCGCGCATGTATGTATAAATAGATTTTATTTGGGTGCTTGAACGCTCATGAGTGAAAACATAACGTTTGATTTCTCAATTTGATGAAAATATAACACGTATAGAGAGTATAATATTTTCAGGCCGCATCTAATTAAAACCCCAAGCCGATGCTTTGATATAAAAATAAATTTCTGATGAGTGACAGATTCATTTTGCTAGCTTAGGTTTTGCTTCTGTAGTAAACTTGTCGATAGCTGTGGTCATTGCCGGCACACCAAGTAGCGACCCTTGGTTACCCATGTGGCGGTCGATGCGGTATGGAATTCTGGTTTGATTTAGAGTCACATTGAATCTTTCAATAGCTCGGATAATATCACCTGTGTGAGCTACGTCTACAGGCGAATCGCAGCAGTTTCTCAATTAGACTAGTTGAACCTGCTCGTTGATCTCTTAATGATTCTTCCGCTCAGCGTCTTTTGTGCCCTGCCATTGACTGATTCTTTAGTTCTTCCGCCAAGGCGCATAACTGTCATGCTGCTCCCCATGACGTTACCAGGCCCAGGGCTCATTTACCAGTTCAGGTTCTATCTCAGTCTTCCTTTATGAGTGGTCTTACATGATTACCGTAGACTATATCCTCATTCTGCCATGATTTAGGTCTGATGTGAGTGTTTCTTTCATTAGACGGTATAGCCTCTTGAGGCAAACCTATACTGTTGTAACTTCCGCACGAGCTATGATGTAAGGTTGACATTTGCGGAGATTCAAATACTTTTTATCACCAGAATAGACATACCATCAAAATATCCACCTTTAATGTACGGACACTTCAACCCACATCTCAAATATCAGAACTTGTTGCTTCATCCAAAGAACACGATATCGATATTGTGTGTATTCAAGAGCACCGTCTCTTCCACAACAATATGGACATAAAGTACCATGAAATTGGTAACTGCTGGACACTAGTATCAGTGTCAGCATGGAAAAATTCGACAAATAGTATCATTGGGGGAGTAGGACTTCTGCTTAGCCCTCGAGCATTAAAATCATTGAAAAGTGCTGAGAACATAAAACAAAGGATAATTCTTGCTACCTTCAGTGGTAATCCTGCTACTACTGTTATTTGTTGCTACAGCCCTACCAACGTCAGTGACAAGCAAGAGATCCTGAATTTATACGATGAACTGTCAGCAATAGTGCGCTCAATCCCCAAAAATAATTTATTGGTTATCGGAAGTGACATGAATGTACATATAGGACGGGAAGACAACAAGCATAAGTTCTCTTTCCATGATGGAACAAACCGAAATGGAGAGTATCTATTAAATTTTCTCCTTGAAAACAACCTACAATGCATGAATACCCGTTTTCAGAAAAGACCCGGTAAGCTCTGGACCCATCAATCCCCAAATGGAGACAAGGCACAACTGGACTATCTTTTTATGAATAAGAAGTGGATCAATAGCTGTCATAACTGTGAAGCTTATAGCAGTTTCTATGGTGTGTATACTGATCATAGGATTGTAACCTCTAAGTTGAAGTTAAGCCTACGAGCGAACAAAACTAAAAAATCATCTAGACAGCCCTACAACTGGTCAACGTTGTAACATGACAATCAGATCAAACAGAGATTCGTCTTCGAACTGCGAAAGAGATTTGATGCTTTACAAGCACAAGAACAGGAACCAACTGCTAATACCACCTATGAAATCTTCGTTAGATCGCACCAACAAGCAGCAAAGAAGTGTATACCTCTGAAGCCCAAGGTAAATCGGAAAGTACCGTGGGAAAATGATAAAATAATATTAAAACGAGAAAAGTTAAAAAACATAATCAAAAAGCAACATAAATACCCCACTCGACAGAATACAAAATTAAGGAAGCAGGCGCTTCAAGAACTTAGTATGATGTACCTATCAGAACAACAGAAGTATGTTCAAGATCAAATAGATCGAATCCAGAATGCAGCAGATAACAAACAATCCTATCTGGCTTGGCAAGTAGTACATGAGATATCTGGGCGCAAACGACCTGCCAAAGCTAAGTTAAAGGCAAAAACTCCGGAAAATGCATGTTCGAAATGGAAAGCACATTTTGAAAAGCTACTCGGAAACAAACCAGAAGTAACATACCAACCAATTCAGCCGATTGTTGTACAGGAACTCGATATTGAGAAGGGTGATTTTACAATGGAGGAAATTCTAAATGCACTAAATAAGGCCAAGAATCGTAAAGCTGCAGGTTTAGATAACATACCTCATGAAGTATGGAAGACAGGTAGTTTCAATGACATACTTCTTAATTCATGCAATTCTGTATATAATCAAAAAATTATTAATATATGGAGGGAAGGATGCATACTTCCCTTCCCCAAGAAGGGTGACGTAAGCATACCAAACAACTACGGAGGAATAACACTCACTCCAATTGCAGCTTAAATCTACAATGACATGCGTCTCAACCGTATCCAACCAAAGATCGAAGAAGTGCTCAGGAAGAACCAAAATTGATTTAGAAAGAATCGCTCTACTACTAGTCAAATACTTACTGTTAGGAGACTGATTGAAGGAGTCAAAGCAAACAACATTGAGGCAGTCATGATCTTTGTAGATTTCTTCAAAGCATTCGACTCTGTACATAGAGGAAAAATGGCCAGCATATTAAAATCATATGGCATTCCAAATGAAGTCATTAATGCTATTAATCATGATGCTATATGAGCACACTCGAGCAATGGTTAGGTCCCCAGATGGGGACACTGAATTTTTCGACATCCGCACTGGGGTTCTACAAGGAGATACCGTTGCTCTTTTTCTTTTCATTGTCTGTCTTGACTTTGTACTCCGCACCTCTGTTGATATACACAACATGCTACGCTTCACCCTAAATGAATCCAGAAACAGACGTCATCAATCAGCAAACATAACTGATGCAGATTACGCAGACGATATTGCTTTGTTCGCGAACAACACTGCTGATGGCGCAAACAGTTACGTAAGCTAGAAAAGTATGCAAATGACATTGGTTTCCATATAAATGTGGATAAGACAAAGTTTATGACTTTCAATGTGAAGGGAGAGATCAAGGCTCTGGTTAGATTAACACTGAAAGAAGTCACAGAGTTTACGTATCTGGGCAGCAACAAAGTTTGGAATTTGCATCTCAAAAGCATGGACCGCATTGGATAGGCTACATTCAGTATGGACTTCGAGACAGGCTGACAAACTGAAAAGGCAGTTCTTCAAGGCAGTGGTAGAGCCTGTCCTTGTTTACGGTGCTACAACCTGGACACTCACCAAAAGATTGGAAAGAAAACTAGACGGCACATACACCCTTATGCTAAGAACAATATTAAATATATCTTGGCAAAATCATCTCACGAAGCGGCAACTTTATGGCAATCTACCTGCCATATCTAATACCATGAGAGAAAGGCGCCTACGATTTGCCGGTCATTGTCTGAGGATCAAGCATGAATTGGTGAGTGATGTATTGCTATGGACTCCACGACACGGACGCGCAAGCAGAGGACGACCTTGATCCACGTACATCCAACAAATAGCACACGACGCTAACTGTGAACCTGTAGATCTGAGGCAACTGATGGAAGACAGGAAACTCTGGAGAGGAAGAGTCACATTGGTCCGGGCAAGGAGCCCGTCATGATGATGATGATGATGATGATAATGATGATGATGACAGATTCAACTTCATATAATCCACTCAGATGCACAGATCACACTTTCATTTTATATACAGCAAGGATATAAGGAAACGCCATAAGTTTCTCTAAACCACAATAAGTCAATATTGTCGACATCGTACGCATTACCTAGCAGTTCTTATATCTTAAGGTTTTAGCAATCCGTTAAGTTGAATATTATGAGTGGATATCTATGAAGATGCTACGCTTCGCTGAATAATTAGTGTAAGAATCTGTGACAATTCCAATGTTGAATGCATTGGAATAAAAACGAAACACGGACGGCGATGTTGATAAAAACTGGATCCATCCAGAGAAATCCTTAGTTTCGTTGAGGATAGTGGGAGTAGACATATATAGTGAATGAATATTGTGCTACTACTGTTAAATACGACTTGTTTTGGAATGACTCTCCTAGAATTTATTTCTCAAATGAAAGTTAACAAATATAGATTTAGATAATGTACAGAGTGATGATTTAAAAACGTAGACCATAATGGTAAGCATATATATATATATATATATATATATATATATATATATATATATATATATATATATATATATCAATGTACACACTTTCTGATTCCTTCTCCGCAGCGAAGAGGAATCCGAATATTAGATCTCCCAGAAGGTTATCACATATGTCCTGATACCGTGGAAACCAGACAAAATACGTTGTCATAAAACGAAAATGTTCAAACAAGGTTACAATAACATTTCATGCGTATGACAGGACGATGTTTAAACAAGAGTGCGATGAATCATCTTTCGGTTTCAAATTATATGTTCTGTCTCTTTGCAGTTGGCAAAATATTATGATAATATACTTAGGCAAAGTCCTAAGGAAATTTCTGAAATGGAACTGGACGAGAAACTCGATAACGGCATAACTGTGTTCAGATATTTAGAAGATAAAGACCTTTATCAGCGAGTGAGTATTTTTTTAATATTTCATGGCTGTAGAACAAAACCGGGGGGGGAATGCAAAATTATACGAGATGTTTCAGGGGTTTATATATATATATATATATATATATACTAGCACTTAAACCCGGCTTTGCTCGGGACCTATGTTCTGTTTATAACTTTATGTGCATATATATATATATATATATATATATATATATATATATATATATATATATATATAAGTTTGACTCATGTCAAGGTAATCTACATCTAAAATTTCAAGTGTTTAGACCCAAAATTGGCGGAGGAGTTTTAGAGTTTTCAAAGGTCGGATCGTTGAACTTTGACAGCCAAATTTCTGTCTGAAAACCAATTAAAAAGATTTTCCCAAATCTCAATATCCCTTATATCAAATCTCGAGTCTCTAGACCGAAAATTGACAGTAGTTTAGTAGGGAACACACACAGATGGTGTTTATTTGCTCCCCCACTGAGCAAATTAGGCACAAGGCCGTTTTTAATGTGAGGTAAAAACCAGCTCCCCTAAAAGGGGTCACTCTGGTTACCAAAAATAATAATTGTCCCAGTATAGAGGGTTTCCCCTCCATTGACTGGTACAAATTATCTTAAGTGCAGTATCTGTCGGAACAGATACTACACTTTGATCCTGGCCCGAAGGCTGGAAAATATAGGGGAACACACACAGATGCACACAAAATGTCACTTTTCTAGATATACATATAGATATATATAATGGTAATACTAGAGATTAGGACTCGTATTGACCTGAATGATTGCCATTTACATAATAGAGCGGAAATGGCCTAGCTGAAGTACAGACATTAGATTCAACAAATGTGATTTTTCCCCGACTTAAGGTTAGGGTCAATTACCCCTCCCCGTGTTAATTGGCTTTATTATTTTCGGTACTTGTGCAGAATACAGACCATGCTGTTTTTGGATAGGACTTAAGTTAAATTTTTAGGGTATCTTTCGTTTATTGTTAGGTGAAAGTACAGAATAGTTACCCCCCATCATAAGATTGGGTTTCTAAATAAAGTACTTCTACACTTTATCGCCGAAACTGGATACACCATTTTATTTCGTGCACCTGCCGTTAAATTCCAAGGGAGAAATCAGTATTTTAAACTATGGCCGAAGCATAAAATAAATAACAAAAAGATTCAACTGGAGAAAACGATTGCTTCCGGAAAGAAGCAATTAACCTAAAGTTAAATGAAAAACTTTCCCGTTTTCATTTATTAAATCGAAACATTTCAAATTAAACAATTATCGATATATGTTCTCTTTCACGTTATTTACTTTTTTTTTCATAGTTCTTTCCAGAAGTAATTAATATCTTGTTTAATTTTTTTGTTATTTCTAACTTCGACCATTCTAATCGGCAGGTGCTCGAAATAAAATAGCGTCTCCAGTTTCGGCGATAAAGTGTAGAAGCACCCTAAATAACGTTAGCATTGCAACACGGTCCATATTCTGCATAGGTACATAATTTTCGTCACAGATCAACAAATGAATCCATTTATATTTTAAGGACGTCTTTTCAACTTTATTTTTTTGCGTATGTGATGGGGGAGGGGTTAAAACCATAACAACCAATCACCTACTTTTGTATTCGTATGCTGGTAATGTCCAAGATCAGTGCTCGGAAAAAAAAATCAAGCTACCGGAAGTGGATACGGAACTGAACGGAGTCAAGATACGAAAAATAAAATTGCTTTAATTTTAATACCGCTTGTGTTATAACCCCCCCCCAAAAAAAAAACTCATAATATCAAATAAAACAAATATTTGGTGCTTTTAGACTATTGGAACGAAATTTTGTAGTGGATAAAGAGTTTTCAGACAAAACAATAATTACTACTGTTTTTGGTCAATTCTAATAATTTACAATGGTAACTTCCAAATTATGTAGTCGGAATTACCTGAATATTACCGAATTATTACCCCCCCCAAAAAAAAACAACTTTAATCAGGTGAAAAATTTCGGCAATCTTGTTGAAATCGAAAATTACCTCCCTTTTGAACCGTATCTTACGATCGTTTTCATCAAATTCATTTTCTTTCATAAATTCTCTACCTTATCGATTTTCGTAATTTTTGGATATAATCATCTTAAAACACAAGGAATACGTAGATACCATTATCATGTGAAATTCAGTATTACGATTTCCGAAATTTAGTTTTAACACTTTTCCCCCCGAAACAAAAAATATTAATAGACTAAATACATATATAATTAAATAAAATTTTATATATAATTTATATTAAATAATTTCTTTCGTCGTAAAGCGTTAAAATTATTTTTTTGAATAAAATTTGTTTTAATACAAGAAGCGTTTTTTATGCGAATGCACTTACTAATCCGCGCTATTTTTTAAAATCGTATTTCCAAGTTTAATGAAAGTTTTTTTTATTCAATTGTAAGGTTAAAGTACAGAGTAGGTAAAAAACACCCCCTCCCCATGTTAAGAATGGCTTTTTAAATAATAACGTTATTATTTCAACACGGATCAATAAGTGCACGAGTACCTTTTTTTTGTTTAAAAGTAATTTCTTTATTTCGTAATACAAGTGTAAAAAAAAAAAAAGTATTTTTTCGTGTCTTGATTCCATGACTCCGTTCTATAACCAACCGTATCCTCTTCAGGTAGTTTGAATTTTCCGTGTACTGATCTTGGACATTACCCGTATGCAGCCAACCAAACAGAACAACGCAAAAAAAAACATAAAAAAGAACACCAGTTGTAGCCAACATTTGCAGGGCGCGTTCTACATGAAATAGTTAATTAGTACCCAATCAGTGGTTATCCAGGGAATTAATAGAAATAAGAAACTGTGAAAAAAAAGTAAAGGGGAGGGGAATGATGGTTTGGCAGGATTGGCAAATCATTTTGTACTGTACAAAAATAGTGGTAATGTTTTTGTTGTAAATAGCAAGCAGTCGAAAAGTATTAAAAATTGAAAAAATGAAGGAATTTTGTTAGGAAAGATGATGTTATTGTTTGAAATTTAAAGATAATGTGCTAAGTGAAAAAGTAAGTTTAAAAAAGTATAATAAAAAAAGGTGTATGTGATTGTAAAAGAAAGTGTTGTTTAGTAGTGGTGTTGGATGGACAGTCGGCAATTATATTGGTGTAATTTAAGCTGGTCACGGTTTATTATTGTGGTTCCCAGTAGGGTTTGTCTCATAGTAAGTTGTGTTATAAACGGGAACATACCAAAGTAATAAAATGAAAAAATGAAGAAAATCAGATTTACTGTGTGTGTTTATGGTGTGAAAGTCAGCGGGCTTGGTTGCCATAACAAGGTGACGTACCCAAGGACGGTAGTGAACGTGTGTGTGTGTGTGTGCGTGCGTGTGTGCGCGTGTGCTGGGAATAGTAGTAGTACTAATAGTCTGTCCTTTGGAGGACAGCGTTTGTTTTCGTGTTATGTGTACGTGTGTGCGGCTAGCGCCAGAGTGTGTGTGCTGGGAATAGTAGTAGTACTAATAGTGAGGATGGTGTAGGTGTAATGGCGGACGTGGTGTCGGAGGTTGGGTTGTGATGGCTGGTGTAAGTTTCGTAATTTTGTAATTTGTAAATGGCAAGTTAGGAAAAAAATAGACCCTCCCAAGATGGACAATAAATAAGGGCATAATATTTTATGGTAAAGTTAAGAACGTAGGAACAATAGTTTTTTAGGAGATGTGATTATTGGATTAACCAATCAGAAACCGTCTGTGGCACACACATCTCTGTTTTTATAGATATATAGAAGATAGATAGATAGATAGATAGAAGATATATATATATGTTTATCTTTCTATATGAATTTATCTCTGTCTCTTTCTGTCTCACTCTCTCTCTCTCTCTCTCTCTCTCTGTATATATATATATATATATAGAGAGAGAGAGAGAGAAAGAGAGAGAGCAAGAAAGATAGACAGATAGATGCATATCTTAAGTAAGACTGGTGGTGCATCGCTTCCAATGAATAAATATGCTTTCAGATACAAACCTAGAAATTTCTACGATTCGGCGCAATACATACAGTGCCTAGTCTTCCCAAATGTTCACCGATTTGGTACTGGCAGGCTCAACTTTGCATAACTCCGGTTATCTGGCGAAAATCGATTTGTCAGCGTGATTGTGTCGTACACACACACACACACACACACACGCGCACACATACATACATACATATGTGTGTGTGTGCATATATACATATACAATAGAACCCAGGGATACGGTGGCCCTGGGATACGATGTGGAATACGTTGTTTTTACGGCCACTAGTTATGGTATTTATCCTACCTTACGGTGTTAATTTTATATTTTTTTATTATATACATATGTATTATATACTCTACTGTATTTTGTTAACTAATTTTTAATGCCGTATCCCGAAGTTCTGCTGTATAATAAGACAGGAGATGGGTGCATGTATGCGTGTGAATATTTAACCGCTAAATTCTTAAACAACTGTGTACATAACATAAATAGTAATCATACAGCAAGTATAGTTTATAGCAAGTAAAGTATTTGTTTGTATGGATTAATCAGGCGTACAGAAGTGGGTGATTTGAAATGTAAAATGTTAAGTTTCAGTTTTTGGTACATTTCTATTAGTTTGCGCATGCGTAAACTAATTATAAATACATCTATCTGTCGGGTTAGCACAAACGGTATATGTATATTTGTATCAGTTGCTTTATTTATTTGTTAATATTATTCTCAAACATTTTACTCCTGAACTTTCTTTTATTCTCACGAAATTTTTCAATCTCTGTTTAACTCAGTTCTGTGTCCTACTTGCTGGAAGGAGTTCTTTGTTTTCACTATCTTTTAAGATGATGAAGATCGGTCAAATCAAACTAAATATCGTCCTATTAGTCTCCTCTTTAGCAAAGAGGCTGGTAAACTGCAGACTTCTTCATTTTCTGAAGAGTATGGTTCTTATTAATGATGTTCAGTAGGGATTTCGTAGAGTTTGTTTTTTTTACAAATGATTTGTTTACTATTTTAACTGAATTGATCCATCGTGTTATGTATAATTCGGGAAAGGTTAGGGCTATTGCGCCTGAAATTTCGAAGGCGTTCGACAGAGTATGGCATTCTGGTCTTCTACACAAACATCAAGGCTATGGGATTGGTTCTTATCATTACTAACTCTTTTATTTCTGGCCAAAGCTTTCGAGCTACTCTAGATGATTCCTTTTTCTGTGTTCTTCACGGTTCTATCGAAGATCCCGAAACTATGTTTTTCTTTATATAAATCACCTTCCATCGAATAGTTTCACGTGTGTGCTGATGACATTACCCTTTATTCTGATATTGCTTCTTGCCCATCTTCCTCGAATCATTCTAAATATGCAGTTTATCTAGGATTTCTTCAATTATAGATTGGGATAAGAAATAGCTTGTTAGGTTTAATCCTGTTAAGACTTCCTAATTGCCATTCAATCGTAAGCGTGTTCATTTTCTTACTGCGATTCTAATAAATAGTTCTGCTCTCGATGCTAAAGCGACTCTATAACTCATTTGATTGGCATTGGTTTCTCATTAATTTTTTTTAGAGTTCATATCTTAAATCTATTGCTCTTTCTGTTCTCGTAAAAGAGGTTAACTTTATCGCTCTAAACACTTTCTCGCGCCTGAGGCTAATGTTTATCTTTGCAAACTTACTATCAAACGATGTATAGAATATTGTAGTCATGTTTGGGCGTAGGAATTACTGTCCCATGGAAAGCTATTGATAAATTGCCGAAACGTATCTTTAATTAAAACGACCTAAACTTTTCCTTCTTAACTGCAACCTCGGTCTCATAGACGTGATGTTGCTAATCTCGGTTTTTTTATATAAATACTGTTATGAGATGAGTTTTTTTTTTCAGAACATTTTGACTATTTTCTGCTTTAATTGTTCAAATTCATTTGACTCGTTGGTCTAGGGTTCTATATATTTTTTCTGTTTTAATACTGCATTGTTATAGATATTTTTATTTCAGTGGCTTCTTTGCAAGAACTGCAAGTTTGTAGAATTTCCTCGCTGTTTTTCTGCTATTACAGTTTTATTTTTTTTTTGTTTTTGTTTTTTTCAATATTAAGGTTTAAATGCCTATATGAGATTTCACGCAAATACAGAAAACTATGCAAACGTACAGCCAGTTGCTCCCTAAAGATAAGGCCATGTAAAGCCGTGACATGGTGAGAGGTCGAAAAGTCGGAACTAGTTCATCACATATGGAAAAAAAGGAACACACTTTCCTATAGGGAACGAGGTAAAAAAAATTGGCAGGGATTCAAGATAGAGAGTTAAACGACTAAAAGAAGCGGCACATATGCTAAAAAAATATCGATTATTAAGAAGACCAAGCATTGATGTCAGTCGTATATATGAACCTTAAATTTTAAAGAAAAACAAATCTTATACTACCCCCTCCTTTAAATTCCAAAGGTAAAAGGGGGAGACAATCATGTTAAATTTTATCACAGTTACCCCCACTTTATCAATCATTTTTTTACAAATATACTAAACCACGGCGAAGAAAACAAAACAACTCCGAGAATACGAAACCATTTACGGAGCCAGTAACAGAAAAGTTTGTTTTGCAAGGTACTTGACGAAGGCCGAAGGCTTCATCGACTGAAACATTGCACAAATAACACTCAATATGAGAACAATAGTTCGATTAAAACAAGTAATACAAACTTTTTTATTTCTTATTTTTGATTTTATTCTAATTGGTGTTTTTTTTTTGTTCCTTGTTCAGTTTTATTCCAGATTTTTGGCCAAACGATTAATTTATAACCTCTCTACATCTATGGATGCTGAGGAGTCTATGATAAACAAATTAAAAGTAAGTTTTATTTTTATTTTTTTCTTTTGAATTCAGTTTAACTTCAAAATTCATGAGAAGTTCATGTGGAATCTGCTGTTAATTTGGACAGTGCAGATTTGTGCACCGAAAACAAAAAAACGCATAAATACAGTTCACTAAACAACTTTTTCATGTTCAAAACTACGGTTCTTGCTCCCGATATTTAACGATTCATATGAGATATTAGATAGACATTTTTATGAACTAGCCGTAAAAGCCACTTGAATGTTTAATCGTATTATCCTCCTAATCATACGAAGCAATGCAATATCCATTATGACGTCATCCCGCAACTTTGGAATCAAGGTGAAGCAACAAAAATTGTACTCCTATAGAAAAAATAATATAGGAGCTTATTGAAGGAATGTCCATTTATCTGACTATAGTTTAAGTTCTCCCAATAAAATGGTATCATAATATTAAACTATGTTGAATAAAATCTCATGATTAACAATTCTCTATTTATAAAACCCACTATGTCTGTATGTATGTCTGCCTTTATTTTTGAAAAGTGCATCGAAAACGAGACGCAAGGTCGCAGAGCGTCGTGAGGCGGATCAAATGATTGTATTTTGGGGAATCCTTATTTTATGGTGTTTTAGCTGGCAAAAATAGCTGCTAAGGTGTCAAAATTGAAAACTGAAACTTAGCGCACATTAGTCGACTTAAAGTGTTTATTTACGTATACGCAAATGCAAATTTATACATTACTTATGATTTTTTTACTATTTTTTAACACTATAACAATAGTTGAAAAATATCGACTAAAGCTAGTGCTAAAAGTTTTGGTTTCGATTTAAGCGGGTGGCAATAAATTCCCGGCAAAGCTTCATTAAGAATAATAGTTACTAAAATGTACAAAAAAATAAATTCTTGTGTATAATATAACCTATTATACACATTATACACAAGAATTTACAATTCTGTTACAATTCTCAACTCGACTAAAGTGAATGCCGTCTCGTTTCGTTTTTAGGGGAACTCTAATTCGCTCCTCCCTGGTAAAGCTTAAATATGATTTTAAAAGTACACTCATTTACATAATAATTAGCTTGTTCCTTCCTTAATTAGTCTTATGTTACGCTTTCAGTGATTAGATATACGAAAACGAGGTTTCATCAAAATGAGGCTACTCTTAAATTATTCTCCAAGGATGCCATATTGGCAATTTCAAATACAAATTTCACGAATTTGACCTTTTCTGAAGTAGTTTGACCTTCAAAAATTGTATTGATTTTTCTCTTAAGGTTTCATTAAAGGAAATAAACTTTCACGAAAAACACTCGTCTGGTTTAAATACAATCAATAATATCCCCCACTCTTTATCTGTGCCTAAACCTAAACATAGACTCCGTGAACAAAGCTTCTTTCTTAGAACTGCACGCCTGTGGAACTCTCTTCCGTTTGCCTGTTTTCCAGCTGACTAAAATTTGGTAGTCTTCAAGTCCAATGTAAACAAATTCTTGATAAACCGTCCCCTTAAGTAACATAATTTACCAAAATTTCTACTACTAACAATTACTACGATACTATTCCATTGAATAATATACACTCTTTAACCCTTATCCTCGAGTGGCCTCCAGGCCTTGATAAGTAGTGAATCGTATGTAAAAAAATGTGCTATCCAGAGAAATATCAGATGAATCAAAATATATTTGTTGATTAAATATATTTTTCATTCGGTGGAATTTCCAAAAGTCCTGTTAATTGTTATTATTCCAAAATCCTGCAAACTTGCGACTAATGATTTCTAAATACTCCAAATATTAATGACGAGAATGCGACCGAATGTGGCTTCTACAATCGTTTAAAATTTCATAAGTTTGCAATAAACAGATCAATTCCTAATCTTGGCATGTATTGTTTAATAAGTTTCAAAAGCATTTGGAAACTTGTGTTTATATCATTTAAAAAGTAGTGAAAGTAGGGGGAGATAACTCATTCTATATTTTACCCAAATCTCTTTATATTTCCAGCAAGCATGTGGCTATGAGTTTACAAATAAATTACATCAAATGTTCACCGACATGAGTATCAGCAGAGATTTAAAGAAAAAGTTTGAAAACTTCTGCAGGAAGAAAAAGTTCGACATTGGTTTAGGATTTTCGATATTAGTCCTACAGGTGAGTTCTACAGACTAACTCTTAGAATGCGGTTTGATATCTTTATTTGTTTTGCGTGTCACTGTTCACACTTTAAAGGTAATTGCACAATTTAATTTAATTTTGAAGAGAAGTTTGATGACATTGAAAACTTTAACTCCGAACTATACATCATGAGGGCATAGTACTTTTACGCAGAAAATTGGAAACATTTTTCTGCGTAGTAATTTTTATATTCCTGTTTTTTTTTGTTTTGTTTTTTTTCGTCTTCCTTTGATCCCGAAAGCTCTTAAAGTTCGCATCAAGGAACAGAACATTTTTAGTAACCTCACAAAGGGTCAAACTATTTATGGTTTTTAAGGATATGCGACACGAGAAAGAATGTAGCAATCCAGGTTGAAGTAAGTGCCCATAATGATGCTGGCCTGAACAGAACTAAGGGAGATAATTAAATATAAAGGTATTCTGTACGGTATGAAAAGAAACTGGAATCTAAAGAAGATCTCCATAATTCAAGTAATTATAACAGCAATCTGACCCATGTAAAAGAATTTCAAAAATTACCTGGCAAATATACTCGGTGAACCAAGTGTAAAAGAAATGCAAATAATTGCACCAAAAATGGTTGTCAAAATATTAAAAAAAAAGATCTTTCAATTGGAGTGATTGAAATAGTGTGTAAATGTCTGGCATCCCATAGAATGCCCCATCTCAAGCCAAAATTAAATTATGATAAAAACTTTTTATTTATGTATATTTGCACAACAGGCTGGAGCATGGCCGATTCGACAAAGTGGGTTTCCAACGTTTGCTATCCCTCGAGAATTAGAAAAAAGTGTGCAAATGGTAAGTATAGTTTTTCGAATTTCTATGTTGATGAATATACGACATAATCACGTTGACAAACCAGTTCCCGTTAGATCATCGGAGTTAAGCAACGCTGAGCCTGGTCAGTACCAAAAGGCGTGACCATTTGAGAATCCCAGCTGCTCTGTGCTCTCCGCTTGTTTCGGCATTGTTTCCAGCCGTCCTGGACTTCTTCTTGCCACTGGACTCAGGCAGTGCCGTTCAGGAGGAGCACTACATCGAAATTGTGTTTGTGTTTTCTTCACCGCGGAACCTTGGCTTCTTTCCAGAGCAGTAAAAGCAGGCAAAAAAGGGGTTCGATTCGAAATTCTTCTTAATCAGTTCTATTTTTTTATTCCTCGCCGCCATCGTAATTCTATTTTCGTCCTCTTCTCAACTTTCCATGGAACAACAAAAGAGTCCTTTTTTTTACTGCCGCCTCCAACAACGACAGCGCCTAAATTTGCATTTATCTTCTTATTTTTTTGTTTCCGACGGGTTTCGGGTTCGAATGACAACGCCTTCCTACAAAGAGAACACGTCCACACTTAGCAGCCATTGCTGCGGTTCTCCTCACCGTTATTACAGTAATTTAAAGATTATTTCTTACAATGTGATTATAGTATTTGTATTGAACTATGTAACACAATATTACTGTTTGAGTATTTATTAGTAATTAATTTATCTCATTCGGGTATATTATATACTTAAAAAAAAACAATGAGCACAATTTTCAGAGAAATGTCCATAAACTCTATTCTTCTGCGGGTTATTGATTTTTCTGTCCAAAAAATGTCGCTATTCAGAAAACTATCAGTTTCATAAAAGTATGTCTACTAATTAAAATATTATTCATTTCGTCGAATTTCCATGGGTCCTGCTAGTTTTTATTATTATTATTATTATTATTATTATTATTATTATTATTATTATTATTATTATAAATAAATATTCTTTTTAAAAAAACTATAGCTCACTATGAGTTCTTACGCAGGTCATCATCGCAGACTGCTCACTAATAACTGGTGGATGTCTTTGGGGCGTTGGTGACAACAAGTCTCCCCATATTTCCAGTACTTTTCACCTCTTTGGATAACCTTTGCAAATAAATGTTCATCATCTTAACAACCACTAGCTATTCATTTCTAGCTGGCAATGATAAGGATTTGTGTAAGGATGAACGTTGGCAAGGTCGCAGTCCTTTTCACATTCATCCAGTAGAAGTCTGGTTAGTGCTAACTCTCGTTGAGCATTTGGTGTGATGCCAGTCAATGCAGATGCTACAATATTTTTTGGGGGGAGGGGTTAGTTAACTTAGCTGACGATGTCTATTTTTCTTATTCTTCTTCCTCCTCTTTTTCCTCCTCCCTCTTCTTCGTATTATTATTATTATTATTATTATTATTATTATTATCATTATTATTATTATTATTATTATTAATTAATATTAATTACTTATTATTAATTATCATTGTGATTTTTAGAATAATTAAATATAACTTCTAATACTGCTTATTTCAACCCTTTTTTTCCAGTTTGAAACGTTTTATAACAATATCTTCTGCGGTCGCAAATTGATTTGGGTTCATTATTCTTGTATGGGTAAGTTCTGCTTTTCAACTTTCATTACTTTTAATACAGCGTGGACCGATAAGATTGGCGCCTTCGAAAAGACATGATCATATCTCCGTTTTATGAAAACCGGGTTTTTTTTGTTTTGTTTTTTTTTGTTTGTTTTTTGTTTGTTTTGTTGAAGATCATCATCAGTTGTGTACAAATACCAAAAGCGACAGGGGCTTTCTATCATGTCTGAAAGTGACACAATGTTCAATGAGCGAGATCAAAAACGCTCTCCATCAATCCAAGTTATGCATTGGGTGTGGCATCAGGACTCAGCGCCGGCCAACAAGTCAAAAGAGACCCAGGCTTGACTTCAGAAGGAGTGCTACGACTTCGTAGCCTTATCTTACTGCCCCCTCTTCTTGCAACCCGAACCCGCTGGACTACTTTACGTCGAGAACATCACCAACATAACATCCCACAACACCAAAGCGTAATCGCCGGTAGCCACCGAGTTTTTGCCGAGCTTCCACATGTGCTCGTGGAAAAGACATGCTCCCATTTCCAGACCTGTACCGAGGCGGTAATTGAGGCAAAATGCGACTGGATTGAATAGATGTCAGCTCTAATACACAATCAAGTTACTTTTAAAAAGGTTACTTTTAAAAAATCAATTCAAGTAACTTGATTGTGTATTAGAGCTGACATCTATTCAATGCAGTCGCATTTAGCCCCAATCACCGCCTCAATAAAAAACAAAATATACAGAGTAGAATGATAAGGCAGTCGCTTTCAAAATCAGCAACACTGCAGCTTTATTTTAAAAAGTTTATTGAAAAAAAAAATCAATTCAATAAAGCTGTAATGTTGCTGATTTTTAACACGACTGCCTTATCGTTCTACTCTGTATATTTTTTTTATATACTTCCCCACTAGTAGTTTTTGGTCTTTTAAATATATCTCGGTACCTTTTATTTATGATACCAGGACTGTTCCAATCATAGTCGTCTGAGTCCTAATTACGAATCTCGGCATGTTGAGCCTTACTAATAAATTGGAGAGACCAGAAAAACACTAGTTTATGGATAACAGCATAGTTATAATATTTTATAATAAATAGTAACACTTATTTTTTATATCTACAGACATCAGCGTTTCAGCTTACACAATCAATTATTGTCAGTAGGGAGATTCAGACACAGTCAAATGGTCAAGCTGGACTTTGTTATCTGGTGGTCTAACTTTAGGCTACCAGAAATAAACATAATCATTGGGGGAAATTAGGTATTGATAAATGCCAAGTCATCGCGCTAAAACAATAACCAGTCAGAGAGTATTCAACGACAATTAGTCCGAATGCTGCATTTTGCGCTTAGATTGGCCGCTTTTTTCTTAATTCACTAAAGGGATCTGAACGTTTTTGTCGAACGAGCTTTATAAAGATAATATTTTTAGATAAATATTAACACACACACACACACACACACACACACACATATATATATATATATATATATATATATATATATAGTCATAAATAAAATTTATAAAAATCCAAGCAAGTTTTAAGCTATCAAGATAGTAAAAGCTCTACACGTGTAAGTGGAGCAATTAATATAAGAAATAAAAGATGAGATTCATAGTTAAATAAAACTTTATTACGCCATTAGATGAATAAGAAAAAGTAAATCAGAATTTCTTTAGGGCATAGCATTTCGAAGCCAAATGCTTCTCACCAAAAGAGGCGAAGAAGCCACGTGTATATGTTTACAACGAATTTGTCACAAATACATTAACTTTGAAATAGGATAGAAATAGAAAATATGTATATACTACTATTCCGAAGAAGTTATCCCCTTATACGTCTTGAACCAGATTCCTTTAAAAGAGGGATGTTCATGGCAGTATTAAATTTCCATTCGGTCCCATTGTATGCATAGAGCAGTAAAAACGATTTTGATAATATAGGTAGAAAGAAAAATGAATAAATAATACACTCTATATACATAATCAAAATCGGTCTTACTGCGATATGCATATAGTCTATCGCTACCTAAATTCTAAGTTAATGTTCTCATTGCGATTTTTTAGATATATAAACCTGACTTTTTCGCCACTTTTGATGAGAAGCATTCAGTTTCGAAAGTTCATGGTTAACCAAGGTTCTTTTTTCTTTCTTTCTCTTTCTTCATCTGATTTGTAATAAAGTGTTATTAAACTTTGAACTTTAAATTTTATTTCTTATATATATATATATATATATATATATATATATATATATATATATATATATATATAATGTGTGTGTGTGAGTTACAAGAACAGGCCCCCTTTTCTTTTAAGTAAAAATTAGATAGGATAGACCGAGAATTCGAACCTGGAAAGCTAGGTTTGGAATTAAGATTCAGGAAGGAATTCCCATTGTTTAGTGTTAATATAAAATAGCAGATATGTTTGTTTGAAAAGGAATTTGATGATTCAATTCTGTTTATGAAAATTGAATTGAAACAAGGTCAATGAGAAAAACGAACAATAGCAAATTTAAAATATTGAAACATAAGTTAGGCCGAAAATAGGTTAGAGAACTCTGGTTTGCAGGCATGTGTGAACAGTGTACGTGAGTTCAGGACAACGTGAGTCGAGTACATTCTCGGACATGAGGCGAACGAGACATGTGAGGCATGTTCAAGCCACGGGATCGATCAAGCACTTTTTTGGTCATGCGATGACGTCATGGCTGAGAAATGAATTCTCAATATAGGGCTAGTTTTAGACAGAGCCCAGGAGAGAGTTGAACAGACAGAGACAGGGTCAGACAGGAGAGTCGAGTCCGGATCGAATCCCCCTTGTGAAGCGAAGGGTTAGATGTTGTAGTCTTGCAGTGACTTTGAATTTCTGGAATGTCTTCATCGACCGGTCGAAGAAATAAAGGAACATCATCATTTTGTAACTGCGTCTTGTGTTGTGTCATTCTCAACAAACAAAGGCATGGTGAATCATTTATATGAACTTTGTTCCACTCATTTCTATAATGAACTTTGTGTATAAACCCATCTAAGTAATGGGTCTCTTCAACATCTTAAGGAATGTGTCTCCCTCTCTATCAAGAAGTAATGACTGTCCCCTCCTATGATAAAAGAACTGATAACTCATCCCTCTCCTAATATATGTGTTAAGAAGAAATATGTTTTAAGAACCACAGCCTGTAAACTATATAAATGCCTCTCTCTTCTATCTCTTCCCTCGACCAATTATTACAAGCCCCCGTCTCTCCTTAAAATATACCCGATATATTTCTCTCTCCTAAAAAGACCCAGTATGCAACATATACATATACATATATATATATATATATATATATATATATATATATATATATATATATATATATAATGTATTTCTTATATATATATATGTGTGTATGTGTGTGTGTGTGTGCGGTGTGAATTCCGTTATAGAAGCGTTGATTTTATTTGAATAAAATAAAATACGGATCAGGTGCGCTTGAAAGCCAAATTACAACGCAATATTACGAAAATAAACAAATATTTTACTTGTTTAAAATTTATAATTGAAATATATTTGGAAGTCAAACTCCATACTCAGTATTTTGTTTGTTTCTTCTTTTTTCTTCTTCTTTCTTGCCATGTTTTTAAGTGAAGTATTTAGTTATAATTAGAAAAAAAAGTACTTATTTTAAAACAATATTTATTTACTTACAAATATATTGCTTATGTTTAAGAGGGATTATTTCTTTTCTTCATGTTTTAAGATGCTAATTAATAAAACCGGAGTTTTTCTAATGTTTTATTTTTCGTTGAGATAGTGTTGGTGATCCCGGTGTGCCCCTTTCTTACATCATTTTTTTTTTTTATCTTGCAGCTGTTGTCCAATTTAATTATTTAAAAAAGCTATACACCGTAACAATGGGTACATACCACACTGCTATTCTGCTTCTCTTCAACAATACCGACAGTCTCACGTTTCAGGAATTGAAGGAGACGAGCGAATTACCAGAGAAAGATTTGAAGAAGGAGTTGCAGGTATTGGTAAAAAGTAGAATCTTGCTCACAGAGGTAGGTTACTCTCACTCACTGTTTCTTAATCCATCTCTCCCACTTTCTATCTGTATATGTCTCTTTATCTATACCTCGCCCTTTCTCTCTCTCTCTCTCTCTCTCTCTCTCTCTCTCTCTGTCTCTGTCTCTCTCTATCTATCTATCTATCTATAGATCCTTCTTTCGCCCTCTTTCTATATTTACCTCTCTTTTTCCCCTCCCTATATCTATACCCCTCTTTCTCCCTCTCTCTATCTATACCTTCTCTTTCTTCCTCTCTATCTATACCCCTTTCTTTCTCCCTCTCTCTATCTATACCCCTCTCTTTCTACCTCTCTATATATACCCCTCTCTTTCTACCTCTCTCTATCTATACTCCTCTCTATCTATACCCCTCTCTTTCTTCCTCTCTCTATGTATGCCTATCTCTTTTTCCCTCTCTCTATACCCCTCTCTTTCTCCCTCTCTCTATCTATACCCCTCTCTTTCTCACTCTCTCTATCTATACCTATCTCTTTCTCTCTCTTTCTCTCTCTCTATATATATCTATATATATATATCTATACCTCTCTCTGTCCTCGTGCTTGTATATAACCTTCTCTGTTTTACCAAAAATAGTTATCTGAAATATTATTACCTCTACCAAAAATGTTAATTTTTATATCTTGTTAACTCTACCAAAAATTATGGTCTGAAAATAGTTACCTCACTTAAAAAAAAAGGCTGATTCGAAAATATCATTACCTCTACCAAAACCTATGGTGCGCACGTCTTTTTACCTCATCCACAAAAGGTGGTTCGAAACTTTTGTTAGGTGGTCCCAAAAATCTTGTTATACGACCAAAAAGGTTGGTTTGAAAGTTCAGTTACCCTACTATAATGAGTTTTCTGAAAATCTTGTTACACCTAAGAAAAAGAATGGTTTGAAAGTTTAGTTACCTTACTAAAATAGATGGTCCGAAAATCTTGTGACCCCCTTTCAAAAATGGGTGGTTAGCATATCGTGTTACCACTACTAAAATAAATGGTTTGGAAGTCTATTCACACCTACTAAAATGGGCAGTCCGAAAATTTATGTACTTTTACCAAAATGGATGGTCCGAATGGATGGTTACCTTTAACAAAAAGAATAGTTTTAAAGTTTTGTTATTTCTACCAAAAGAGTGGTGTGTTCCTCTCTTCATAACTTATTCAAATGCCAACTAATTGGATTTTAATTCATTTTTAGTATAGATATTTTGTTTAAGCATTAACATTATTACGACTAGTGCTGTAGCAATATGATTTTGCAGTATCCTATATATTCTCGTGATATGCGGAAAATATTCCTCCAGCATATGCTTACGAATATACTAATTTTCACAGAAATGTGTCTTTGAAAAAGTATGCACTGCTTTTAAACAGAATATATATTTTTTGGCTACGGAATATCTATCTATATATCTATAAAAGTGAAATTGTCTCTGTGTGTGTACATTTTCTTACCAAACTACTCTGTCAATTTTCAGTCTACAGACTCGAGATTTGGTAAGGCGTATTGAGATTCGGGAAAATCTTTTTTAATTCGTTTTCGACAAGAAATTTGGCTGTCAAGTGGTCAAAGTTCAACGATTTAACCTTTAAAACTCTGCCATACTCCTCCGCCAATTTTAGGTCTAAACACTTTTAGATGAACGTTACTTGTAGATGGGTCAAAGTTTTAATTCGATTTTAGACCAAAACAATAAATGTTTAAACGTCAAAATGTAGGTCAAAGTGTAAAACATTGTTACCTGCGGTTTCTACCAAATTACTTAGGTAATTTTGGTCTAAACATTTGAAATTTTACATAAAATGTATTCAGACATTGGGTAAGCTTTTTAATCGGTTTTTGGCTGAAAATATGGCTGGCAAGTGATCAAAGGCTAAAAGATGTGACCTTTGCGGTCTTTAGCGAACTATTCAACCAATTGTTGGTCTAAACCACGAGAAACACCCGTCTGGCTGAAACTACTGTCAATAATTTTCCCCAGTCTTTATCTGTGCCTAAATCCAAACGTAGATTCTATGCACGGTTGTGGAACTCTCTTCCGTTTGCCTGTTTCCCACCTGACTACAACTTGGATGTCTTCAAGTCCAACATAAACAAATTCCTGACAAACCGCCCCCTTAAGTAAGACACTCTATTAAATCTCCAATACTAATGTTTACTACAATACTATCACATTGATTACTGTACACGCAATAACCCTTATCCCTGAGTGGCCTCTGGGCCTTGATAAGTAGTGACTCCCATGTAAAAACAAAAACATTTGAAATTTTATATAAAGGTTATTCAAACATGCAGCGAGCTTTTTACTTAGTTTTTGGGCGAACATTTGGCTGCCAACAGGACAAAGTGTCCTGCCTTGATAGAGTTCAAAATAGACTTCATAGCCTCGTAGGAGATGTCCTTTTCTCTTCCCTGCAACCTCTATCTCACAGAAGAGATGTTGCGAGTTTGTCTCTGATGTATCGTTATATTCATGGAAAGTGTTCGACTGAGCTTCAGTCTATGGACTCCCCTCGCCAAACTTTCACAAGAAACACTCGTCTAGCTGAAAACACTATCAATAATTCCCCCACTCTTTATCTGTGCCTAAACCTAAATGTAGATTCCATGAACAAAGCTTCTTTCTTAGAACTGCACGACTGTGGAATTGTCTTCCGTTTTCCTGCTTTCCAGCTACCTACAATATGGTTGTCTTCAAGTCTAAGGTAAACAAGTTCTTGATGAGCCGTTCCATATAAGTTAACAAATCTACCGAATTGATTACTATATTGTCTTTAACCCTTATCCTCGAGTGGTCTCTTGGCCTTGATAATGTGGTGATGCTTGTGTAAAAAAAAACATTTAGGATTTTAGATATAGGTTACCTGGACATTAATCAAATTTTTGAATATATGTGCTAAATTATGAAAAGTACATAATGCCCGAGCAACTGCCAGTATATCTATAAAAGTAAAATTGTTTGTGTGTGTGTCAATGTGTCTGTGTGTGCACATGTCCTTAACAAACTACTCCGTCAATTTTCAGTCTACAGACTCAAAATTTGACATAAGGGGTATTGAGATTTGGGAAAATCTTTTTAATCGGTTTTTGGCCAGAATTTGGCTGTCAATCGTCAAAGTTCAACGATTTGATATTTGAAAGCTCTACCAAACTCTTCTGCCAATTTTGGGTTTAAAATATTTTAGATGAATTTTACTTGGATATGGATCAAACTTTTAAATTGGATTTAAACCCAAAACAACAAATGTTAAGGGGTTAAAATTGGGCTCAAAGTTTAAATTTGACCTCTGCGGTTTCTACCAAATTACTCAGCCAATTTGAAATTTTACAAACAGTTTAATTCTACCAAACTCCTCCGCCAATTTGTATGCTAAACACTTGAAATTTTAGGTATACGTTACCTGAACATGAATTAAACTTTTATTATATATCCATACATTTGTCCATAGAGTTATGAACAGTACATAGGACTCTCGCAAAGCCGGACTGAACTGCTAGTACTCTTATAAATTTGGGGGTTTTGTGTATTGATATTCATATTAAACACCATTTTTCTATTTATTGGTATTTATTTCCCCCTGAAAGCAACATGTGACACAAAAGCGTGTTTAATGTGGAAAAAACAGCTCCCCTTAAAACAAGGCCAAAAAATGAAGCGTTTTTCTAGTTATTTCAAAAGAAAATATAAATTTGTTATATATGGGTCGAGGAATTGCATTTATCTGCAAAAAATTTAGCTAATTTGCATATTCTTTTAAGCATTCATTTTAATTAATTTCCTATTAGTTTTTTTTTTGGGGGGGAGTGTTATGGAATGCTCATCTTTAGCTAACTATTGCGTGTGATTATTCTGCATAATTTATACTGGCGTAATATTTGCGTAAAAAACTTATAGTAAACACAAAACACTTTCTATAAATATATATATATTTATGTATGCATATGTACATTCGTTTAAAAAATTTTGCCTACCAAACTCCTCTGTCAATTTTTATTCTACAGACATTAACACAGACTTAATATATCGGGTATTCGAACCCATGCGAAACTTTATATTTGGGTGTTAACCGGGAAAAATCGGTGCAAAAGTGTGAAATTTTTTTTTTTAAATGCAATTTGCCAGGTGAAGGTAGAATGACGGCATTACAAATATGCATGCGTAACGTAATAGCTATTGGTTCATGTTTTAATTTTAAGCCTTCCAAAAAATATGTTTTCATAGCTCAGGCATTAACGCAACAAAAAAGTAAATCGTAAGCTAAACGTTTTGGTTTCGATTCTCGGTGGTGGCGTACGAGAAATTTTTAAAAAAACTTTTTATATCATTAGTAGTCCAGTTTAATAGAATAATAAATACGAAATCTCTAATTAATCAAAATATCATATTTAAGCGTATTTTACGACCGGACAACGCCGGGCGACCTGCTAGTTTAAAATAAAATCGCATATTTTCAACGTATTTCAAGCGAATATTTGAATATTTAGTAAATTACTTTTACGTTAGCTACAATACATTTTGCTTTTATTTTGTGTAATTCGTTTACTATTGCTTGTGTTAAGTTCTATTAAAAACACTATAAAACTTAAATATTTTATCCGTTGCATTTTACAATTAAATCTTACTTTAAATTATCAAAATGAAATTGTCTTCGGTTATCCGCTAAAACAGGCCTATATTGTGAGAAGACTCCTTCCACGTTGCAGGAAACTACCGTAATAAACTTGAAGCTGGCACTCTCGTCGACGCATAAAACTCTCTGGCGAACTACGAACTTTCCCATTGATTTGTGCATTGAGATGTTTTAAAACACTAAAACCTTTGTTCTTTGAATGCATACAACTAAACTTTTGGAGAAATCAGGAGCCGTATATTTCCTCAAGGGTTGTCTCAACTTATGCAGCTAATGCAATACATATCAAGAAACTCAGCTCTTTCGTCTCAACTTGTAATATATTTTGTTGATATTGAAAAAGTGTTTGCGACAAATCTGAAGTCAATAAGCTGTGCTGCATCCTACAACAATTGCTAGTACTCAAGTTTCTCTGTTGAATCTGGGAGCATCAGGACAGTAGTAATTTTATGTAAATGCTTAGCACAATAGTGCGCTGTATCTAACCAGGTACTTAGCCTCGTTACATTAGGACTCTATGGAAGTGGAACCCATGAAGCTAGTCCTCTGAATTTTGCCCGTCCCATTGGGTGGCTTTAAATATATACTCTTGCAGTAAACGTTAGCTTATTTACATTTGGGGAGGCTTGCCTTACCAATTCCACAACCTTGTGCAAACCGTGAGCTAATCGCGTGACGTGTATTATTTTAGGGTAAAATACTTGAAGAACATTTATTGCTTTTGACATATATGAAGCTGCATCTGTTGGCATGATTAGTATATTACCGTAAAGCACTTGCTTTAGCTACGAATATCTGCAATAAATCGTTTAAAAATGTCGCAATTGTAGAGCAATTTATGTTTGGCATGCATGCAAGGTTTCCAAA
Source organism: Euprymna scolopes (assembly GCF_053919585.1). Lineage (NCBI taxonomy): Eukaryota > Metazoa > Mollusca > Cephalopoda > Sepiida > Sepiolidae > Euprymna > Euprymna scolopes. The sequence goes on from NC_136507.1 coordinate 91,991,525, forward strand.
AAAGCATTTTCCACGTTTCTCTTCGACCCCTAGAATGCCAAACACAAAGCAAGCAATAAGACGCTGCTCTACATCAGTCGTTTCATCAATTACCATCCAAAGTTCCATTGCCGCAACTTTTTCTCTGAGTTATTTAACGTTTGTTTCGTACACTTTACTAACATAACAGTTTCTAAGTTTAGTCTGATCGAAAATGTTTCTATAGTTGTACATTTTTTTGTTTTACAAAAGTATCACCATCTATCAAAGCCCGGGGGCCACTCCAGTATAAAGTCTAATGAGTGTACAGTAGTCAATTGGAAAATGTTGTAATAATCCTTAGTAGTTGAAATTTGGTAAGTTGGATAATTAAGGAGATGGCTCATCAAGAACTTGTTCACGTTGGACATGAAAAAGACCATATTGTAGTTAGTTGGAGAGCAGGAAAACGGCGTGCCGTTCTAAGAAAGAAGCTTTGTTCATGGAATCTACATTTAGGTTTAGGCACAGATAAAGCGCGGATGAAATGATGAATAATGGTTTCAGCTAGATAAGTGTTTTTCATGAAAGTCAGGCAAGGAGGTGTCATAGATTGAAGCTCAGACGAGCACTTGTTATGACAATAACGATAAAGCAGAGACAGACTCGCAACGTCTTTCCTGTAGGGAAGAGATTGCAGGAATGAGAAAAGGACATCCTCCACTAGACCACGAAACCTATTTTGAACTATGTCAAGGCATGATAAGCTGCTGTTTGCAGCTCCTGCCCAGATGTGTAAAGAGTACTGCATCCTTGGACGTACTTTTGTCTTATACAAGTAGAGAATTGCATCAGCAGTGAGATTTGTACTGGAGCGATAGAACGATCCCACCATTTTTCCGGCAGCTTGGGCAACGGGTTTGATGTACGTGTTCCATCGCAGATCAAGAGTAAAAATCAGACATAAACGTTTGTCAAGACTAAAGCCATTCATTTCAGTTGATGCCAGATGGGGATAAAGAATTACATATATAAATCTGGTAACTGAATTCTTACGTAGAAATTGTCTGAAGACGTCGTTGCTCAGTTTATTGAAAGGAATATCCGCAGCGATCAACGCTTTGCACAAGTTGGCATTGAAAAATTACGTGTACTGACTCCTTGACAATCAGAAGCAGTTGTTATCAGATGTTCGTTAGATTTTGGAATTCTGCACAATTAAAGAAACCTTGCAACTTTTGATCAGTAAAAATGAAAATGAAAATGAATTATTTGATATTATTATATGCGTTTAAGAAGTATGTAAAAAGTTATTTTACGTACATTAACTTTTGTTAATTAGCGTGCAAATAGAAAAACAGATTGAAAACTTCAACTAAATTTTAATAAGGGTGGTTTGAACTACAAAGCTACTATTTCAGTAATTTGTATAATATTGCAAGTTTTATAGTTTGATCTCCCCTAAATATTGCAGAGTATGTAGTAAACGGGTAATTCTTTTTTATGTGACCTCACTTACTAAGGGTTTTCTGCGTTTAATTTTTCCGGGAAAAAAAGTAAATTAAAAACTCGTATCCAAATATTTTTTCAGCATATTTTTCAGCACAGTAAATCATATTCCATAATTAATCGGCATATTGTTTTTTGAAGAATATTCTTTAATCCAATATATGCTAATAATATGCATTTATTTAAGAATAGTTTTGTCACGGTTCTAAATCTGACCAAAGCGCCAAAACGTATATTACGACATTCTAGTTATGACGTGTCGTAAAATGTAATGATAATCTCTGTCGCTGCTGATTGCTTTAGAAACATCTACTGTCAATGAATTGCTCTAACAAAAGTTAGTACTTTGTAGCCGCGATATACAAAGCAGCTAGTGCGGACTGACCTCGTCTACGGAAGGTTTCTCTTGTGATAGTCTATGTTTTAAATACTTAAATAAAGCCAAATTAACCAGCTCAGAGACATGCAATATGGTTTCCGTTCTGCGAGATCTACAGTTAATGTTCTCTTATATCAAACAGGATTTGTGAATCTCTCGCCAAGGGCTTAATTTCTAGAACAATAGCTCTTGACATATCAACGACTTTCGATAAAGTATCACATAAACGTTTTACTTGACAAGATCACCAGCTATGGAATCATTGGAAATGTAATTTTAATTATTAAATCATTTATCTCTGATAGATTTATAAGATAGGTTGATTAGCAGAAATCAGAAACTCGTAATATCAACGCTGGCGTCCCTTAAGGTTTCATCCTAGGTACAACTATCTTCCTTATCTTCATCAATGATCTCCCTAATCACATTTTCAGATCATTCGTAGACATTTATACAGACGACACTGCCATCTATGGCAACCCTTTAAAGTTAGCCTCTTTGGGTCTTGAGAACGTGGTGCAATGAGGAAAACGGTGGGTGGTTAATTTTAATGCATCAAAAATCAAGCTTCTCTCTTTTTATTATAAGCATTCTGACCCCTTCCCTCCCCAAGTGAAATGAGCGGCTCTTGTATTGGGGAAGTCCCATGTATTGACAAGCTTCTGGTTCTGACCTCCACTCATCATCTGAACTGGAACACATGCATACAAATCCGTTGCCAAGATCGATGGAAAAATGATTGGATCCCTCTACCGCTTCAGTAGGTACCTCACTGCTGATACAAGCCTCTATCTGTATAAGAGCTAGGTATGTCTTTTTTTTTACAAGGTGGCCACCACATATCAAGGCCCGGAAGCCACTCAGGAATAAGAGTTATTGTAAGTACAGTACGTTAGTGTGGATATTTAAAGTGTCTACTTAAGGGGGAATCTCATCAAGAATTTGTTTACGTTGGACTTGAAGACATCCAAGTTGTAGTCCGGAGGGAAGCAGGCAGGCGGAACAGAGTTCCACCGGCGTGCAGTTCTAAGAAAGAATCTTTGTTCATGGAATCTACGTTTTGATTTAGGCATAGATAAAGAGTGGGGAAAGTTTTTCACAGATGATTCAGCTAGACGGGTGTTTTTTTATAAAAGAGTGGCGAGGGGGGACCAGAGATTGGAGTTCAGACGAACATCTGTCATGGAAATAACGATAAAACAAAGATAGGCTTGCAACGTCTCTTCTATGGGAGAGAGGTTGCAGGAAAGAGTAAAGTGCACCCCCACTAAGCCACAAAGTCTATTTTTACTATGTTAATGGAATAATGTACTCTGAAAATGGAATACTATTGCAACATATTGACAGGAGCTGCTCGGTGCGGCCTATCCAGCCTTGATAGCGTTCAAAAATAACTTGGAAACCTAGTAGGTAATGCCGTGTTCTCTCTCCTGCAACTCTTTCCCACAGAAAGGACGTTGTGAGACTGTCTCTGTTCTATCGTCATTTTCGTGTCGAGTGCTCGACTGAACTCTAATCTATGGCCTCCTTTTCCAGACTTTCACAAAAACACTCGACTAGCTACACCCACTATATACGATTTCCCCCACTCTCTGTGTGTCTAAGTTTAAACGCAGATTCCATTAAGGAAGCTTTTCTCCCAGAACTGCCCACCAGTGGAACACTGTTCCACTGGTCTGTTTCCCACTTGAATAAAACATGTAGCCTTCAAACCCATTGTAAACAAGTTTTTTTGTTGAGCCGTCCCCATAAATAATCAAACTGTTCTTAATTTACACGATTATCGATTACTATACTACCACCTTACATTCATTAATCATTATCCTCGAGTGGCCTTCGGGCTTTGATAGTGGTGACTTTCAAATAAAGAGATACGCTGTAAAAAAAGCCACAACTTAACTGAAACTGTGTATATAAAACTTTTCTTTATTATAAATGTTTGTGAGATGAAACATAAAAATTTCCGAATTTTCTTAGAATATTGACTTTATTATCTTATTTGTCTACACCTATTTTTCTTTCCTTTTTTGCGAGGCAGGGCGAGATAAATGCCTACAGCGAGTTTATTCTCAATAGGAATTATAGCAACAAAAAGTTACGATTCAACATCAACGTGATGCAGAAGATTACTGCGAAGGTACATGTTAAATATTTATAAGTATTGCATTTTTCGTTTTATTTAATAACTTTATTTTTTAATACTTTTCTTTATTTTTTGAGAATTTTCTTTATTTTTTACATTTTTTATTTATTTTTTAATAATTTTCTTTATTTTTTAATACTTTTATTTATGTTTTAAGTATTTTCCTCATTTTTAAATAATTTTCTTTATTTTTTAATAATATTCTTTATTTTCTAATAATATTCTTTATTTTCTAATAATTTTCTTTATTTTTTAATAATATTCTTTTTTAATAATTTTATTTATTTTTAATGATTATATTATTTTTTAATAATGTTCTTTATTTTTTAATAATTTTCTTTATTTTTTAATAATTTTCTTTAATTTTTAATAATTCTATTTATTTTTTAATAATTTTCTTTATTTTTTAATAATTTTATTCATTTTGATTAATTTTCTTTATTTTTTAATAATTCTATTAATTTTTTAATAATTGTATTTATTTTTTAATGATTTTATTTACGTTTTAATAATTTTATCTTATGTTTTAATAATTTTATTTATCTTTTAATCATTTTTTTTATTTTTTAATAATTTTCTTTATTTCTTAATACTTCTCTTTATTTTTTAATACATTTATTTATTTTTTAAACTTATATTCATTTCTTTATAATTTTCATTTTTTTATGATTTTATTTATTTTTTAAGGATTACATTTATTTTTTAACAATATTTATTTTTTAAATATTGTTGATATTAATTATAATTTCATTTATTTTATAATAATTTTATTTATTTGTTAATAATTTTATTTATTTTATAATAATTTTATTTATTTTAAATCATTTTATTAGTTAACAATTTTATTTATTTTTAATAATTTTATTTATATTTTAAGAATTTTATTTAATGATTAAATTTATTTTTTAATAATTTTATATTTTTTAATAATTTTCTTTATGGTTTAATTATTTTATTTATTTTTTAATAATTTCATTTATTTTTTAATAATTTCATTTTTTTAATGCTTTTATTTTTTTTAATGATTTTACTTTTTTAAGCATTTTATCTTATTTATTGATAATTTTACTTATTTTTTTATAATTTTACATATTTGGGAATTATTTTATTTATTTTTTAATAATTTTATTTATTTTTCACTAATTTTGTTTATTTTTTCATAATTTTATTTATTTTTTTATTATTTCATTTTTTTAATAATTTTATTTTTTAATGAGTTAAACATAAAGAAAATTATTAATAAATAAAGAAAATTGTACACAAATACAAAAAAATTATCATAAAATAAAAGTAAATTATTAAAAAATAAATAAAATTATTAAAAAATTAATATAATCATAAAAAAGTAAAAAAATAATTAAAAAATTAATAAAAAAATTTAAACATGACAAAATCTATTGAAAAATTATTTTATTTATGGAAAATAACTTTATTTACTTTTTAATAATTTTATTTATATTTTAATAATTTTATTGATTTTTTAATAATTTTAATAATTTTTTATTATATTTATTTTTATACTTTTATTTATTTTTTAATAATATTACTTATTTTATTATTAGTTTCTTTCTTATTTAACAATTTTCTTTATTTCTTAATTATTTTCTTTATTTTTTAACGATTTTATTTACTTTTTAATCATTTTATCTTATTTTTTAATATTTTTTTTTACTCGTAAAAGAATTTTTAATAATAAATTTTATTAATTTTTTTAATCATTTTCTATATTTCTTAAGACTTTTCTTTATACTTTAGTGATTTTCCTTAGTTTTTAATAATTTTCTTTATGTTGTAATAATCTTCTTATATTTTAATAATTTTATTGATTTTTTAATACTTTTTTTTATTTTTAATGATTTTATTCATTTCATAAAAATTTTCCTTTTTTTTTTAATTATTTTATTTATATTCATTTTTTAACAAGTGTTTTTTTTTAATTATTTGATTATATTCATTTTTTAAAAGTGTTTTTTAATATTTTCGTTATTTATAATAATTGTATTTATTTTTTAATAATTTTATTTAGTATTTAATAATTTGATTTATTTTTAATGATTTTATTTATTTTTATCATTTTATATTTTAATAATTTTATCTATTATTTATAATTTTATTTATAATTTAATCATTTTATTTATTTTTAATTATTATATTTATTTTTTAATACTTTTATTTATTAATAATTTTCTTCATCTTTAAATAAATTTTCTCATAATTTTACTATTTTAATAATTTTGTCTTATTTTCTAGTAATTTCATTTGTTTTATTAATAATTTCAGTTATTTTTCCTGACTTTATAATTTTTGTAATAATTGTATCTATTATTCATAATTTTATTTATTTTTTAATGCTTTTATTTTTTAATAATTTAATTTATTATGAATTTTAAAATATAGAAAATTATTAAAAAATAAATAATATTGTAAGAAAATAACATATTAAAAAATAAATAAAATTTTTAAAATAAAAATAAAATTAATAAAAAATAAATAAAATTATTAAAAATTATGCTATTTATTTTTTAATAATGTTATTTATATTTTAATAATTTTATTGATTTCTTAATAATTTTATTTATTTTATGATTGTTTTCATTTCTTAATAATTTTCCTTATTTTTTAATAAATTTATTCATTTTTTATGATTAAATTTATGTTTTAAACATTTTTATTTTTTAAATAGTTACGTTATTTATAATACTTTTATTTTATTTTTTTATCATTTTATTTATTTTTTGATAATTTTATTTATTTTTTAATGATTTTATTTTTTAATAATTTAAGTTATTTTTAATAATTTAATTAATATTTTAATAATTTTATTTATTTTTAATGATTATATTTATTTTATAATTTTTTATATTAAATTTTTACCAATTTTTATCTTTTAAATATTTTCATTATTTATAATAATTTTCATTATGTTTAAAAATTTTGTTTACTTTTTTTAATCATTGTCCATAATTTTTAATAATTTTACATTTTTTTATAATGTTGTTTATTTTTACATAATGTCTTTATGTTTTAATATTTTTATTTATTTTTAATAATTTTATTTATATTTTAACAATTTTATTGATTTTTAAGAATTTTATTGATTTTAATTGATTATATTTATTTCGTAATAATTTTCTTTATTTTTTAATAAAAAGATACAGAAAATTATTACGAAATATATATAATGATTAAACAATAAATAAAATTATTAAAAACTCAATAACATTATTAAAATATAGAATTTATTTATATTTTAACAATTTTATAGATATTTAATGGTGCAATTTATTTTTTAATGATTATTTTTACTTTCCTTACTTTTTAATAATTTCATGTATTTTTAATTATTATAGTTTTTTAAATACTTTTAGTTATTTTTTAAATAATTTTATTTATTTTGTAATAATTTTATTTATATTTTCATAATTTTCCCATTTTTTATAAATTTAATTATTTTTGAATAATTTGATTTATTTTACAATAATTTAATTTTTTTTAATTTTATTTATTTTGTAATAATAGTATTTCTTTATTTTGTCAATAATTTTTTTAATAATTTTGTTTGTTTTAATAAATTTGTTTATTTTTGATAATTTTATTTTTTTATTGGTTTTGTTTATTTTGAAATATTTTTTTGTATTGTCAAATAATTGTATTTGTTTTTATTTTACTTATTTTTAATAATTTTTTAATTTAATTTTTTATATTAACTTTTTTTTATTATTATTTGAATAATTTTGTTTGTTTTTAAATAATTTTATTTATGTCTTGATAATTTTATTTATTTTGAAATAATTTTAATTTTTAATTTTCTAATAATTTTTTTATTTTTTTATATTTTTTTAAAAATAATTTTATTTATTTTTAAATGGTTTTATTTATTTTTTAACATTTTTTTTTTTTTTTAATAATTTCCTTTATTTTATTATTATTTTGTTTTTTTAACAATTTTTTAATATGTTTCTTTATTTTTAATAATTTTATTTACTCTTTGATAATTTTATTTATTTTTAAATAATCTCCGGTTTTTTCATGCTTTTTTAATGATTTTATTTATGTTTTAATGATTTTCTCTTATGTACTTTTTAATAATTTTATTTTTTAATAATTTTCTTCATCTTTTAATAATTTTATTTATTTTGAAATAATTTTATTTATTTTATTAATAATTTCAGTTATTTGTTAATAATTTTTATTATTAAATTTTTTCTTTATGTTTTAATAATTTCATGTTGTTTTAATACTTTCTAGATTATTTAATAATTTTTTTTTTTAATAATTGTATTTATATTTCAATAGTGTTATTGATTGTGTAATAATTTTATTTTTAGAACTAGGTTAGTGGTTTTAGGTATATTTATATGTATAAAAAAAAGGAGAACGGCCACCTAAAACCACTAACCTAGTTCTAAAACAGATCCTTTGTTTGATAAAATGCATGCCCATTGGCTGATAGGAAGGGGCGCGGTGGATACTAGAAAGCTGATTGGCCAACTAGAAATCCTCAACATATATAAAAACAAGAAGCAACGACAGAATTCGCGCATAAGCCTGACGAATCCTATAGTTGGATGAAACGCAGAATATTCAGTGTAGCTTAATCGCCATATATATTTTATAAATTACTAACTAGCTCTACCTACGTATTGAGCACTTTTGAAGTAAATACTTAAAGTTTACGCATAAATCTATACTTTCGTATATTAAATTTATGTGAATAAATGAAGTAGTTATATATATATATATATATATATATATATATATATATATATATATATATATATATATATATATACATGGTGTTCCAAAAGAAGCTGATGGATTTGAAATTTGAATTCGACTAAAAGTACTACTTTATGATATATATCCCCCTCCTCGGTGGTGTAACGACCTCTGATGATTTCGTTACCATCATTCTAGATGCTCTAAAATCTTTTTTTCATCGATTTGTTGTTTTTGTTCTTCCATCTTATATTTGATCAATTCAGCTTCTTTTAGGGCACCATATATATATATATATATATATATATATATATATATATATATATATATATATATATATATCACCATATATATATATCACTATATATATATATCACCATATATATATCACTATATATATATAAATATATATATATATAAATATATATATATATAGTGTGAAGTCCGTAATATATATATATCACCATATATATATATATATATATATATATATATATATATAGAGAGAGAGAGAGAGAGAGAGAGAGAGAGAGAGAGAGAGATAGTGTGAAGTCCGTAATATATATATATATATGTGTGTGTGTGTGTGTGTGTGTGTGTGTGTGTGTGTGTGTGTGTGTGTGTGTGTGTGTGTGTATTATTTTTAAAATATAATTATCCACTGACATGTTTTTCGTCGTCTACGACCCATCAGAATGGCTATGCCGCTCCCCATTTATGGGGTACCAAATTGATCAAAGGGAAAATTATTCCCAATTCGCATTTCGGTAAAAATGCACTTTTCTATAAATAATTGAATTCGTTCAAAGAGGTTAGCTTGCAAAAACAAATAAAAACATATATATATATATATATATATATAATTATATATATATATACATATACATATATATATATATATATATATATATATATTTCTACCTATTTCTTAATATATATTTCTACCTATTTTCGAGATATTTGTTTGTTTGTTTTTAATAAATTCATGAATTCCTACCTTTTTGTAAAGAATGAAATGTATCACTAATAAGTAACTGTACTCTTTTTACTGAATGAGCTCATGAATAAATTAACAAAAAACAAACCAATTAAAATTAGTACACGTTGCCTCTCGGCGTCACGTAAGTCTTTTCATAATGTTTTTATTTGATGGCACTCGGAAATACAGAATCGCATGTCTAGATAAATATTTGGAATGGTCCGAAAAACTATGGTTTAAATCGGTAGAAATGGTGGCGCTTTGCAAATGTATAATTCACTCTGACATTTAATTTAAAATTTTTTCTCTGTTGTTTCAGGAGGTGGAGCACACAAATAGGGCAGTTGACAATGACCGAAAAATGTACTTAGAAGCGACCATTGTACGTATTATGAAGGCAAGAAAATGTACCAGACATATCTTATTAGTTAACGAAGTAAGTAATTTATTTAGTCTTATTTTGTTTTTTGTCTTTATTGAATACTAGCATTTCAGCCCGGCGTTGCCCGGGTGTCTTGAGGTGTATTGTGAGCAAATGAAAAAACAAAAACAAACTTTGACCCCTTAACATTTGTTGTTTTGAGCTCAAATTAAGTTATTAAGTTATATCCATGTCCAAGGAATCTATATCTAAAATTTCAAGTGTTTAGACCCGAAATTGGCGGAGGAGTTTGGTAGAGTTCTCAAAGGTCAAATCGTCGAACTTTGGCCCCTTTACAGATAAATTTCTGGCCGAAAATGGATTACAAATATTTATCCAAATCTCAGTACCACTGTATATCAAATTTCGAGTCTGTAGACTGAAAATTAACAGAGTTATTGCGTAGGGAAATGTACACACACAGACACACAGATAGACACGTTCACTTTTATATATAGATTAGTTACTTGTGTTTTGTTGGATTATGTATCATTCAAGCACGGTAATGTTTTAATATATGGTTAACTGACAGTTTTAGTCATTTAGAACTGCTTTAAAGCTCCACCGCTCACTTATTTTCCGACCAAATTTAAAACATTTATATTAGTTCATAGATCACCTTCTTAGCTATATTATGAAAAAAATTCAATTTTCGTTCAGTAAAACAAAATTATGATGAATTTACTGATGTTCAAAATCGTAAAAAAAAAAAACGTAAAGAGGTGAGCGACGTTTTGGTGACTGGTTTCCATAGCAACCACGTCGCTTCAGCGACTAGTGTTGCTACTAATTCCCGGTTCTCGTAAAAAGAGAAGGAACACGTGAAACAGAGAGAACGAAAGCAGACGAGTGCCGTGCATTGTTATTACATATGTGTATCTTATGTTTATGTGGGCAAAAAAAAAAACTGAAATGAAACAAAGAACAAATGAATTTACTGGAACCCCGGAAAAATCATGGATTACAATAGTAAAAATGCGTAAAGTAATATGGTTAAACTTAAACATAGAAAAGAAAAGGACTAGATATTCTAGCCAAAATGGTATAAATTTATAACTTAAAATATTGCAGCATTAAGAATTAATTATATAATGTTAAATTGAATTTAAAAAAAAACTCTTAATGCTGCAATGTTTAAAGCTATAAATTTATTATATTTTTACAAGAATATCTTGTCATTTTCTTTTCCATGTTTAAGCTTAACAGTATTACTTTTCAAGCTTGCATTTTTCTATTGTAATTCTAATACGCTTGTTGCAAATCTCTAGATAAGATTCACCATAATCTCTATCTCTATTTCTACCATCATATAAGAATTATTTTGTGTGTGAGTGAGAGACTTCCTTTCTCATACGTTTCCGAAACAGCTGAGCCAATTTTTTTACATATTCCATACAAAACTAATTTATATGTCTGGCAGTGTTCTTAGATATGTTTTGTATAAAAAATCATCCGATAAGTATCGAACATCCAATCCGTTCTTGAAATTGCTTTCCTCTCTTATAGATGAAAATAATAATTTTACAAGGGAATATTTTACGCTACACCGAAAAGGGGGATTATAAAATTTCATCAAATCATTTCTTCTTAAAAAAAGGGATTAATTATAATCTGAAGATATTGCTTAGCAGTAGACTCCAGATCGAATGATCCTTTGTTTAAGCCCGAGTGTAGCACACTATTTTAAGTTTTTTTTTTTTTTATTATTTCTTATTAATGAGTTCAATTTACGATAAAAGAAGCAGTACCATTTAAAATCGCCGCAAATCATTTCTTTGTTAGCATATTTTAAAACTAAACATTAATCAGGAGTGACTTTTCCATGGCATTTATCGTCAAACGCAAATATCATCTGACGAATACAGACGGAATTTAATGAACGAAATTATCATTATTACTTTTTCATTTATTTTTTTTCGAATTAGTCCACAGGGCAAAGTATTTCTCGTAATATAAAATAATTAACAGAGGACTGATTCTTTAATAATACATACGCAAACTGCATAAATAAAATCCTATGTTTAAGCGTATTCTACGACCGATTAACGCTGGGCTGTCAGCTAGTTGCTCTATCTTAACATATATACAAGGATAATGTATATTTATATTCCTATAAATTCGTTTGTGTGTGTGTGTGTGTGTGTGTGTGTGTGTGTGTGTGTGTGTGTGTGTTAGTATTCATATTAAACCCCCTTTTTTATATTTATTTAAAAAAGAAAATACACCTTGGGTCGTGGAATTTCATTCATATCTGCAAATCATCTAACTTATTTGCATATTCTTTTAAACAATCATTTTAATCAATTCCTTATTAGTTCGTTCGGTTTTCTTATGGGTAATATTTGCGCAAAAAGTTTATAATAAACACAAAACTCTTTCTATATATATTCATGTATACGTATATATTTTTGTTTAAAAAAAATTGCCTATCAAACTCCTCCTAGAGTTTTTGGTCTACAGATATGAAACTTCATATATAAGGTATTTGAACCCATGCGAAAGTTTATATTAGTGTTTTAGCCAGGAAAATCGGTACAAAAGTGTGAAAATTAAAATAAAATGAAATTTGCAAGGTGAAGGTGGAACGACGGCATTACGACTATGCATGCATAACGTAGTAGTTATTGGTTCATGATTTAATTTTTAGCCTTGCCGCACGCATGTCTGTGCTAGGGCCAAAGTTAATTCTGTGCCCCGAAACTGGATCAAGGATATATAATAATTTGAACTGCTGAGTGCTAATAGTAACACGAATCATATACATGCCGATGAAAAATGATAAAACATATTATACATAAATGTTTTATATGTAAATTAACTACTCGTGGTTGTAATAACATATAAATAAGTAACACAAGCATTACATTTAGATAGCTCAATAACGCAATACTAGAGCTATAAATAGTTCTTCAAGTACCACGTTACACATGAACAGCCATTAATATAGTTACTCATTTTCAAAATATTGGCATTTTGTTAGTAACGAGATGCGTAGAATAATTTCAGCCTCAATTTTGACATATAATTATATAATAGTTCATTTATTATGATTTGGAACTACCAGTCATTTTGTTAAACAATTACAATTAAAAGAAACAAACGCTTACTATAGAAAAGACAAAAAAAAAAAAAACAGTTACGATTTTAAAAAAGCAAACATACATTTTTCTTTTAACTTAAGGTAACATTTTTTTTTGTTTGATTCGTATTATTGTTTTAATATGCTCCCTAAGTTTTAAATAAAATTGTTTCTCTTTTAGAAAGATTTTAGTGAAAAAAAAAAAAAACATTTGTCATGCCTTGTAAAACACTCGCAGCAAACACTCGCCTAGCTACAATCATTGCCAACAATTTTCCTTCCTCTCTGTCTGTACCTAAAACTAAACGACAATTCCATGAACAAAGAAAGAACCAATTATTAAAAAATTCCACACGCTCGTTTTCCTCGATTGTATAGTGAAGTTGCGTGAGATAGCAGAAGATTGAAAATATAAGAAGGCAATGCATTCACCATTTTGAATGAACATTTATCAGTGAGAAAGCTGCATTTAAAGTGGATGCCGCGTTTGCTTACATTCGATCGAAAACAACGTGTCAACGATTCAGAGCGTTGTTTGAAAATATTCCGATGCAAATTGTGCCACTATGTATCCCACAGATGGTGCATAACTGGACTGAAGATGCAAGCATTAATAAACAAGGTTTTCATTTCGGTAATTTGGTTTGTGTTTTCTCTCTGGGAAGAGTTTGATTATTTCAAATCTCCTAGAACCGCCTACTAGGAATACCGACACAGTTGTTCAAGTACATGTTTATCCTATTAAACTAGCTTCTGTAGCCCACACCATCTCTTGTGTCGAGTAGTAGACATGTTGCTTGGCCTTCGGGACAAGATCAAAGTGTAGTATCTGTTCCGGCAGATACTGCAAGCTATGACTAGCTATGACTAGCTATGCCTAGCAAAGACCAGATGTGGGGGCAACCCCACATGCCTGACCTTTAACCAGCTCCCATTTCCCACCTCTCGGGAGCTGGTCTCCTTTTTCCCTTCCCCCTCCCTTCACTCCTCACATTAAAAATCGGCCTTGTGCCTAATTTGCTCGGTGGGGGAGCAAATAAATACCATCTGTTCCGGCAGATACTGCAAGCTATGACTAGCTATGACTAGCAAAGACCAGATGTGGGGGCAACCCCACATGCCTGACCTTTAACCAGCTCCCATTTCCCACCTCTAGGGAGCTGGTCCCCTTTTTCCCTTCCCCCTCCCTTCACTCCTCACATTAAAAATTGGCCTTGTGCCTAATTTGCTCGGTGGGGGAGCAAATAAATACCATCTGTTCCGACAGATACTGCACTTAAGATAATTTGTACCAGTCAATGGAGGGGAAACCCTCTATACTGGGACAATTATTATTTTTGGTAACCAGAGTGACCCCTTTTAGGGGAGCTGGTTTTTACCTCACATTAAAAACGGCCTTGTGCCTAATTTGCTCAGTGGGGGAGCAAATAAATACCATCTGTTCCGACAGATACTGCACTTAAGATAATTTGTACCAGTCAATGGAGGGGAAACCCTCTATACTGGGACAATTATTATTTTTGGTAACCAGAGTGACCCCTTTTAGGGGAGCTGGTTTTTACCTCACATTAAAAACGGCCTTGTGCCTAATTTGCTCAGTGGGGGAGCAAATAAACACCATCTCTTGTGTCGAGTAGTAGACATGTTGCTTGGCCTTTTGGTCAAGATCAAAGTGTAGTATCTGTTCCGACAGATGCTGCACTTAAGATAATTTGTACCAGTCAATGGAGGGGAAACCCTCTATACTGGGACAATTATTATTTTTGGTAACCAGAGTGACCCCTTTTAGGGGAGCTGGTTTTTACCTCACATTAAAAACGGCCTTGTGCCTAATTTGCTCAGTGGGGGAGCAAATAAATACCATCTCTTGTGTCGAGTAGTAGACATGTTGCTTGGCCTTTTGGTCAAGATCAAAGTGTAGTATCTGGTCCGGCAGATACTGCACTTAAGATAATTTGTACCAGTCAATGGAGGGGAAATCCTCTATACTGGGACAATTATTATTTTTGGTAACCAGAGTGCCCCCTTTTTGCCTACTTTTAGGGGAGCTGGTTTTTACCTCACATTAAAAACGGCCTTGTGCCTAATTTGCTCAGTGGGGGAGCAAATAAATACCATCTCTTGTGTCGAGTAGTAGACATGTTGCTTGGCCTTTTGGTCAAGATCAAAGTGTAGTATCTGTTCCCTCAGTTACTAAACTTGACCCACCACCGGGCTTTCGGGCTAGGTTAAGGTGTTTTTTCTTACTAACTTTTGTTAGCAAGGACCGACCCCCTCCTTTGGGGAGTCAGGACCTAGAGGACCGACTCCACATTTGTGGGAGCTTGGACCCGGAAACCGATCCCCTCTTTTGGGAGACTGGAATCTCGGGACCAACACCACTATCGCTGGTAGTTGAGACCTTCTTTTTTCATTTGTTGTTTTTGCATGTTGTTTTTTCTTCGTTTCGGTCTCACTTCTCGAGACTGGGATGGTCTAATTTCTCAACACTTAATTGCCTGAGCAGCACTCTGACCTGCCAGGCCCAAACTTTGTCTATCTTCGCTGCTCTCCCAGTGGATCGAGCAGACAGGGTTCTCTTTCTCGCTTCCGTTGGGGTAAGTTAGTGGGTAGGGTGACGTGGGGTAGGGCGGGTGCTTCGTTTCTGCTCCCCTCTGTGGGCAGGGATGCCTATCCCCTCTCTCTCTTAATTGCGACGCGGCACTCTGACCCGCTAGCACCCACTGCGTCTTTCTTCTCTGCTCTCCCCCCTCGCGGGGGGATCTGAGCTGCTAACCCGACATCCCCGTGAGGGGAAGTCAAAAACTCTAATTTCTTCAAAGTCCGCTCCTCCCCCTCCATTCCCCTGGGTTTTCTTTTCCCCCACTACACTTTGGTCCGCGCCAGCGGCCAGTGCAACCGCCACGATGCCAGGCAGGAGGGGTACATCACCCCAAATGCGCAGCATCTCAACTGCTAACGACTCCCTATGTGAGGGAGCTGATGCATCTCCCGGCGAGACGGCGCCAGGAAACAAGGTAGGGCCCCGGCGCGCGGCGACCTTGGAAGAAAGCGGGAGGGTAGGGCCGCAGCCCGCGGCGACCCCCCAAAACGCACCTGCAACCGCTCCCCACGAGGGCAACCCAGCGGAAAAAGCTGCCGTTAACTCACTAGCTGGGGAAAGTGCAGAACCCAGCCAACCAGCTGCACCCCAGGACGGCAGAACCAAGGGAGGAAGACCGGGGAACCCATCCCCCGCTCCCCCAAAGGGCGACTCCCCAACAGAAAAGGAGGAAAACAGCACCGCGGACCAAACCGAGGCGCTGGACGAAGATGTAATAGCCTCCATCTGCTCACTATTCGGCGGGGAAGACAGTGATTGGCCCCCCAACACTCCCCAAGAGGACCAAATACGGAAAAGGGGTGACTCTCCGGCCAGTGGTAACAAAAGCAAGCTGGAAGGAGAGACACCCTTGACAGTACCCACCAAGGCTCCAGCTGGGAACACGGCACCAGAAGGGGAGACACCTCCATCCCCCAAGGGGACAGCCACCCAGCAAAGGAAGAAAATAAGAAAGGGGAGCGGCCCGGAGAGCAAACCAAGCCAGGACGAAACAACGCCAAGGACACAATGGCCTACTTTGCCTGGTAACGGCCCAGTTCCGAAGCCAAAAATGCCCATAACAAGAGAGAGCCCCACAACACCAGCTACGCCCCCCAACCCGAGTCCAGCTGACACCCACCAGGATGGAGGACCGGCATGGGGCCCCAAAGAGCAGCAAGGGAAGTTGACGCCCGAAGACTACAGAGCACTCTTCGACTCCACTTACAAGGAGTATACCCAGGGGAACAACATCCAACCCCTCCCGGGTCAAGTGGAAGTTCTGGAGAAAAGAGTGCTCTCGCTGATAACTTCAGACACCAAGACAAGGGGTCTGACGGGCGTCAACAAGGACACCATGATGAACGTGTTGCTGGAGCAGAACATTCCCGCCAACTACATCTGTAGAAGGAGTTACGCACAGTGGGATGTTCTGCTCCCCACCTCCGAAGACGCAGTCAGGCTGTCCAGGACCTGCCATCAGAGCAGGAACATAAAGCTCCAACCCATCTATATGAACAAGAGGAGAGCAAATGTTTCTGCTCTAAACGTCCCCTGCTATATGGAGGCCAAACAACTGGGGGCTATCCTAAGCCAGTATGGAGACGTAGAGGAAGTCACCCCGGTCCGCGGATTAAGAAACATCATGACCGGGGACTACAAAGTACAGATGGTCCTGGACAAGGCTGGATTCTACGCCATCCCAGCCACACTCAAGTTCGGAGAGTGGACACTCTCCCTTATAGTGGAAGGAAGGAGGCCTCATTGCTGGCTGTGCACACAACAAGGGCATATGGCGAAGGACTGTCCAAAGAGGAATGGAGGGAAGAAGCCCACAAAAGCGGCGGGAACAAGCGTGACAACAAATCAAGCCGCTGCTCCCGCGCCGGCCGCAAATCCTCCAGAGGCACCGACAGGCTGGGTGACGGTCGTAAAGAAAGGCAAGATCAACAAACAGCCATCCTTGCAGACAGTCACCCAAGACCAAGAACAACCGAAGAGCGAGACGGAGAAAATGGACACACAGACACCCTCCTCCTCAAACAAGAGGAAACTACCAGAATCTGAGGAGGAGGCCGCGTCAGAGGCAGAGGAAGAGACAACAACAGTCTCTATGGCCCTGAGCGCAACAGAGATCAGGAGGGCCAGGAGGAGGAAAAGCCGCAAGACACGCGCAAACCCTCCTACCCCCACTGAGACTGAGAAGGACTCCCTCGCAACAACAACACAGGATGAGCCCCCTGTGATCCCAACACCCCAGCAACCCGAACAACCTTCCCCCTCTCCTATAAAGGCCCCAAGAAACTCTTCCCGCCCCTCATCCCGTGACAGGAGCCAAAAAGAAGAAAACGAGCAGGCTACCCCCTCCCCAAGCGCTCAGCCTCCCCATCAACCAAAAGAGGTCCCCTCCCCCACTTCCAAAGTCCGCACTGAACGGACCAAAAAGCTCCCCTTCCTGCCAGGAAGCAGGATTTGTGAAACAGACCCTCTCCAACCGGCTCCGGACCTTAAAGGACAACAGAAGGTCCGGTACAATAAACTCAAAAACTTTGAAAAAGTCGGTGGAGACCTAGTAACAGACCCCACTAAATTCAAGGACGCTCCCTTGTTGACCACTTTCGTTAGGGTCGACAAGGACGCTAGGACTGGAGGAATGTGGGCAATGATTAAGGCAGCGAAGAATGCGATCCCAGGCCAGCAGCTGGTGGATAGGGACCATCCTTCGCTGACCAACATTTTCTTTAAATGTGAGGGTAGAATCCCCATGTATGTACACCCATCGCTATACAGGGCACTCAAACTAACCTTCCCCCTGGACGTGGGGGGCGTGGCCAAGGATGGATCACCTTCATCGGATTTACTTACCGGCAGCCTTGGCCAGGCCTGCCATGTCCTCACTGCCCAGGATTTCAGACCCGTCTGTGACAGTGCTTGAGGTAAGTGATCATGTCTTTGAACTTGGCTACATTGAATGTGAGGGGCATCAGGTGTCGAAGCAAGGCCTCGCGCGTTGTGAGAGACTTGGTGTCCCTCAAGGTAGATATTGCCGCTATCCAGGAGACCCACTTTGTTTGTGACGGGGATTGTCAGGTGTTGGTAAACGATTACGATGTCTACTCAGCATATGGCAATACCTATAGTCGTGGAATCTCCTTGCTAGTGAGTCGCACCCTGTCAGCGTCGGTGAATGTTGTTCACGCAGGCGAGGACGGGCGGGCGCTTGTTGTTGATGTTGCTGTTAATTGTAGTGTTTTTCGGATTGTTGCTGTTTATGCTCCCAATGCTGCTGTAGAGAGGGCAACCTTTTTTCGACGGTTGGAGGGCTTCTTAGTGGATCCGGAACGGTTAGTTTTAATGGGGGATTGGAATGCAATCCTTGATCCCAAAATAGATAAGGTCGGGGGGACTAGCGGGTCGGCGTGGTGTGACAGCAGTCTGTCTGACCTGATGGCCTCGTGCGATCTCGTCGACAGATTTCGTCTGGATCATCCTGGGCGGGAGATGTGGACGTGGCATCCTGTAGTGCCTTCCCATCCAAGCACTTACTTGGATCGGATGTTAGTTAGAAGAGGCGATGTAGACTCTCTATCTTGCCCCACGTTCCACTTGCTAGGACACTCGGACCATAAACTTGTTATGGCCCGTTTGAGCTTAAGTGCTAGGCCTAAACTGGCCGGATACTGGAAGTTCAACAGCACCTTGTTGGAGCTGGAGGACTACCGGTTGAAGGTCACTGAGCTAATTCAGCGGGCTTTAGTGGGGGCGGTTACAGGGAGTAAGTGGTGGGTTAGTCTCAAGGCCAAAATTAGGCGCTTCTCTGTCCAGTATAGCCAACGCCTCGCGATAGATAAGGCTAAGGCAAAGAAGCGTTTAGAGGATAAGCTGACCCGGGCGGTGGAGGGGGGGGACCCCCTAGAGTTAGCACTAGCTAAACAAGATCTCAACCGCTTGGCTAGCGAGCGGTATGAAGGTCAAGTAGTTAGGGCTAGGTTAAAGAAAGTTTCTAACGAGGCTGTGAATGTTGACGCTGTTGAGCGTAAGGCTGCTTTAAGGCGCGGTTCGGATGGGTACATTCGTAAAGTACATAACCTGGAAGGACACCCCTTAGTATCGACTCGGGAGATCTGCGAGGGGTTTCGGGAGCATCTATCGGTGCGCTTCACCCAACTACCCGGACTCAGGGTTGATGAGTTTGGCAGCTATTTGGCTGACTCGCCCCGCCTCACGGCGGCTCGGGCGGCTAGCTGTGATGGTCTTATTACTGAACATGAGGTCATTACTGCGTTGAAGCAGGTCGGCTATAACAAATCCCCGGGGCTTGATGGTTTACCCTACGAGTTTTACTTGAAGCTGTCGCCCATGTTGGTCCCTATTCTGAAGGATATGTTCAACCATTGGTTTGCCCAGGGTTCCATCCCTGGACAGGTGACCAAGGGTGTGATCACATTGCTGAGGAAAGGTCAACGGCATGGTGGGAGGGAAAACTTTGATGATTTTAGGCCCTTGACTCTGCTAAACACAGAGTTAAAGATTTTGGCAAAGATTCTTGCGAATCGCTTGCAGGTTGTCATCACTGACTTGATCGAACCGGACCAGACTTATGCTGTGAAGGGGAGATCGATTCAAGACAATTTGCACTTGATACGCTCGATCATAGAGGGGACAGAAGACGACGCCGAAGCCGCGCTGATCAGTTTGGATCAGTCCAAGGCATTCGATAGGGTCGACCATCGGTTCCTAGGATCTGTGCTAGAGGCCGCCGGATTTAATCCGGACTTCCGCAAGTGGATCTTTGTTCTGTATGACAGGCCGACGGTAGCGGTGCAGATCAACGGTAAGCTGTCGGAGTCATTCGCTGTCTCTCGGTCGGTGCGACAGGGTTGTCCGCTGTCGCCTCTGTTGTATGTCCTGGCGTTGGAACCCCTCCTTCGCAAGTTAAGGGACGAGGCGGCTACACCAGTCCTGCGCGGAATAGCTCTCCCTGGAGGCACACGAGCCAGGGTTTCCGCGTTCGCCGATGACGTCACCGTGTTCGTGTCTTGCCTCACGGACGTTCAAGCGGTGGTCGAGGCGCTCGCTCGATACGAAGAAGTAACAGGGGCCATCTTCAACCGTAGCAAGTCTGTTGGCCTGCGGTTGGGGGCCTGGACCGGGGTAAACTCGCTTCCAGGTATTTTCAGCTGGACCGATGGACCGGTCCGCATTCTCGGTGTCTGGTTTGGACCGGGACTTCAGCTGGAAAAGAATTGGTCGGAAGTACAGTCTAAGGTCAAATCGTCAGTAAAGACTTGGATTGGAAGGAAATTGTCCTTGAAGGGTCGGGCGGAGGCGTGTGCTACATACGTCTTTCCGCTCATCCTTTACCGTTTGTCTGTACTTCCTCTCCCTGCAGAACGGCTAACCCGCTTACAAGGGCGCCTCGATTCACTTTTGTGGAACGAGGGTAAGCATTATGTCTGCAGAGAGGTCTGTGTTCAAAATCCGAGCAAGGGAGGCCTGGGTCAGCCCAGTCTCTTGTGTCATAGAAACGCCGAGAGATTGGCTTTCCTGGGTTGTTCGCTTGAAGGAGACGCTCCTTGGGTCCCTGTGGTTGAGAACTCGTTTCCCAACCTCAAACCCAACCCTTCGGTAGAAGGTCGTCGTAGACCGAAGGGGGAGTCCAAGTTCTTCTCCGAATGCCGAACCGCTCTTAGAGCTTTGCCGGGGACCAATGTCCTCGATCAGCCAAGGAAGAAACTGTATCGGGATTTAGTGGAGGGGACCGCGAAGGATCCACTTTGTAGGCGGATGGGATGGTCGATGGAGGTTGTCCGTTCTCAATGGCGTTGGGCGCCGGGACGGGAGATTCTGAATAACTCGGAATTCTCCCTGACTTGGCGACTGGTCCGAAATGCGCTGCCCCTCTTCGACGTACTTTTCCGGTATAAAGAACATACCAGTCGCTTCTGTCCGTGCTGTGACGAACGCGAGCCCGAAACAATCGAGCACGCGTTTTTTAGTTGCAGCCGGATACAGCCCCTATTAAGGTACGTCGAGGGGGTAACAGCTCGCATCGATGCCGAGTGTCTGCTCGATCTCGACGTAGGAACTTTTGTGTACAACATGGAGCCGCCGTTCCCCAGGGAGGAAAGTTTGGTTTTCCTGGCGATCCTAGCAGTAGCGCGCATGACCATTTGGATCGCGCGCCTCAAGTTGGTCCACGAAGGGACATCTGTTCCTGATCCGGATCTGATCGTTTACTTTAAACATTTGCTTAAAGTAAAGATCAGATGCGATTGGAAGGGGTTGCCTAGAGTGGAATTTGACAAGAGGTGGGTGCACAGCACTAGTTTGTGCATCCGTCGAGGAGCCAAGTTTCAATACGTGTTCCCTCCTTAGGCATGGCATGGGCGGTGCTGGGTCCTACGGAACCCATCCCGCCTAGGTTAGCATTATAAGTTCAGTAAAGTAACTCTTGACTGGTGGTATAAATGAGATCCTGTTCCTGATTTTATTTTTTGGTATTAGAGAACCTCTGAGTCTGCCCAACCCCCCTGCTCCTCATCTTTATTTTCTGATGCCCCCGATCATCCCCCTACTCAGAGGTCACCTTCCTACCCCCTCCATCCGTTGCTTTATTTTCTCCCACCTCCATTAAGGCGACTTCCCCAAACCCCATTAGGGATGCTCTGCTTGTTTTCGGTTCCCCGGAAAACAGTGGGGAATCTAACCACATAGAATAGTACAGGGGGGTCTTACTAACAACACATTAGTAGTTTTTTCTTTATTTTTGAAATGAACACTTTCATTAGTTTTTTCCCACTCCACGAACATTTTATGCCAATTAATTCAAGAACTCTTTCTAATGAAATCGAACTTTATTTTCTCACACATACACACACACAAAAAAAAAAAAAAAAAAAATGCACACACAACACACAGAAATGAATATACAAATTGTACATAGTTAAATTTTACATTGAACGCTGGGGTTATTAGTTAGATTAGGATCCACAGAGTGATTGAGGTATTTTGGTAAATGTTGCCAGTCAAGAGTAAGACTTCAAAGTCTCATCTGTTACATAGTCAAAAAGACCCTGTACCCTCCCCCTCCCAATTTCTTGTAGGGCCTTGTGCCTAATTTTGTTGAATTGAATTTTTTGTACGTTTTTTATGTTCAATTTTTTCTTTCTCAATAAAATATATAGACAAGATCAAAGTGTAGTATCTGTTCCGACAGATGCTGCACTTAAGATAATTTGTACCAGTCAATGGAGGGGAAACCCTCTATACTGGGACAATTATTATTTTTGGTAACCAGAGTGCCCCCTTTTGCCTACTTTTAGGGGAGCTGGTTTTAACCTCACATTAAAAACGGCCTTGTGCCTAATTTGCTCAGTGGGGGAGCAAATAAATACCATCTGTTCCGGCAGATACTGCACTTAAGATAATTTGCACCAGTCAATGGAGGGGAAACCCTCTATACTGGAACAATTATTATTTTTGGTAACCAGAGTGACCCCTTTTAGGGGAGCTGGTTTTTACCTCACATTAAAAACGGCCTTGTGCCTAATTTGCTCAGTGGGGGAGCAAATAAATACCATCTCTTGTGTCGAGTAGTAGACATGTTGCTTGGCCTTTTGGTCAAGATCAAAGTGTAGTATCTGTTCCGACAGATGCTGCACTTAAGATAATTTGTACCAGTCAATGGAGGGGAAACCCTCTATACTGGGACAATTATTATTTTTGGTAACCAGAGTGCCCCCTTTTGCCTACTTTTAGGGGAGCTGGTTTTAACCTCACATTAAAAACGGCCTTGTGCCTAATTTGCTCAGTGGGGGAGCAAATAAATACCATCTGTTCCGGCAGATACTGCACTTAAGATAATTTGTACCAGTCAATGGAGGGGAAACCCTCTATACTGGGACAATTATTATTTTTGGTAACCAGAGTGACCCCTTTTAGGGGAGCTGGTTTTTACCTCACATTAAAAACGGCCTTGTGCCTAATTTGCTCAGTGGGGGAGCAAATAAATACGATCTGTTCCGGCAGGTGCTGCACTTAAGATAATTTGTACCAGTCAATGGAGGGGAAACCCTCTATACTGGGACAATTATTATTTTTGGTAACCAGAGTGCCCCCTTCTTGCCTACTTTTAGGGGAGCTGGTTTTTACCTCACATTAAAAACGGCCTTGTGCCTAATTTGCTCAGTGGGGGAGCAAATAAATACCATCTGTTCCGACAGATACTACACTTAAGATAATTTGTACCAGTCAATGGAGGGGAAACCCTCTATACTGGGACAATTATTATTTTTGGTAACCAGAGTGACCCCTTTTAGGGGAGCTGGTTTTTACCTCACATTAAAAACGGCCTTGTGCCTAATTTGCTCAGTGGGGGAGCAAATAAACACCATCTGTTCCGGCAGATACTGCACTTAAGATAATTTGTACCAGTCAATGGAGGGGAAACCCTCTATACTGGGACAATTATTATTTTTGGTAACCAGAGTGACCCCTTTTAGGGGAGCTGGTTTTTACCTCACATTAAAAACGGCCTTGTGCCTAATTTGCTCAGTGGGGGAGCAAATAAATACCATCTGTTCCGGCAGATACTGCACTTAAGATAATTTGTACCAGTCAATGGAGGGGAAACCCTCTATACTGGGACAATTATTATTTTTGGTAACCAGAGTGACCCCTTTTAGGGGAGCTGGTTTTTACCTCACATTAAAAACGGCCTTGTGCCTAATTTGCTCAGTGGGGGAGCAAATAAATACCATCTGTTCCGGCAGATGCTGCAAGCTATGACTAGCTATGATTAGCAAAGACCAGATGTGGGGGCAACCCCACATGCCTGACCTTTAACCAGCTCCCATTTCCCACCTCTCGGGAGCTGGTCCCCCCTTTCCCTTCCCCCTCCCTTCACTCCTCACATTAAAAATTGGCCTTGTGCCTAATTTGCTCGGTGGGGGAGCAAATAAATACCATCTGTTCCGGCAGATGCTGCACTTAAGATAATTTGTACCAGTCAATGGAGGGGAGACCCTCTATACTGGGACAATTATTATTTTTGGTAACCAGAGTGACCCCTTTTAGGGGAGCTGGTTTTTACCTCACATTAAAAACGGCCTTGTGCCTAATTTGCTCAGTGGGGGAGCAAATAAATACCATCTGTTCCGGCAGATGCTGCAAGCTATGACTAGCTATGACTAGCTATGACTAGCAAAGACCAGATGTGGGGGCAGCCCCACATGCCTGACCATTAACCAGCTCCCATTTCCCACTTCTCGGGAGCTGGTCCCCTTTTTCCCTTCCCCCTCCCTTCACTCCTCACATTAAAAATTGGCCTTGTGCCTAATTTGCTCGGTGGGGGAGCAAATAAACACCATCTGTTCCGGCAGATACTGCAAGCTATGACTAGCTATGACTAGCTATGACTAGCAAAGACCAGATGTGGGGGCAACCCCACATGCCTGACCTTTAACCAGCTCCCATTTCCCACGTCTCGGGAGCTGGTCCCCTTTTTCCCTTCCCCCTCCCTTCACTCCTCACATTAAAAATTGGCCTTGTGCCTAATTTGCTCGGTGGGGGAGCAAATAAATACCATCTCTTGTGTCGAGTAGAAAGTCGGTTTTGGGTTTATTTTCGGCAGCCTTGTCACTATCGTATCCCTTATTTTTTCTCATTTAATTTCGAAATTCTATGGCTATATGTTCTACGTAGGAATCTATGCAATTAATTGTTATAGTTTTTAACATAAAAGATGTTTTGTTGTTTTAGCTCCTTTTATCAAGTGGTTCCATGCCTAGTCTCAAGCGATGTTTATCAAATAAAACTCCTTGCAAGAAAACAAATAATATGAATATGTTTTAATTTTATTGTGTTTATCTTTGATTCTGCTAAGAGGATGACATCAAAAACACTACAATAAAAAGTATACTTTTTCTCTATATTATTTACTTGGAAAAAAAAACATTTGTTTCATTTTTTTTCTTATATTTTCACTTCTCTCCGCAGGTAATCAAGCAATCCAAGTCTCGATTCACACCCAACGTGAATCTGATCAAGAAATGCATAGAGGTGTTAATTGATAGAAACTTTATTGAACGCTCTCTATCGAAGCCAGACGAATATAACTACGTGGCATGAGCCCGGCTGGTGGTCATCTTACCAGCAGTCGGTATCTTCTGCATCCTATCGTCATCTTTGGAAAAGAAGAAAAATAATAAATAAGAAAAGATCAGCCTTATGTTTTACTCTTCCGATTTATCTGTACCCCTCTTTATTGTTTTCTCTCTACACCTGATGATTTTCGCTGCATAGTCTTTAGCCCATTTAGAAAGTTTGGATTGGTTTTAATCTCCTTTAATAAACACTTCAATATTCATCACACTTATTTACGCCATCGCTAGAATAAAACAACTGAATTATTTCTTTTTTTTTCAAGGAGCAAATTAATATTAGGTGTGTGCAAAAATAAAGTTGTTTATTTTTGGCGTTCAACTATATATGTAAAAACGACATTATTTTTGCACCAACCTAATATTATAAAAACAGTAAATAAGTAAAAATATTCATAACACTGTACAACAAAGTTTATAAAAAAAGGTATACGTATGTTGTGTCGTGGAACGACATTGAAAATAAGAACAATTAAGTAGAGGTTCGGTTAAAGAACAAGTGTCTTAACAATAATGTACAAAGATAGGAAAGCGTGTATATCTGCTGAGCACTCGGCTAGCAGTTGAAGTGCAGTCCCATCTCTCTCACCGGTGTTGGAATTACTAGCGCTATTTATAGTGCTAATCGGTGTAAATTCCTCTGTTCAAGGAAGGCCGGTATAACAATGCCAGATAAGATATGTTTCAGTATAAAAAAGTATCCAGATATAAACATTTTCTACATTAGGCACCGTTTTTCACATACCATAAACAATATTTTATTATTGTTGTTTATGAATGAAAAGCATAAAATTCTTAAGTAAAACAATATTTGTTCCTCTACACACTTATTGTTCAATGTTGGTATTATAAAAGGTGCACCGTTGTATGATCGTCTAAATGTTGTTGTCTATTTGTGATATATTCAAACCTACTTGTTCATATGCAGCTGTGTGTGTGTGTGTGTGTGATACATGTATTTTTGACATACCTTAACTTCATGCGTCGTTGATCTTCTCCACCTGGAATTCATCTTGTTCTTGGAGTGGAGACTGGGGACCTGTTTTGGACGAATATTCATTCACTGCAAAACGATGAATTGATTTTATATAGTTTTTATTTATTCACCTTCCAGATGTTGATCGCAGAAGAATGGAAAGTGAATGTCTTTGCTTGCATGGGTACTTCAAGGTCTTATTTTCACACACGTCAGCGTCCCCCACAGTGAAGGGGACGGGACGACCTGTTAAGCCGTCCGCTCTTCTTTACGTCCAAAACCCAAGTCACTGACTCCAACTTATCTGATCACGTGACTCACACGCAGATCCGATCAGCTGACCCTCACTTCCGGTAAAACCTGTCTACAATATGGTTTACTATATTTCTTTCTTATATTCGACCTATTTCCTAACATTATATGTTAAGTGCCTTTCTTCGTTTTTATATTCCATCAGTAGTCTGCCACCATGCCAGCGTTTATATTTTCTTTTAAAACGTTTCTTCATCACTGAAATATCCTGATGGCATCCCTCACCATGTTCGTCACTCACATCACAAAGATTCTCCGCAAAATTCTGCCATTGTGCATATAAAACTGCCACTAATGTTCTGTACATTTATTGGTGTGACATAGTGTAATTGGACAAAAGATAGCTGTGTTAGCCACGCAGATTATTTTTTATGGGTTGGATCAAGTGTGATATCTTCACCAAGGCCTAGTGGCCATGAACCTACAATTTACAGTCGAGGAAAAAAATATAGAGAGAATCTATATTACTACGAATATAATTCATACTGAGGATCTTGTATCAAAATATTTATTATTTCCTATTTACTTGCCTCCCTAGAAAAGCAAATTTAAACATCATATCGATTTTTACGATGGAGATGAAACCCAGGATTGGGGAAAATAGCGATTTCTTCAGTTTAATTAGAAAGATTAAGATAAGTATCAGATGATATGGTCTACTTTGATTAGCAATATACTTACACACACATATATATATATATATATATATATATATATATATATATATATATATATATACAAAGCATCACTCTTATCAAGACCAGGATATCACTCGAGGATTAGAGTTAAAAGTGTACAGTAGACAATTGCACAATAAAACAGTCGTTACTAATGGAAATTCGGTAAATTTCTTAACTTATATGGAACGGCTCATCAAAAACTTCTTTACATGTGACTTGAAGACAACCTTATTGTACCTATTTACAATGCCTCCCCACAGGACAGAGTTAGACACCAGGGTCGTTTTTTAACATGGAGAAAAAGTACAAAAATAAAAAATTGTCTCAGTCGTGAAGGACTGCTCCCCCACCGAAAGAGAACAAGAAATGGAAGTGCAGCAGCTGAAGAACAGATACTACACTTTGATATTGTAGTCAGCTGAAAAGCAGTTAAACGGAAGAGAGTTCCACAGGTGTGCAATTCTAAGAAAGAAGCTTTGTTCATAGAATCTACATTTAGGTTTAGGCACAGATAAAGAGTGGGGGAAATTATTGATAATGTTTTCTGCTAGACTGGTGTTTCCTGTGAAAGTTTGGCGAGGGGGACCATAGATTAGAGCACTTGCCATGAAAATAACGATAAAGCAGACAAACTCGCAACATCTCTTCTGTGAGAAAGAGGTTGCAGGAAAGAGAAAAGGGCGTCCCCTACGATGCTACGAAGTCTGTTTTGAACTCTATCAAGGCAGGATACGTCTTTTCTAGCAACTCCTGCCAGATATGGCAACAATACACCATCCTTTTACATATATATATATATATATATATATATATATATATATATATATACATATATATATATATATATATATATATATATATATACTCTTGTAACAAAAACCAAGATTCAAAGAATGATTTGATAGCCAGAAAACGTGTATTTCATTGTTAGTTACAATTGTTTCAAGACCATTTGGACAAATTCAAACATTATGTCGTTTGAATTTGTCCAAATGGTCTTGAAACAATTGTAACTAACAATGAAATACACTTTTTCTGGCTATCAACCCATTCTGTGAAGTCTTGGTTTTTGTAAAAACAATATATGAATGCTCAGTTATGAAATATAATTTTGTAGCTTACAGTTTAAGTCATCTCTTTTTGGCTTAAAATTTATTTGTATATTAACGATTATTGAATTATACAAACGCAATAGAATTCGCAATACTACAAATAAGACTATATATATACATATATATACATATATATGTATATATATGCATACATATGTATACATATATATGCATATATACATATATATATACATATATGCACATACATATATATACATATATGTACACAAACACACACACACACACACATATATATATATATATATATATATATATATATATATATATATATATATAAATTAAAACAAAAAGAAACTTACATAAGTTGGTAAACGATAAAAGTAGCGAAACGGATAACGCACCGAACTGTAATACACATGGTCCGCAGTTCGATTCAGTCAAGCTACGCTAAAAAGAGGTAGGGGCATGAAATATGCATGTCCGTAAATTACTGTTTTAATACTACTACTACAACTAATAATAATAATAATAATAATAATGATAATAATAATAATAGTTATAAAATATTATTTGTTTACGTCCAAATAAAATATGGGCGATTTTCTAAATAACAAGATCTTCAAGGGGAAGACGCTACTTAACGATATTATCTTTAAAAGATCAACAACAAATGTGTGTGTGTGTGTGTGTGTGTGTGTGTGTGTGTGTGTGTGTGTAAGTGACGTTGTCTATGTTTGTGAAGAACCGTTTCTACAAAATTACTCTTTTTTGCTCTACAGGCTTAAAACATAATCTATACGGGATTCAAACTTTGGAACAAATTTGATTTCAGTTTTTTCCAGTAATACTAGCTACTAAGGGGTCGAAATAAAAAAAAATGGAACTTAACTGTGTATCATCTACGCACAAATGTACATTTATACGTTTTACAGCGTTGTATTAAAAATTTTGATATGCAAAAGACTTAGCTCGTATAATATCAAATAACGCTGTAGTGCTAGATGCTAGATATTTTAGTTTCGATGTTAGCTGATAGCCCCCAAGTATATATATATATATATATATATATATATATATATATATATATATATATATATATATATATATTAGGTTGGTGCAAAAACAGTATCGTTTTCTCACATATGTTACTTTTATATATAATTTCTGAATTAATTAATTGATATATATAGCCATGTTATATATCATTGTGAAGCGCGTTTTCCTCTCTATCGAACTGTGTTATTCGTAACTGCTCTCAATCCCTTCATTCATTTTTTTTTTTGCAGACTTTTCGACAGCATGGACAAAATTCAAATCCGCACGATTTTCTTGTTCCAGTTCAAACTAGACATAAAAGCTGCTAAGACAGCTCGTGATATCAATCATGCGTTTGGCCCAAGAACCATTAACGAACGTGTGGCACAACGGTAGTTCAGAAAATTTCGCAATGGTGAAGACAGCTTAAGATTAAGATGTCCGCAGCCGGGAGACCTGTATGCAACGTTCTGAAATCAAGACATTATTGCTTTAAAACGATTGTCATGTAAACGATTAGATAAAGCGAAAAACGCTCTGTAAAATAATACGTAATGTAAAGGTATTATAACGAAAACGTATTTGAAAATATATCATTTGAAATCCAAATTACAAATTCCGCAAGAACCTTCTTCTCAACCAAATATTTGTTTGTTTCGCCAATGTGAGATCAACCTTGGAGGCACCTTATTTATTATATTTATAAAAGAAGGCGTCTCTGTGTATTTTTGTTTGCGCGTACGTAGATCTATAACCAAAGAGTTTAAATTTAAATTAGGTACACAAAGGATTTCAGAGATAATCAGTATAAAGTGTCTACAATATGATTTACTATAGCATGTAGTATATTCCGAGCAGTTCTATTTATGACAGGAGAACCAACTTCATATAATTCCTCGACTGAGCTTCAATCTATGGTCGCCTGCAAAACATTCACAACAAATACTCATCTATCTACCGCCAAAATTTCCTTACCCCTTATCTCTATCTAATACAAACGAAAATTTCATGAGCGAAGGTTATATCCTATTGCGAACACAATGCCGTTGGGCTGCTTCCAGACTAACTATAACATATTTGTTTCCAAATCAAATGTAAACAAGTTCTTGTATAGCAGTTCTTCGAAATAATCAAATTCTACCTAAGTTCAACCACTACCCATCATTACGGTGTCAGCTTACACATCGCCTGACATTTATTAACTCTTATCCCGAGCGAGACTCGGGTTTTGGTAAGCGGGGACTCATATATAAAACACAATTCAAAAAACTATTTTATTGTATGTGTTTGCAACGACGACTTTGTCATTTAGGGTGGGTTTCTCAGGATTCCTCGCTGTCCTTAGTGTTACTATTGACATGCCTCTTAAAAATGGCGGAATTCGATACAAAGTCAGTTTAAATGTAGGGTAATTCCAGCTCTCCACACAAATTACATTTTCTTTTTGATTTGTGAAGTTAAATGCTTATTTTAAGCTAGAAATTTCCGAACTACAGTTTACGGCTCTTAAAATAAACTTCAAAATCCGCGCATTTAAAATATATCTTTTAACCATAATCATTATTCTCTGTTGGAAAAAGTAAAAACAGACACAAATACCTACAGGCATATTTTCCATTAGGTGTTCTTTCTAAGCACATGTTGAATGCAAACATTGTTAATTAATATTACTGTTCGCAATCCACAACCACCTTCGTTTTCCTATTTTGGAGCAGAGAAGAATCAGAACATTTTGAATAAGTAATCTTGTCTAATATAAAAATAACAGTGGTATGTGTGTATGTGTGGTTGTATGCCCAGCCAAAAGTAAAAAATATAACTACAAAACAAACGCCCACAAAGTTAGTATATTCTTGATCAGTGTTGTCCTGTATAATTAATATCTAAAATCTTAAAAACATTTATTCATTATTTAGCTAAATAAATTTTCATTTTTATTATTTTTTCATCATTTTATATTAGACTAAATTCACGAGATTCAAGGCTACCATAGCGTTTTTAATAATTGGCCGTTGTAAACTTTGACAGAGTGGCCTTTTTAATGCCAAATTTAGCCTTTTTATGCTCTTAATTAAAACATGGTTCCATGAAAAAGCAAATTAGCCAGGTTAGAGGGGTCATTCATTTCCAGTGTTTATATATGAGAGGTGAATGATTACATTATTATTTATTATGTTCACAAAATAGAGAGGGATGAGATAAGTGGGGGTTTAGAACTGATGACGGATGCTGAAAAGCGAAAAATATAGAAATAGAGAGAAAACCAGTAGATAAAGGTAAGAATATAAAAGTTTTAGTATATATATATATATATATATATATATATATATATATATATAGTGTGTGTGTGTGTGTGCGCGCGCGCGTGTGTGCGTGTGTGTGTGTTTGTATGTGTGTGTGTGTGTGTGTGTTAAAAGCACTTTGTAATCTGTTTTGTTTTGTCATTTATGACGCCAGACAAGGCTAGGTAACCATGCTAGTGTTTTATATGTGTTCGAATTTAATTCTTGAAACGTAGTTAAAAGAAAACGGTCAAAATTATTCCGAGCGTTATTTACTCACAAATTATGGAATCCATTTTCTATTTGCGATAAATAGAGCGATTTCGTTGGCCTGATTTTCCAATGAAAATAAACAGTGATAAAAAAAAACCTTTTGTTTTTTAACCGAGTATGCAGTTTTGTTACATTGGTGAAATAAGAAAAAATGCCAGGCCCGGAAAACGTCTTTCTCCTAGGCTAGTTAATATATACTAGTTAATATATACTAGATCCAATGTCGTTGCTTGTATAATCGTAGCTAATTTAAAATACGTAAGCGCGGAAAAATATCTGCTGTCCGACCCGAATAATTGTGGTCAAAAGTGCTAAGAATCGGACTTCCTTTTTTACGCGTTGGAATTTCTTGATTTCTAACATGGTCAAATTTTAAGCAACAACAATTTTGAAATATCGTTTAAATCTTGTTTACTTTAACGTCTAAATCTCAAGGACACATTTAATTGTATTTTAGAAGTATTTCTGTTAATTACTAGAATATCTGTCCAATAACGAGTAAAATTAATTCCATATAGAGAATAGTTTTTAATTTGGCCTTTTGGCCAAGATCAATGTGTAGTATCTGTTCTTCAGATGCGGCACTTCCATTTCTCGTTTTCTTTCAGTGGGGTAGAAATCCTTTACGACTGAGATATTTTTTTTTTATTTTTGTACCTTTTCTCCACGTTAAAAACGACTCTGGTATTTAACTCTGTCCCGTGTGGAGGCATTCTAAATAGGTACATAAATTAAAACTAAGGCATAAGTATATGAAATCTTAAGTTTAAATTACTTATATCTTTAATCAACAAATCATTATCGCAATTAGAGTTAAGATTAGAAAATATAAGGCTTTAAATTAAAAAATTCTTAAGAAACTGATATTTACCGAATCTTTCTTAATATATATATATATATATATGTGTGGGTGTGTGTATGCGTATGCGTTTATATATCTATATATATGCATAACGTATATGCATGTATGTATATATATATTTATATGTATATATGTGTATATATTTATATATGTTTTATATGTATGTACATATATTTATATGTATGTATATATATATTTATTCATGTGTATTTTGCATGTATATGTGTGTACGTATGTGTGTGCATGTGTGTATATGCGTATATGTGTGCCTCTACGTGATTATATTTGTATGTTTGTGCACAAGCATACGTAAGTTGGCGTACATTTGTATGTACGCATGTGTTTATTTCCATGTGTATGCGGGGGGTGGGGGGTGGGGGCTCCGGTAAGCTGTGGTGAAGGCAACCCCTCTAGGAGAAGCAACTCTCTGAGCTAAAAAACATAAAGCGGAGACCAGTACCCGCATTAAGCTGGTCTGCAGTTTGACTTGTCGCTGGCTATCTAGCTCTTGCTTGTTGCTGGATGTCAACATTTTAAACCGAGAGAGAGATTTAGCTGTCGTACAAAGCTAAAACTCTGTAATACCGTCAGGATTAGATACTCCCTCAGGCATTTCTCTATAAAAAAAATGGTCCTATTGCTATGGAAAGGTTTTGACGCGTGTAGGTCTGAAATGCTGGAAGCATGTAATAATTGATCTGCCATCATTATATGTATCTATGTATATATGTATGTATGTTTATGTACATGTGTATGTATATGTGTGTATATCTATATGTATATGTATTTATATATGTATGTGTATATATGTTTGTGTGTGTATGTATGTATGTGCATGTATGTATATGGGCGTGTGTATGTGTATTTATGCAGGTGTGTATGTATGTAGATTATGTAGATGTATGCATGTGTATGTATGCATATATATGTGTATGTATGTATGAGCATGTATGTATACATGTGTGAGTGCATATTTATGTACGTGTATGTATATGTAGGTAAGTGCATGTATATGTGTGTATGTATTTGTATATGTGTATGTATGTATTATATCTGTATGTATGCATGTGTGTCTGTATACGTATATGTATTATTGATGGTGTATATATATATATATATGTGTGTGTATGTTTACAGATATGTATGTGCGTATGTGTAGATATGTATATTTGCGTTTATATATATATATATATATATATATATATATATGTATTATGCCAATGACTGTCTTGTGTATGTTTATGTATGTATAAGTATGTCTATGTATGCATATATGTAATGTGTATGTATGCATGCGTGAATTTATATATATGTATATACACCAGTGACCGTCTTCAGTGTCATGTCTGCTTGTGCGTGTGAATTTTGCCGGCAGGAGTAAACTCATTTTCGGCTCATGGACTTTCAATACCTGAGGGAGTGGCACTCGTCTGACAAGACGTTGCAATTAATCATATATGTATATATATGTATGAATATATAAATGTATATATAAGTATATGCATGATATATATATATATATATATATATTCCAATTACGCGATTCGCTTGAATTTTACTTGTGCGAATGGAAATTTAACTAACATTTTTTGATTCTCCATTTTTGGATTTTACCGTCATTGGATACTTTACCCTTCACTAGACTATACATTCACGTGAAATCACCTTTTTTATGCCTCCTATTCCCTATGATTCACTATTTGCTATCAAGTAAGATCTATGACTTATTTGTAGTTTCATTAAATACTTTTGCAAGCAAAATCCGATCCCGTATTTTACTAAATCCTACCCTCTGATGAGAAGGAAAGTATTTCCTCGAAACTTCGGTGATTAAGGACTATCCACTTATTTAGCGTTTCCTTTTTAAAATTAAATATGTTTTTAACTCTTTTTCAAAGTGTTTTTAACATGATTTATTAACTACGTGTTCTTATATATATATATATATATATATATATATATATATATATATATATATATATATATATATATATATACGAAGTGCCTTGAATAAGTTTCCAGACTTTTTACGTACAGGCATTTAAATTTTTCATAGACTCTTTGATTTTGGTTTCTAATGAACACATACAGCAAGAAATTGGAATACACCTTACTAACACCTGATTGTCACAACTGGTGAATTTCGAAAATGTAATCTGGGTATGAGGACATTTTAGAAGAACCTAAAACAATAAAGATCTGTTTTAAAATCCGAAAAACGCTACAGAAAATCTGCAAAATTGAATAACACGCCCAAAATCACACATTTCGAAAAAAAAAAAAAAAAAAAACTTAAATCCGTTAAGAAAAATAAATATTTAAACCTATCTTTTTTTGCTGAGCCCTTTAATTTTAAATTAAATTAACTAAATCAAATAAATTCTGAAGATAGCAAAATATTCAATTATTACGAAAGAAAAAGCAGCAAAATTCACTCATAATATTTTAAAAACTGCAAACTTAATCATTCGAGGACATTCTAAATGTAATAAGCTAATCTTTATATATCATTTAAAATATATTCGTACACCACGGGGCCTTCCAGAAGTTGTTAGAACGGTACAAGAGCATTACAGCTGGAGGAGGTTACTTTGAA
>NC_136507.1:92032544-92052544 GCF_053919585.1 Euprymna scolopes
ATATATATATAAATTTGAAGAGTTTTGTGTATTGATATTAAAACGCCAAACATTCATGAGAAATACTCGTTTGCCTGAAACCACTATCAATAATTTCTCCCACTCTTTATCTGTGCCTAAACCTAAACGTAGATTCCATGAACAAAGCTTCTTTCTTAGAACTGCACACCTGCGAAACTCTCTTCCGTTTACCTTCTTTCCAGCTGACTACACGATGACCGTCTTCAAGTTCAATGTAAACAAATTCTTGATGAGCCGTTCCCCTTAAGTAATCCAATTTTACTAAATTTATACTTCTAACGATTACTATGATATTGTCCTTTTCACTAATATACATTCTTTAACCCATATCATCGAGTGGCCTCAGGCCTTGATAAGTGGTGATTCCCTGTAAAAATATATTGGTAAATACCATTCTTTCTCTCTTTCCGTTTTTTTTTTTTTTCATGCGACGATTTTTTATTTCCTAGTTCACGCACTCTTATCGAAACATTTCGATGTTATGGATAAATTATAAAATAATTTATACATATTTTTTATTATACAAGATGACTAATTGGGCATTGATCAGAAACACTTATGAATTCTTCTGTTCCCTGCTCTAAATTCTATATTCTTAATCTATATAATATTCACCATGTCCCTTCCTTAGTTTGTTCGTACATTACGCTTTGAAAAGGGCTAAATATAAAACTGCTTCAAAAAGAGCTAGTTCGCAAAGTTTGACATTAAAAAGGCCCGTCTAGAAAACCCTGGATAAGAATATGAGGGTGACCTCACTTTGATGTAGCTTCGTTTTCGAATTTCATTTTAATAATCTGTGATTATTGTTGTAATGGTGAAAGAAAGAAACTCGCAGGAATTTTGACGTACAACGGTTCTTTTCCATGGGTAAAAGAAACGCTACATAAAAGGGAACACTCGAAAGAAACAGGGTAAAAATAGCAAGAACATTGCCTGCTAAAAGATGCTGGACTAAAGAAATGAATTAAAGAGTGTCTCTTACGATGTCATTTTATTATTTGTATTAAAAAGCATAGTATAATATTACTTACTGAGTATCTATTCGTACTTATTTATTTAGTCTATTTGAACTCTGAACTCTGTCAAAGCAGGACAAGATCTACCTACCAGCTCCTGCTCAGATGTGATAGATTAAAGATATTGTTTGTCGGTGTTGATGCAGAAAAGTTACCGTGTTCTGTTTAAATACCATTTTAAAATTAAATTCAAACGTTACGGAAGTTTGTTTATTAAATTGTTAGGTAAAAGTACAGGATAGTTACGAAACACCATTCCTTTTTCCATGTTAAAAAGACGTTGCTACATAATAGCGATATTATTTCAGCACGGTACCTTCTCTGTATAAGTACATGTTTGTCTTCTAATATGTAAGTTTACATCAGTTATTTTTATTATTTCTTAGCCAACGATAACTGTATTCCCACGAAATTAATATTTGTTTAAGTTATTTAATTTTTGATTTGGATCGTTAAAAACATTCTGTTGAGCGAAATAAAAATATAATTTGATTTAAGTACTACCAGAAATTACTTTGTCCGAATCGAAAATTTTTTCAACGAGGCGTCAACTCAAAAAAAAAAGCGGGGAAAAAATTCTGTGAAACAATCTGTTATTAATTGTTATAATGTTTTTGTGATCCAATGTTCTGTATTTACAGAAAACAAAATTAAAATCTTCGTTTCGTAGTTTTCTCTTTTAAGATAATGATCATAACATCATTACTTCGCAATAAAACAGCAGGGGCAGTGGATGTATGTCAGCAAGAATCTTAATTTTGACTCTATGTTGACTCGTGCTGTTTTGACCAGCGGCTATCAGAAAGGGTCACTTAAATATATATATATATATATATATATATATATATATATATATATATATATTATACATACTAGCAAAAGTACCCGTCGTTGACTGGGTTCAAAACAGCCTACAGAAAATGGACTCTGATTTATGAAAGTATGATAGGTTATGAAAAGGAAGGGTTGTAAAGATATAGTTTCGAATTTGGGGGTATCAAAACCAAAGCAAAATATGATGAAAGTAAAAATAAAACCGATAAACCCCATAATTTATTATACCATAACTGTTTACACTGAAACACTTATCACAATATTCTGTGGATCTATATTAAAAACCCTTGTTAAACTTTGTGACATATTTCCATTCTATGGAGGTCCGGGGCGAACGAACACCCCATAATTTTATTATACCATATTTCTTCAAACTGAAACATAATTATCAAAGTATACTTATGCAGATAGATATGAAAAGTCTTTATTAAAGTTTGTGCCTATTTCCATTCTATGGAAGCCAGGCGCGAACGCAGACCCAACAATTTTATTACACCACCCCTATTTAAGTTTAAACATACTTATCAAAGTAGTCTT
The DNA here is from genome assembly GCF_053919585.1 of Euprymna scolopes. Taxonomy (NCBI): domain Eukaryota; kingdom Metazoa; phylum Mollusca; class Cephalopoda; order Sepiida; family Sepiolidae; genus Euprymna; species Euprymna scolopes. The sequence continues at coordinate 92,034,956 of NC_136507.1, forward strand.
ATGTACATCTATATCAAAAACACTTGTAAACGCTTTTTTTTTTTTTTCATTTTAAAATTTTTATTTCCATACTTTGTGGACCAAGCGCGAACGCAGATCCCACAATTTTAATGGACTAATGTTCTGCCAGATCAAACATACCGATTCCTGTGTCTCGATACATCTTCTATCATTATATATAATCAGTTTTTTTTTAAATAGTCAACCATATAGGAGCCTAGTCGTAATATATATATATATATATATATATATATATATATATATATATATATATATATATATATATTACAATAGAAAAATGCGAGCATGGAAAGTAATATAGTTAAGCTTTAACATGAAAAAGTAAAGAACTAGTTGTTAAAATGTTAAAATTGAAAAAGAACAGAACAAGATGTTCTAGTAAATATAATAATTTATAACTTAAAATATTGCAGCATTAAGAATGGTTTTTTTTAATTCAATTTATAACATTATATAATCAATTCTTAATGCTTCAATATTTTAAGTTATAAATTTATTATATTTTTATTAGAATATTGTGGCCTTTTCTTTTCCAGTTTTAACAACTAGTCCTTTACTCTTCCATGTATAAGCTTAACCACATATCTTTTCATGCTCGTATTTTTATTGCAATAATTCATGATTAAAAACGTCTTAAAATAAAGTAAGCGGTTTTAAGAGGAGAAGAGAAAAAAAGTGAGGGGGAGTCAGCTGACCGGTTTCATCCTAGCTTGCAATAAAAATACAAGCATGAAAAACAATATGGTTAAGCTTAAACAGCGAAAAGTAAAGGACAGGTCGTAAAAATTTGAAAAGTAAAAGACAAGATATTCTAGTAAAAAAATAAATAAATAACTTTAAATATTACATCATAAAGAATTGATAATAATAATAATAATAATAATAATAATAATAATAATAATAATAATAATAATAATAATAATAATAATAATAATAATGCTATAAATTGAAATTAAAAACAAATTGTGAAAAAAGTGAATTTATTGGAAGCCTGGAAAAATCATGGATTACAATAGAAAAATTCGATCATAAAAAATAATATGGTTAAGCTAAAACATGGAAAAGTATAGAACTAGTTGTTAAAACGGGAAAAGGAAAAGGACAAGATATTCTAGTAAAACATATAATAAATTTATAACTTAAAATATTGCAGTATTTTGTTTTTTTTAATTCAATTTAATATTATATTAATGCTGCAATATTTTAAGATTTATTATATTTTAACTAGAATATCTTGTCCTTTTCTTTTTCATGTTTAAGCTTAACCATAAACAAATGCCGAGATAAGCGGAGAGCACACACAGCGCCTGGAATTCCCAAATGGTCAGCCATCTGGTACTAACCAGAGTCAGTGTTGCTTAACTTCGGTGATCTGGCGAGAACCGGTGTGTCAACGCGATTATTCCGTGTGTGTGAATATATATATATATATATATATACATATATATATATATGTGTGTGTGTGTGTGTATGTATATATATGTATGTATATATATATATATATATATGTGTATGTATGTATATATATGTATGTATATATATGTATATATATGTATGTTGGTTGGTTGTTTTTGTTTTACGGCATATCAACCTTTTTCAGGTTATTTAATGCCGAATCCGGTGATTTTGAAGAAACTTTTTTTAATAGAATATATTTGTTTTTTGCAAGTCAGTTTCTATTTAACCCATAGTTCGGACCCTAACAGGTACTACCACTCCCGGTCAGAGTGGACCTGGGAGCAATGGCAATTAAAGGGTGGCTCCACACTCCCCAGAGCCCGCAAGCTGGGGCCTCACCATCGGATATAGTTTAAGGTCATATCCAGGACCCCCATTGAGGGACTTTTACCCTCTGCAGGGGGGCAATCGGCGTATTCTAATGCCCCACCGACAGGGCCATATATGTATGTATATACATGTATGTATATATATATATATATATATATATATATATATATATATATGTATGTATATGTATTTAGTAAGATGATTGATAATTCATAATTACAAGTAAAAATTAAAAATCTGTTTCATAAGGAGGAACAAAACAAAATCAATAAATTGATATATATTTATATACATATATATATGCACATATATGTAGAGAGAGAGAAGTATATGTGCGTGTGTGCGAGAATGTTTTCACCGTAAATTCTGCGCAATCATGCACAATATAGAAAGAATGCATACTTAGCACGTAGCTTAATAGTTAAATCTAACCATCTATGAAGAAAACATAAAACGGCATAATTAATAAATGAAAGTTCGTTTTCGAATAAATATGTAAATTAGTTAACCTTTATTTAGTCGCTCACATATATATGAATGAGTTGGCTTTAATAATAATTTTAAATAGAAAAAAAAATAGGTTTTTAATATCTGCGTAAGTGCGAAAAAACACTCAAGTTTATTGGTATATAGATTAACTATTTAGATTGACGAGAAAGTTCTTGCCGAATTTTTAATTTGGATTTCAAATGATCTATTTCCAAATAAGTTTTCGTTAGAATACCTTTACTTTATATATCATTTAAAGACCGTATTTCGATCTATTTAATCGGTTAAACTACCACCATTATAAAACAATTGTTTTCTTTTTCGCACATGGAATATGAGATAGAAAATAAGAAAATTCGAACATTTTTTTTTCATTTGAATTCAAGTTAAAACCAAAAAACTTCTGAAACAGCTCGCGATATCAACGAAGCGTTTGATCACAAATACACTACTGAACGCACAGCACAATGGTGGTTGAAGAAATTTCGTGGCGGCGACGAGAGTCTTGAAGACGATGAGTGTAGTGGTCGGCCATCGGATGTTGACAACGATCAATTAAGAGCATTAGTTGAAGGCAATCAACGCATAAATCTTCCAGAAATTGCTTCTGAATTAGACGTAACGTATACGACGATTTCCAACCACTTGCCAGAGATTGGAAAGATAAAAAAAAATCTTGATAAATAGGTGCCTCACTAATTGAACGACAACCAAAAGAAATGTCATTATGAAACGTCATATTCTTTTCTTTTACGCAACAAGAACGATCCGTTTCTCGACCAGGTTGTGACTTGCGATAAAAAGTGGGTTCTTTATGACAATAGGTGGCGACCAGTTATTCGCCGACGAAGCTCCACGACACTCTTTGAAGACAGATTTTCACAAAAGGAAGGTCATGCTGACTGTTGTGCAGTCTGCGACCGGTCTTAACCATTACAGTTTGTTTTTGTTTTTTTTATTTTTATGCAAGCGAAACCTGAGAATTACTGTTAACAAATGCAGCAAATACATCAGAAACTTCAACAACAACACTCAGGCTTAGTCAACATAAAAAGCCCAATTCTCCTCCACGACAATGCTAAACCGACCCTGAGGAAGGTGAACGAATTGGACTACGAAACTCTGTTTCAGCCGCAATATTCTCCAGACGTCTTACCTACCGATTATCACATTTTCAAGCATCTCGACAACTTGAGAAATTCTTCCAAAGATTAAGCGATATGAAAAAAAACGCCTTATACGACTTCATCGGCACCAGAACGCAAGATTTTTCCCCCTTATTGACATAAATACACTCGTTTTGCGTTGATTCTGATGGTGCTTATTTTGACGCATAAATTTTTGTTTGAGGCGAGATATGTTCATCTGGATTTGAAAGTTTCAACCCGCAAGAACTTTCTTGTCAACCTGATATTTAGATTGAGGATATATTTAACAAGACTGAAAGGATGAGGCGGACACAAATGATTATCTCACGAAGCTGAAACAAATATACAAAATACACAATTGTTTGCTTCTAAAGGTGGGAATCCTGGAAACCAATACGTCTGATGAAATGCCTACCTAACTTTACGTTGCAAAAGGGAACATAGCGAATGAAAATAAATGTCTCGCGCGCGGTAAATAAGGCGTCGGGAATTATCTACAGGTGGACCCTATAAAGAAGGAAAGAAAATCCCTTTTAAATGCTTGCCTAAGTATTTAAGAGAACGAAGCGAAAAATAAACACTTGAACCCGAAAACCGGTCCCTCTTGTTATTGTGTCGGGATAAGACGATCCTGAAGCTCCATCTGGCGGTGTTTGTTGTCACTGGCTTGCGTTCCTTTGCACAAGGCGAGAATTGAAGTGATGAATTTCATATAAGGCGACAAGCGACCTGATTCCGTTGGGGTTGCACGTGTTCAACAGCAGACTGGTTTGTTTGCTGACTTAAGTTCAAGGCTCTACAAATCAATATCGCTTTTTTTTCCTTCTTTGCTTTAAAGTTTTTTTATATTTTAATATGACGACCTCATGTTTAACCTTGTTTAATAAAGTGTCTATTCGTCTGAGCGCGAAGAATACTACCCAGTCCTAACATTGAGAAGAAGTGCGAGGGGTCGGAGCACAACATGACTGCCTTTTAAATAGATATTAACAAATCCCAGATAACGACACAGCTTTATTTTAAGTGTTAAAATTGCTTCACCATTTTTAATATATATATATATATATATATATATATATATATATATATATGATTGCAACGTCTTGTCAGACGAATGTTACTCCCTCACACACTTAAAAGTCCATGAGCCCAAAAATGACTTTCATCGCCACAGGACCATTTTAAATGACAAATGCCTGAGGGAGTATCTATACACAGATGATGTTACAGTCTTAGCTTTGTACGACAGCTAAGTCTCTCTCTCTCGATTCAAAATGTTGAGATCCAGCAACAAGCAAGAGCAAGATAGCCAGCAACAAGTTAAACTGCAGACTAGCTTAATGCGGGTACTAGTCTCCCGCTTCATGTTTTTTTTTTAAATCAGAGATTTGCTTCTCCTAAAAAGGTTGCCTTCACCACGTCTTACGGGAGCCTTCTTCACCTCAACACACATATACATACACACAAACACACTCGGTGCTAGTTGGCCGTTGACCCCGAAAAAGGGTTCATTCGCCCTTTGGAAGGTCTTGTTTTTAATCCTTCAGGGAGACTAGCTATCCTCCTCACCAAACAAGTCTGGTGGGGGTACCAGTTTAGTCGCCGGTGACCCGACCATGAAGCAGGTAGTACTGGGTTACATGGTACCAGTAGCATATGACATTACCTGATATATATATACACGCATACATACATGACATATATACATGCATACACGCATGCATACATACATTTAAACAGAAAGGTGATATCTATATTATAGATATTAATATAGAATCGTAGTTCCTATTTACAATGTCTCCCCACGGGACAGAGTTAGACACCAGGGTCGTTTTTTAATGTGGAGAAAAGGAACAAAAATAAAAATTGTCTCAGTCGTGAAGGATTCCTCCTACACTGACAGAGAACAAGAAATTGAAGTGCAGCATCTGAAGAACAGATACTACGCTTTGATCTTGACCCAAAAGGCCAAGAATCGTAGTTGCCCAATTTACCCTGACGGATAACTAAATAAATGGAACCAAATATTATGTTGTGTTGTAAAAAGCATTCCAGAGAAAACCAGCATGTTGGCAAAATAAAGATTGCGTCTGAACAGAGTAGATAACGCTGAAGCCATGCTGGATTATTCTTCGATGGCCAAGATCGATATATTATTTGCTGATTCTTTCCTTTGGAAGTTTAGCTGAAACAGTTTCTTGACGAAGAAGAAGACGAAGTGTTTACTTTATAAATATTTTAGTCTGCTTTCGTTTATGGACTACAATAAAAACAAAATACAAACTATATATTATTTTAATTGGAAGTCATTATTAAGATGAGTATTATTTATTAATCTATTTATTTATTAATTTATTTATATTTATTGCGGACTATTATCCTCATCTTTTCTTTTGCTGTTGTTTCACGACGTTTCGGCCAACTGGCTTTCGTCAGGTGGCGCAGTGGACAGAGACGTTGAATCGCTACAGTTCCAGGTGAGAATTGTCTGAAGATAGCGCTTTCAATTCTACCCAAAGCCGGCCAGAGGCTTGCTTGGCCAAATCGTAGGGAGACGACAACAACTATGGAAGGCAGTAATTGCTGAGAATTCAGTGAGGAGATTCACAGTTCCTATCCCGTCGCGGTAAACACCTGATGAAGGCCAGAGTAATAGTTGGTGGAAACGCCGTGAAACAACTAAACAGATGAGGATAATGTTTAGCAATAAATAAAATTAATAAATAATACTCATTTCAATAATGAATTCTTATTAAATAATAAAATACAAGTTGTTGTTATAAAACGAGATGCGTTCAAACGACAATGCCTCCTATTTTTTATTCTGCCTGAACAGATCACAAATGATTGCAAATTACATTGTTATGATAACTGAACGTATGCATTCGTGACCTGAAATGTTCACATCTTTGTCGAGGATATTGACAATAAGAAGCCAATCCCTATCATGGACGTATGTCAGAAGCAGGGTTTCATCATTGAATTTCTGGCAACTGTGCATTGAGAATGGTGGTGCCTATGTGCTTATATGACATAATCACGTTGACACACCGGTTCCCGCTGGATCACCAAAGTTAAGCAAAGTTGAGCCTGGTCAGTACTAAATGGGTGACCATTTGGGGTTTTAAGGTGCTGTATTTGCTCTCTGCTTATCTCGGCATTGTTTCCAGTCGTCCTGGTCTTCTCCTTGCCACTGGATCCAAAATGTGTCGATTCAGGAGAGGTGTGGTTAGGGATTGCGCGACCCTTGCCTCACAATTACACGCGCAAATGCTCCTGCAGGGGTATCCTTTGTCTTTCGAGACTGAACGGAGACATCGATCGATCGATCGATCGCCTATGTAGAAAAATAAACTATTGGATCATAAAAGATCGCCCGTTTTAATGGCACCACTCCCATCTTCGTAGCTTTTCAACATTTTGAAGTAAAAAATAGGAGGCTTTACTTTTGGAACGACGTCTTTCATGTACGCGATATGGTTGGTTCATTTTTAGCTGTCTGTTAGCTGAAAAGACGTTGCGAGTCTATCTTGGCGCCAGCGTTACTGAGCTTCAAGCCATGGTTTCTATTCTGTAAAACGCTTGTTACAAGTAGGCGTTCAGCTTCAACAGACGTCAACAATTCTCTCTTACTCTCTAGCTGTGCCTAAAAGTAAACGAAACTTCCATGAGCAAAGTTTCTTTCCTAAAAGTGCCGTGGGCCTTTTTCTCGGCTGATTATAACATGGTCGTTTTCAAGTCCTATATAAATCAGTTTTTGTTGATCAATTCTCTTAAATAACTAAGCCCTACCCAAGTTCCACGATTACTGATCATGATGGAGTTGTCTCACCAACTACCAAACATTTATTGACCTTTATCCTTGAATGGCCTCCCGGTCTTGATAACCATTAAGTTTGAAGTAAGACAAAAACACGATCTATTCTCCACGAGTCATTTGGCTAAAATGAAAGTTCAAAATCTTTAAAGAAAAAGTTTGAAGAGGTGGTGTGAAATGTAAATACTTTTAATGAAAATGTACTTTTGCTTAAAAACGGTCACGTTTTACTTAGAAGTAAAAAGGCGGTAATATTTTCCGACACTCCCTCTAGCGGCGTAATTTACAGCTACGATAATGATAACGCACTTTCTTGAAGGCAAAGCTATGATTGTCACTTTGTGTATATAAAAAACGAAGCGTTCACATATTTTGCATGTAGGAATCATATATTTAATATACTTCGGAATAAACATTAGATAATAAATATAAAGAAAAAATAAACGGGGAATGAGAAGAGAACGAAAAAGCGAAGGATGGGGGGAGTTAGGACAAAAATAAAAATGGAGAGAAAGAAAGTGTCTGAAAAGATTTGGAAAGAAGAAAAAAGATGGCGACGAAGAAGATATAGAACAAGATTTGGGGCTAGGATGGACAATTTGTTTTTTGGAGAAAAAGAGAAACGAAAAGATATAAATAAGACTTAACAGTAGGCGACGTGTAATCTTCTATAATATAAATCTCACTTGTCTGTTTAAATGTATGTATGTATGCATGCATGTATGTATGTATGTATGTATGCATGTATGTATGTATGTATGTATGTATGTATGTATGTATGTATGTATGTATGTATGTATGTATGTATGGTAAAATGTGGAAAGTATTGAAATTCCATGTGATTGTTGTAATCCACACTCCAGGGAACAGTGACTAATCCCTGATGAGAATCAGCGTTAGAACATTTTATGAATACAAATAATAATAAAAGGAAGAAGAAGAAATAAAAATAATAATAACAAATAATAATAATGATAATAATAAAATAATAATAATAACTAAAAATAATAATAACAAATAATAAAAACAAATAAAAATAATAATAATAACAAATAAAAATAATAACTAAAAATAAACATAATAAATAATAATAATATTAATAATCACAAATAACAAATAACAATTACAAATAATGATAATAATAATAATAATGATAATAACAAATAAAAATAACAATCACAAATAATAATAATAATAAATAAAAATAACAATAACAAATAATAATAACAAACAAAAATGATAATAAATAATAATAATAATAATAATAATGGCAAATAAAAATTACAATAACAAATAAAAATAATTATAACAAATAAAATAAGAAGAAGAAGAAAAAGAAGAGGAAGAAGAAGAAGAATGTATATTACATATTTCTCTCTGTTTGTCTGTCTATCTCTGTCCGCTTCACTTTTTCTCAGAAACTACGTGGCCGATTTGGGTTTAAATGTTGCTTGTGCCTTTATTATGTAAAGGTGCAGCGAACTTGGTATTATGATATCCGCTCGATGCACAGTTAGGAATTAGTAGGGATTAGTAATTACATTTCATTTTCTTTAAAAGTTTTTACGGGAACATTTTAGGTCAATCTGTAGGTATTTTATTATGATAAGTTGCAGCGAATTAAGTAGTATGATGTTCGTTCCAACTACGGAAAGGATTAATATGGATTAGTCATCAGAATATTACTTTTACTCTGGAGGTTTTAACGGAAACTACTGGGTCTCTCTGATTGAAATTTTGTATGGCTCTTTGTTATAGTCAGGTGCAGCGAACATATGTTATCCGTTCGATGCAGATTAGTGATTAATAAAGATTAGTGTTTAATGCAAATACGAGCACAGACTTCAACCATCCGTTTGTAATAAAATACTTATTCTTAGTAAACGGGCTATAACTTATGCCCGTTTTTAATAATAATAATAATAATAAGAAGAAGAAGAAGAAGAAGAAGAAGAAGAAGAAGAAGAAGAAGAAGAAGAAGAAGGCAAAAAAAAAAGAGACGACAAAGATGATATCACTGTCAACACGCTTTGGTAATCTCTTCCTAAGACGCGTTTTTATTTTTTTGAAAATGTTTCCATCAACAAACGATAAGAACTAACAAGATAGCCTAGTGCCAAAGGCAGTGAAAGTCTCTTCATAAAAGAGAAGAGAGGGGAGGGAAAATGAGACGAAAAACGAAACACAAAATATTATCGCAAATTCTCACCAGAATATCTCCATCGACTTATTCTCATCGCTGCCACATCGAATCGTGTATTCGAATGACATCATAAAACACGCGGAACGAACCTTCTCTGAGGTACATTAACGCCGTCAAGATGGCGTCGTCAAGGAGAAATGATGATTGTAACAAAGGAAGACAACGTGATTCCTTGGCCATCGAATTGAATTGAATATCAGTTTACATGAAATGGCAAATTGATAATGAGGAAACCCCATCTGAAATTAATGCACAATCACACATACGAGTAGCGTTTCAAAATAATTTTTCCTTATTCCACGCATGACTATGAACCAAAATAAATTCTTGAATACAAAAAGTCGCTGTCCTGATTATCTGATGATAATACTCCCGTCATCGTAATTCTTAAACGTTTAAGTTTTTTTAGTTAAACAATACGAGGCTTTACTTTTGAGACGATCGTCGTGTATCTATCTATCTATCTATATAATGACTTATCTCATCTAAAAACTTTCTGTGCACAAAATAGAATATATATATATATATATATATATATATATATATATATATATATATATGTATGTATATTGTATTTTGTGTACAGAAAGTTGCTAGATGAGATAAGTCATTGGTACCGTCGGTTTCAAGCCCGATAATTAGGACCGTTTTAGATATCCATATCAAGCTCTTTTCAACCAATACTCTTTGGCTGAAGAGGGCTTGATATAAATATCTAAAACGGTCTTAATTATTGGACTTGAAACCGACGGTACCAATGACCTATCTCATCTAACAACTTTCTGTACACAAAATATAAATACGCTCTTATTTTTCGGGTTTTCCTTTTAATTGAGCACTCTGCTGGATTTCTTTTCTCATATATAATATATATATACATACATATATATATATATATATATATATATATATATATATATATATATATATATATACTAGCAGGCTGCTCGGCATTGCTCAGTTGTAAAATACGCTTTAATATGATATTTTGATAATGCAGATTTCGTATTTATTATTTCATTATATTGGACACAATATATAGTAATGATTTTTTTTAAATGTTAAATGACTCGTGCGCTGCTACATAGAATCGAAACCAAAACGTTTAGATTACGATTTACTTTTTACTTTCACGTTAATACCTGGGTCATGAAGACATGTTTGCTGTAAGGCTAAAAATTAAAACATGAACCAATAGCTATTACGTTACTCATGCATATTAGTAATGCCGTCGTTCGACCTTCACCTGGCAAATTTTATTTATTTGATTTCACACTTTTGCACCGATTTTCCCCGGTTAAAGCCCAAATATAAAGTTTCGCATGGGTTCGAATACCCTATATATTAAGTGTCATGTCTCTAGACCAAAAACTGACAAAGGAGTTTGGACAGCAAACTTTTTTAACAAATATATATGCGCATACATAAATATATATAGAAAGAGTTGATGTTTACTATAACATTTTTACGCAAATATTATGCAAGTATAAATCATGTAGAATATCTGAATATAACGCATTTCTGCATATATTTGTGTGATTAAGCAAATACCCAGTATTTATTTGAAAAGAAGGAAGGTCAATCAATCACCTCCCATGTCATTAAAGTAGCTTTTTTTTAAGAAAAGATGGCAAAATTGATACCCCTCCTTTCCCATCAAGTAAAAAAAAAAACCCAGATTTCATGTCAGATTCTTTGTTACATGTTTCGTGTTTACTCAGAGAAATATTCTCAAATTCAATTGGATTAAAAAATATTTTTTTCTAGAAACAAAAATGTCTTAATAAAACATCAATACAAAATATTTCTGTAATACCTAATACAGAAAAAATATTTTTTCTAGAAACAAAAATGTCTTAATAAAACATCAATACAAAATATTTCTGTAATACCTAATACAGAGAGGAAAAAAAGAATCTTTGATTTTAATAGAAAATTTATTTTTAAATCTTAGACTGCTTTCTTTTCTTTTCTTTTCTTTAAGTTTATTCTACATTCTTTATCACTGATAAAGTTCTTGAATGAATATAAACACACATAATAGTTAACTAAAGGTGGTCATCCCATAAGAAAACCGAAAAAAGCTCATAGGGAATTAATTAAAATGAATGTTCAAAAGAATATGCAAATTTACTAGATATTTTGCAGATAAATGCAATTCCACGATCCATATAAAACAAAGTTGTATTTTCCTTTTAAATAAATAGAAGAAAAAGTGTTTAATATGAACATCAATACACAAAATATTATATATATATAAGAAAGAAATGAAATCAAAAGGATGTAGTTTTTACCTGATATACGCAATGGTAAACTTCTATCTAATATAAATACCAGTATTTATATATAGATACTTTAATCTCAAGCGAATAACAAAGCTCAATATGCAATAGGGAGTAGAGCTTATTTAAGAGAAAGAAAATTTAAACTGTAAGTTGAAATTTACAATTCAAATATATTTTTCGACTGCATAATCAAAAACACAATTTGCATGTAAATTGTTTTTTGGGGTATTCAGTCGAATAATATATTTTGATTGTAAATTTCAACTAACAGCTTCAATTTTCTGTATCTTATATATATATATATATATATATATATATATATATATATATATATATACGAGCAAACAGTTAATAAAACATGTTAAAAACACTTTGAAATGAGTTAAAAACATATTTAATCTGAAAAGGAAACACTTGATAAGTGGATAGTCCTTAATCCGCGGAGTTTCGAAGAAATGCCTTCCTTCTCATCAGAGGGTAGGAATATGCAAAATGTAGGATCGGATTTTGCATGCAAAAGTATTTGATGAAACAACAAGTAAGTCAAAGATTTTACTTGATAACAAAAAAGTGAAGCAGAGGGAATATCGTGAAGAAAAAGGTGATTATACGTGAATGGATAGTCTGGTAGAAGATAAATAATCCAGTGACGGTAAAATCCAAATATATAACTTCAAGAAAGTTAATTGAAATAAATATTAATTCTTTAATATTTATATTATACTTTAATTTTACCATCTTGGGTCACTTTGGTAAATTTAATTGTAATTTTTATTTTATTTTTATTTTATTTTATATATATATATATATGTGTGTGTGTGTGTGTGTGTGTGCGTGTGTGTGTGTGTGTGTGTGTGTGTGTGTGTGTGTGTGTGTGTGTGTTTTAGAAACATTTTGCTTGTTGGATTTCTTTTTAAATTTAAGGGTTTTACCTTCTGGTGTGAACTAATTTTTTTTTTCTGAAAATTAAAGTTTCAAATTTTCTAATTTTACTTAATACACCTCGCATAGACTTTGGCTTTCGATAACCCTCGCTTAGTAAAATACTCACTGTTTTCAATGAGAGAAGTCGTTTATTTACTTATTTATTTATTTAATTTTACGTCTTAAAGGTTTTTCGTTTTATAGCGGAAGACCACTAATCAATTCCTCAGAGGCAAAGTCTAAAAAACGTACATAAGAAAAAAAAACATTTACCTTTTTAACACATCTCTACTTCCTTTTATTTATTTAACTTTTCCAAATTCTGTTTCATTCCATATTATAAACATTAGAAGAGTTTTTGGAGTGATATATATTTGTATGCCACAATTTGTTTAGTGATAATTCACTTCAATTGAAAAAGTAAGTAAATAAAAACTAATAAATGTGAATTACCTATTTTTGTGTTGGAATAATTAATCATGTACTGAAAGTAAATTCTTTTGTTTTATTTGTTAAAATTGGAAATATTATAAGAAGATATACCTCAATAGTTCCTATTTTTTAATACTCATGAGGAATGTTTCCTTCTCTCTCTCTCTCTCTCTCTCTCTATATATATATATATATATATATATATATATACCAGCAAACAGTTAATAAAACATGTTAAAAAAACACTTTGAAATGAGTTAAAAAATATTTAATCTGAAAAGGAAACACTAGGATATGAGCTTGGTTTTAGATGCATTAAAAGTAATCAGCCACCTCTTCCTCCACTGTACCACGCGCTCAAGATCATAGGAGAGAGAATTAGAGAGAACTTTGTCATTTATGTCCTTAGATGTGTTGCCATAGATGGTCGTGTCATCAGCATAGATGTCAACGAATGATTTAAGTATGTGTTTAGGGAGATCATTGATGTAGATCAGGAAGAGAGTTCGGCCCAGGATTGACCGCTGAGGGACTCCAGCATTAATACTGAGGACCTCTAATTTCTGCCCATCAACCACCACTCTTATGAGCCTATCAGAGAGAAATAAATTAATGATCGAGAAACATTTCCAGTTATACTGTAGCTGGAAGTAGGCCCTTATGCCATACTTTATCGAAGGCTTTTGATATGTCAAGAGCAATTGCCCTAGAGAGAAAGCTTTTGTCAAGAGATTCACTAATCCTATGAAATATAACCGTTTGTACATCTGCTGTAGATCTAGCAGAACGGAAATCATATTGTATGTCACTAAAAAGGTTATTTCTGCTGAGGTGGTTGACTACTTCTTTATTTAATATGGATTCCAGCAACTTACTCATGAGACACAGGAGACTTATTGGTCTGTACTGAGAGGGGGACGACTTATTAGCTGAATTCTTAAATACAGGGCATAATGATGAGGTTTTCTTGGGTGTTGGGAAGCACTTTTCTTTAAGGCAACGCTTAAACAGTTTTGTAAGTATGGGGGCAAGTTCTGTTTGAAACTTTTTCAGCATTAGAATGCCGTCAGGGCCAGTTGCTTTACTGGAATCAAGGTTCTTGATTAGCTTAGCGACCTCATGCACAGATATTTGTATGTTGCATAGCGTGTTGCCTGTTATAGGAGGAAATACGGGGAGTTGATGGCCTTCGTTGTGTAGGGTAGAATTAGCTGAAAAGTTCTTGGCAAATAGTTTGGCCTTGTCTGATGCTGAGGAGATGGCCTCAGATCCATTGATGATGGTTTGGATAGAACGCACGCTTCTGTTCAGGATCCTGTTTGCTATTTGCCAAAATTTGTGGGAACTAAGCCGCTGCTCAGCTACTTTGGCTTTAACGGACTGAGCATATAGCTCTCTTGCATTTTTTATTACTCTTGTACAGTGGTTGCTGGCGTACCTGAAAGCAGATCTAGTCACAATGCATCTATTACGTTGGTAGCTATGGAAAAAGTGATTTCTGTGCGCAATGGCAGCAGCACATTATGGGGAGAACCATGGCTGGCTGTTAGGTTTTTGTTTGGAATTTTTTGATTGGTATGAATCGGTTTATGCCTATAATTAACCATTAGGTCAGGTCTAATACTATAGAGGACACATCCTTTTTAAACATGGAATGTAGGGGTAGGTCAGATATAAATGTACGGAAGCTATCCCAGTCAGCCGTAGAGTATCGATATACCGTACGGTGTGAGGTACGTCTGAAGACTTATTGCATTTCGTTTTTATCTTAACTGATACCACCGAGTGGTCGGAAGATCCCAAGGGGACAGAACGGAACATGAACATAGCTCAGGGGAAGTTGTGAGAAAAAGGTCTAGAAGGCTAGCGTACTGACAGGTTGTATCGGGCACACGCGTGAGTTCGTGAACAATCTGGGTAAGGTCATAGGCAATGGCGAAATCATGACAGAACCTCCCATCAGCATCTGTCTTGTTCGAGTGGGTCAGCCATTCCACATTGTGGACATTGAAGTCACCACAAATGTGGATGTTAGCCGAAGGATGAGCAGACAGGATGTGGTCAATTTTCTCAGATATGCTCTTAAAGATTTTAACTCCGCTGTTGTGGGGACGATAGAGGGCAAATATAAATCCAGTGGTGTAAGCAAGTACAACCCGGAAGCACATGTAAGGTAAATTAGCGTCTTCACTGAAGATATCCCTACCATATGTAAAGCCATCTTTAATGTAGGCACATATTCCATGCCCATGACGATCTTGGGGGTCAGATTTATATGTTAAGTTAGAGTATGCTTTAATTATGAATTCGCCTATGGAGGTGGTAGGCCTTATTCCAGTTTCACTTAGAAAGAATATGTCCGGTTTCGTCTCTTTTAATTGTGTATCAACCTATGGAAGGTTGGAACATAGACCCCTGATGTTGGAGAAGGAGACATGGTAATAGGGATCCACGTTGGAGGATGGGGTTCTAGGTTTATTCGTGTTTTTTCTGGAGATATTTCATGTTGAGGATTTGGAGTTTGTAGAACAATTCGACAGAATTGGTTGGAGAAGGACAGAGAGGGAAAGCAGGACAGAAAGAGGATTTTTTTGCACATGATAAGGTAAAGCAATTACCCACTAGTATGGCATCGAGAAGCCCCACCAGAAACTACTGCATGGTCCAGAATCCATTCACCAGGTGGCAATATAGCAGTTCCAGTACTTTGCACCTGCTGATAGGACAGTCTCCTTAGTGGTTAATCCAAGGTTCGGGTCCCTGACTATCAGACGGATAACGTCACTCATATGAAACGTTTACCTCCAGCACCCTTACTATTGGCATAACCACAAGGATAGACATAGAATTTCCAACATCTCAGGCTACTGTTCACGAAGTACTGCCGTCCTGGAAAGCAGCTTTTTCTTCACCCTTTGTCAGAAAAATCATTCATTCGAAATGAGGACTGAGGGACAAATAAGGAGAAGCGAGAGTACCGCGAGCTGCCGATAATGCATCCACAATGCGTTGTCTACTCTCCATTTTAAAATAGGGGGGTGTTAAAGGACATAATTAATATTTACTTAGCATAAGTCGGAGTCTCTAATTCGAAATTAAAGATATTTGAAGATAAATTCCCCTCCCATGTTTACGAATGAAATAATAAAATACATGTAATTGTTGCAGAGTTATTCATTCTGTAACAAAGTTAAATAATGATTTTTTTTTTCATATTTTTTAAATTTTTTACTTGATCTTGGATTGTTACAAACCATAAATTTGTTTAATCTGCTTTTCTTTTTCATTATGTGCAATGCCATTTACTACAACAGTATGAAATAATGTAGTCTTTATCTTTGTGTATTCTTTTCTGTCATGGATGGCAACATTTATCGTTGCAGCTTCATCCTTAGCTTTATCAGTGTACGTGTATTTATAGCCAGAACGCCAGGGTTTCAGGTTTTGAAATTCATTCTAACATATAATAGGGTTTGTTTTATTTTTTTAAGAATTCTGATAAATCAAGTATGACATCTGATTATTTCAATTACTAGGGTGGAGGTTTCGAGGGGATTGATTGGTGCATGTGACAAGAATTTAATTCTATTTCACTGATAAACTCCCTCAAATGGCGCAGTTATTTTTTTCTCATAAGCGGTTTGTACTGTGTATTAAATATACAGTTGGATGCAGTGCTTAATGAGCATTTAAAAAATTCCTTTTTTACTCCAAACAAAGCATATTGCTGCTTGGGACATAAGGGATTACTATTTGGGATCATGTCTAATAGGGGACTGTGGGGAGTTGAGCAGTGATATGCTTGTCCATATTATATTTAAACCTCTGAAAGTTAGTACAGTCAGGAAAGCAGGAATCAGAGAGGGAATGATAAAGTCTAGCAGTCCATAATTAGAGTAAAAGCCTTTCCGGCATCTAGGGACCTCAGAAATAAAAGGGTCTGGATTTTGCTACTTGCTGGATTAGTCAAGAGTATGTAGGTTGGAGGGGGCACAAAAGCTATGAGTTTATCAACACACATTCCATTAAATTATTTGCAAAACAGGCATAAGGATGCATCTGTCATGCAAAAGTTTCAAATGGTATTTGAGATGCATTTCTATAAAGTGTGCTGTTCATTATGTGCTTCATGCTTATTACGTTTGAAATAGCATTTTCCTAGCTAAGATGAGCTACTGCTGCCACATCAGAGGAGGTGGCATTCACAGCATTCTTTCTTGTCTTGACAGAGTATAAAATCAACATCGAAATCTAGTGGGGATGATCTCGAGTATCTAGCCATTTTCTCACAAAATAGACATAGCTAGTATTTCTCTATCGTTATTTTCATGACAGGTGCTCAACCGAGCTCCAATCGCCGATTCCTCCCTGTAAAACATTCACAGTAATAACTCTTCTTGCTACCATAATGGAAAAAATAAACTTTTCTTTCTGCCTCCTTGTGTCTAGCACCAAACAAAAATTCCATGAACAGGGTTTCTT
>NC_136507.1:92057544-92087544 GCF_053919585.1 Euprymna scolopes
TAAATAAATAAAATAAAATAAAACTAGTGTTGAAACAGATTAGTAAACGTGTCAACAAATTCACCGTTCTCACACAACTATCTTGTATCGAGAAATATAAACAAAAAATAAAAACGAAGGAAGGAAGGAAAAGGGACGGATAGAGAGTAGTAGTAGTATTAGTAGTAGTAGTAGTAGTAGTAGTCTTGGCTTTACTACAATTGTTCTTATGTTTGTAAACGGGTTAAAGTTGTTTAGTTGTAAGAAAATAGCGACAGTATAGTTGTAATAAAGAATAGTTGCAAAACACCCCCACTCTTCCTATGTTAAATAAAAATTTCGAAATAATAACGTTATTATTTCAGTGCGCAGGTCAAAATCTGCAAAAGAAGCGATTTGTGTTTATTTGTTTACGTAGTTATGGATTTATGTTTATGCGCGCACGCGCAACCGAATGTCGTAAACTGGAAAGTGGGTTACATCACTCGTTACAAGGTCATTTGAGTTTTATATACATATATATATATAAATAATATATATATAATCGGCTGCACATTTGGTCCCTTAGAGATACTCATAAAGATTCCAGTATGTTTCATTGTATGTTGCAAACTATCGTACGTATCCATTTCATCTCACACCCAACAGCTGTGATCGACACGGGAGAAGACGCCGGCCTTATAAAGAAAGGTATTAACTCTCCTCCCATATATTCTATCTTCTAATATGAAACCCAAATTCAACACAGACAAACTAAACGATATTTAAATAATCGATAAAAAAAATGGATATTCCGTCAAGCAGACAAAAATAAATTATTCCAAAATAGTTGATCCGTCGTATAATAGATGTACAAAATGTTAAAGACAGGGGTATTTAACATAAAATTGACAAACCTATCGAAATCAAATATAAGGATAAGCATTAATATGCGGTTATTCAAAAGATCAGATAAAATATGGGAATAGTGGATGTGTCGTAAAACACGCGCACCAAAAGAAACATTTTATATCGTCAAAATAGTTGAAAATGCCGGAGAATAAACAAACGGAACGAAATAATAAAATATGGATTGCTATGATGCAGCATAAAGACTCGAGAACACACCCAATACATGAAAAAAAAGATTGATATCACATATATAAAACAGACTGACCAAAATCGGGCAAAATCAAATTGCATATGAAAACGATTGATATGCCGTACCACAGGCGGTCCAAATTCAACAAAACTAAATTATATATTTTAGAAAGGGTCGATGTGGCGTTAAACGGACCCACTGGTTGAAACCAAATTTAATCTCCTAGAAAGGGTTGATGTGCTCGAAAACTGATCGCACAAACTGAATGTAAGCAAATTATTTAATTATTCTAAAAAGGGTAGGTATGCCGCAACACAAACGGACTAAACTATACGCAACGAGATTAAATAACTTGAAACAAAGTCGCTATGCCTTCAAACTGGCATTCAACGCCAAACGAAATACTGCAGCCATCCTTACTGTGTCGCATCTAGAATCACGAACTATATTTTTGGAGAACGAAGTCGTCGTCTTGAAGTTTATCTTTATTTTATCGCTTTAATCGACGCTGTCAATCTGAGGCGGAGCGACTAAATACATGAACTCTCCAGCATTTGAAGCAAGGAGAAAAACACGGAGTCTGAATTACAAGTTCCCACTCTTCAAGTTAATTTATTTTGACGTGGGGACATTTCTGGTTGATAATTTGATTAACTCAGTCTTGCACATTTTTATTCCCGTCTAATCTTAGCGGACTGATCATTACACGTTTCTTATTTGCGGTTTTATCTTATTTTATCCTCGGCTGTCTCCTTTTTTTTCCAAATCGGTGAGTTACTAAATTTAAAGTGTTGGCTTAGTTTACAACCATAGGTACAGGAATTGTGGGTAACTGACCTAACTTTCTTTCTTTCTATATAAACATTATTATTATTATTGCTGCTGCTATTATTATTATTATTATTATTATTATTATTAGCAGCAGCAGCAGCCATGTTTTGTATATTCCACAGTAGAAGTAGCATAGCTAGGTTGTATCAGAAGAGGAAAGACGATGGAAGAGGATTGATAAGTGTGAAAGACTGTGTTAGAGCTGAGAATACATCGTTGAAGGAGCATGTGGTTAGAAGTGGATGTTCAAGGTTGTGGCCAATGAAGTGGAAGAATGTGAGACCAAGGCTAAGTATGTGAAACGTATGGGTAGAGAAAGGACAGAGGAATTGGCTGAGAAGAAAATGCAGGAACATTTCTTCCAGGATTTAGCAGATGTGGCTGATGAAAGATCATGCCAACGGCTTACAGCTGGGTATCTGGCTAAGAGTCTTGAAGCTTTTGTTTGTGCAACACAAGAGCAGGCTTAGAAAGGCGACTCTTCAAAACAGTGGTTCTAGGAGAGGATGTTGTTACAGAATTCAGGATTTGTGGAAAATTTTCAGAGTCAATTGCGCACTTTGCAGCAGGGTGTAGCAGATTGGCTCAGAGAGAGTACCGCAAAAGACACGCTCGCAAGGGGCGAATATACTGGGAGATTTGTAATGATTTCGGGGTGGTGTGTTCTGGAAAGTCGTTCGAGGAGGTGCCTAATGAAGTGAGAACAGGTGAGGATGGCAATGTAGAGGTATAGTGGGATAAAAGTGTCATGACGATCAAACAATTGGTCCCTAAAATGGTAAAGTGTAGACTCTTCAGTACCCTGGGATAGGAACGCGAGAGAGAAGGAGAAGTGGGGCAATTATGGTGTTTGTCTTTGAGGCGTATACACGGGATCAAAATACAAATAATCTCGGTCGTAGTTTGTACGCTAGGTGTAGTATCAAGTCGTCTGGGAGGACATTTGAAAAAAAATTACGAATTCCCGATGTTTTTGGGCGGGCTTCAGACATCTACTATTGTAGGTACTACCAATATCCTTAGAAAAACCCTTGATCTTTGAAGTTCTTGATTTGGAGCCGGGGTTGAGGCAAAGTCCTCGGAGAATTAATACCATCTCTTTTAGACGTTTGTAGACGAAAGCAGAATTATTATTTGTACGATTACTACTTTCACTCTTAGGCAGGATCCAATAAAAGAGCCTCAAATCTAATGAGTTTCGCGCTATCGGCCAAGCCCCAACCTCTGTCACATCTCCGCGATGTGGCGTACCTGTGCCTCTTATACAAGTCTGTTAATGGAATCTGATCTGATGAACTCAACACGTGTGCCCCCCTCGATCTACACTCGCCCGACTAACTCAACAAGTAGCAAAATCTCACCCTTCATGTAGCGGTTTCATGATGATTTAAACCTTTCACTCTAATAATGTATTTTCTCGGACTGTTGTACTTTGAAATCCCCTCCCTGCTACCTGCTTTCTAGTCTGTACTAACCTGCAAAAATTAAATTATAATGTAAACAGACATCTCTTTCCTCGACTCCCCGCAATTCCCTGTTAGACACGATCCTAAATAGTATCCCCTTACGTCCAAGTGGCAATATGCATTGTCTGGGGGTGAAAAAGAGAAAAACCGCTGATTTCCCCGGAATCTGAGTAACACAAGTCTCCTAAAATTTTCTATTCTCGTTTCTGTTACTATTGTAACCGACTTGGTGTCCTTGTACTAGCCATTCATTTTACGTATCAATAACGCTATGTCAGCTAGTATAAAGTTTGAAAAGGGGTACTCTAAGTACATTTCATGATGGCACTAAACTTGTAAAATAGAATCCGTTTTCAGAAATGAAATCATAGATAGTGCGTAAGATGTAAAGTTGAAGGAATGGGTAACAGGTCAAATAGAGTCATACACAACTGGACAGGAGAGAAACATAACTTAATGTCGTCAGGTTTTCTCAAGCAGAAAGTAAGCAAAAATTTTCAAATGAGTTTTTGGATGGGAGCCGAATAATGCAAGTCTGTCAGAGCTAGTTGGACAATAATGTCGAAAGAAAACTTAGATAATCGCTAAGTGTGAAATGCTACCACGAAGACCTCTGTTTGCATGCCATCTATTCCACTCTCCCTCTCTCTCTCTTTCTCTCTCTTTCTCTTTCTCTCTATCTCTCTCTTTCTCTATCTATCTATCTATCTATCTATCTATCTATCTCTACTATTGGAGGCAAATCTTTTCCAGAAAAAAAAATAACTTAGAAACTCTAAAAAAAAAAAAACGTATCTCTGTTTCTTTCTGCATAAAAAGTAGTTTATTTGTCTAGTTAAACTGATGAGCCGATCATTGTCCACCTTGGAATGCAACAATCGTTAAACTAAGAACCAGTACCTTGTTCCGGGATAGAATTAAATTAGAAAAAAAATTATAAAAAGGAAAATTGACGAATTGCATGTGAGTGACACGTTAGATCATTAAAAACGTGTTCCTCTGTATATGACAGAAGACATCATAGATTAAGTGTCTCCACCATTAACACTAACCCTAAGACTTCCTCACTTTTTAATTACGTATTTAAGCTGACAGATTCCTCTGGATGGTCAGGAACTTACATTATCACACATTTTTTTTGTTTTGTTGTTTTTACAGGAAAATTAATAATTTATTATACGGACTACTATTCTCATCTTGAGTGTTATTTTTTCAAAGTTTAGGTTGATATAAATCCCGATCTTCTCCAGATGTATCTCGTGTAATTGTACTGAAAGTAAAAAAAAGTCACTTACACAAGCAAAACAATCAAACCAAGCTTTATTTATAAATATTTGACGATATAAATAATATGAGAGGTAAAAACGTGTGTTGTTTTTCGAAACATGCTGAATTCAGAATTGAATAACTTTTAAATTGTTGATATGCCCTCTAACATGACACCCAACTGTTTATTTGTTGAGAGACCAATTTATTTGCAAAACCGACGTCGGCTGTGCTTGCATTTAGAATTTCAATAGATGAATATGGTCTTCCCTGGAAGAGGGGGGGGGGTAATAAAAATTACGTTATTTTCAGAATAACTCGTATTTGATAGTCTATATGCAATAATGGAACATGTTCTATTTCAAGACGAATTGAGATAGCAATGTAAAAAATGATATGTAAGCAAATAAAAACAAGTAGAAATAATCCCCCCTCGCACGCACACTGATACTCGAAGACAGACACCTCACACTCCCTCTTCTTCATATTATTTAATACTACTTCATGAAAAGTGGCAGTTGTAATGCCACATGAATGACAATGGAAAACTTCTGCTTAACGTCTTTCTCAATTAGTCTTAGGGCTATTGTAAAACAAATCCATGGTAGTTTGATATACAGGTAGTTCAAAAAGTCACTGAAGGGTTTCGAACTTAAATAGATTTTTTTAATTTTGGATTATATCCTTCTGTAATTTTAAAAATCTTTGAGTAAGACTTGAGAAATACATTTTTTTTTAAATGCAAACTTGAAATAATCTTTATTGATAAAAAGATAATGTCTTTTAAATTTAACCAATTTTCAGCTTCGCAAATTTGTACTCTTTCCAAAGCATTATTAATGACAGATTGCAGAATATCTTGATTATGATTTAACTCTCTTATTTTGTCCCTGATGTTTCACTATAATTTTTTAAGGATTTGTAGTTTGACGTTCCATAGTCTGACAGCACGCGGAACGAAATAAGGGAGTTAAATCGCAATCCAGAGATTCTGCAATCTGTCATGAATAATGTTTTGGAAAAAGCACAAGTATGTGAAGCTGAAACTGGGCTAAATATTATTTTTCATAAAGATTGTTTCAATTTGGCATTTGTAAAAGAAAATGTTCAGTGTCTTAGACAGATTGTGTTAAAATTACAGAAAGATATCATCAAAAATAAATAATCTATTTAAGTTCGAAACACTTCAGTGACTTTTCAGAAACCCTGCATTTTTATTTACTCGAAACTGTATCCGTCAAGCAAATACCTTCATTCGAGATAGCGATAGAATAGAAAGCGACTAGCAACCTCTTTTTATGATGTCATAGTAAACGCTCTTTCCATCTCTCTTCCTACTCTCACTCTTCCTGCACGTACCCTTTCTCTTTTTCCTCTCTCTCTTCCCGTCCTCTCCAATTACTCTCAGTCTCTGTGTTAATCTATATTATATGTATTTTAGTCTGTACGTTCCTGTGTGTCTGTCCGTTCCACTTTTTTCGGTCCTTGATATGACCTTAAACTATATCCAGTGGTAAGGCCCCAGCTTGCGGGCTTCGGTGAGTGTGGAGCCCCCATGCCATTGCTCCCAGGTCCACTTAGGGTCCTAACTATGGGTTATATAGAAACCGACTTGAAAACAAATATATTCTATTAAAAAAAATGTCTTCAAAATCTTTGGATTCGGCATTAAAAAACCTGAAAAGGGTTGATATGCCGTAAAGCAAAATCAAATAACCAACCACATAATCCACTTTTTTCCAGAAATTACTCAGTCGACCTGACGGAAATTTTGTATGAGCCTTTCTTATGATAAGGTGCAGCGAACTAAATAATATGATAACTGCTGAATGCATAGTCATGCATTAATAAGTGTTAGTATTCAAAATAAAAGTGGGCACAATTTAATCACATTCACGCATCAATTTGGCAAAACCGAGATATAAATTTGGTCAGTTTTAAAAAGTCGAGCCATGTCGATGATTGCATTTCTTTCTTGGAGAAGCATTAATAAGTCCTTGGTGTTTTGAAATATTTGAATCGATGATAAAACTATAATATTTCTCCCATATTCGAATATTCCATTAAAGTTCACCTTCACATCTCAGATGTTGAGTTAGTACAGAAGTTAACATAATTTTCCTCTCCCCAATTGACCATTATGTTATAGTATATCTTTTTGGTAGTCTCTTGGTTTAAATGGATCACAGGACAAGAATTCATCTAGTCTGGTTGAGTATCCAGCTCTCTGCTCTTAATTGCAGTAAGATATTTGGAAAAATTGCACCATTTCTTATGCTAAACTTTATCTGTGTCTAAATCTAAACACAGATTTTATAAACAAAGCTTCTTACCCAAAACTGTCCGCATGTGGAATACTGTTCCACTAGCCTGCTTCCCGGTTGAATACAACATGGTAGCCTACAAATCCAATGTAAACAAGTTCTTGTTGAACCGTCTCCATGAATAATCAAATTCTACACAATATACACCAGAGCAGTAGCTCTAGATATATCTAAAGCTTTTGACAGGGTATGACATGAGGGTCTCCTCAGGAAAATTAAATCATACGGTATCACTGGTGGAATACTTAACATAATTAAATCCTTCTTAGATAAGAGAAAAATCCAGGTTGTCCTCGACGGTCGTACATCTACACAGTGTGATATAAATGCGAGAGTGCCTCAGGGGTCTATCCTTGGACCTCTATTGTTCCTAATATTTATTAATGACCTCCCCGATAAAACTGCCTCTGAGATGGGTATATATGCTGATGACACCACGCTCTATAACAGGCATGACAGGAAAACAAATGAATACATAACTAAAGAAATAGCAAAAACACTAGAGGATGACCTCCAATCTGTAGTGGAATAGGGACATAAATGGATGGTCACATTCAATGCTGCCAAGACTAAACTGGTTTCCTTCAATAAATACAAGAAACCTTCTCTGTCACCAATAGCAATGGCCAGTGACTCCCTGTCTGAGAGTACATCTTTCAAACTGCTTGGCCTAACGTTCACAGGAAACATGAGCTGGAACAATTATATTGAAAACATTGTCAGGGCCGCTGCGAAAAAGGTAGGCTCTCTCTACCGTGCTAGAAAACTACTGACACCTGAAAGTATCCTGTACCTCTGTAAGGCCACCATTCGCGCATGTATGGAGTATTGTTGTCACATTTGGGCTCGTGCATCTGCTGCTAGTCTCTCGCTCCTAGACAAGGTTCCAAAGAGAGTCGCCAATCTGATAGGCCCTGAACTGGCATCCAAGCTTCAGCCTCTATCCCATCGACGAAACGTTGCATCCCTCTGTCTGTTCTACAAGTATTTTATTGGTGAATGCTCTGACGAACTGCTGCCACTTGTGCCCCCACGACGTAGACACCCTCGACAAACCCGACGGACAGCTAAATCCCACCCCCACACAGTAGAGATCCCTAGATGTAAAAGATATTTCTACTCCATTAGTTTCTTCCTCAGAACCGCTAGACTCTGGAATTCCATTCCAGGTTCCTGCTTCCCTAATTGTACTGACATGCAGAAGTTCAAGTGTAACGTGAACCGACATCTTGCTGCCCAAATCCCTACATCTTGCCCCAGTAGTTGCTGCCCCTGATAGTAGCCCCCTACACTAAAGTGGCAATGTGCCTTGTTTGGGGTGAAAATGTAATAATAATAATAAAAAAATTAACGATTATTACACTACCATCTTACATTCAATAAGGCTTATACTCGAGCAGCTTTCTTGACTTGGTGATTGGTGACTCTCAAGTAAAATAAAAGCGTGTGTGTGTTAGCCATAGCAAGGAGATCTAATATGGATGTCGGATATTATGTGATTTGGAATATTTAGTCAGGGTTTAGTTGTACGGAGAAGTATACTCGTGCCAGATTGTCATGACACACCCGTGTAAAAAGAAACTATAGACAATCGAACATAGTGTCTAGCAGGCATTCAAGTTCTCTCCCTTCTGAAATTCTATCTTAATAAACACTCACCACACTCTTGCAACTGTCTCCTTTTTCTCTTTTTGTTTTTACCTTTCGATTTTCCAATTTCTCTCTTTCTTTTTTTACACGCTTTTTCTCTCTTTTTCTGCTCTATTTTTAATCGTTTTACGTATATTAATCAATTCCTTTCTTCTCCCTAATTGAGCACGTGGAATGTGCCTGGAAACAAGCAAGCAAGCAAGATAACATCATCAGTGTTATAGTATTATACGAGACCTCCAGGGATTTAGACTTTTCAGCTACTAAACGACCCGCTGCCCTTCCTTTCCATAAAACGTTACAATTTTTTTCCTGCGGTGTTTTCAGGTTTTATTGATGACATAAGTTTTTTTCTAAGAAAAACTTTTATTTTTACACCTGTTCGCTACAAGGCATATTGTGGTATGAATGTAAAAATTACTGTTAGAATCATGTATAATAAGTGACCGTTGAGAGCTGAGTAGCAAGATATTCGTGTACATTACATTTAAACTTCTGCAGGTTATATATCTTCTTCTATAATATAAAGCTGAATGTGTGTGTGTGTGTGTGTGTGTGTGTGTGTGTGTGTGTGTGTGTCTGTGTGTGTCTGTGTGTGTGTGTGGTCACGAATAGGCTCCTATATGGTTGACTAAAAATCTGATTACATATAATGATAAAAGATGTATCGAGACACAGGTATGGGTATGTTTGATCTTGCAGAACGGTGGTTCATTAAAATTGTGGCGTCTGCGTTCGCGCCTGGTCCACAAAGTATGGAAATAAAAAATTTAAAAATGAAAAAAAACAAACGTTTACAAGTGTTTTTGTATATAGATGTACGTAATACTACTTTGATAAGCATGTTTTAACTTAAATATGGATGGTATAATAAAACTGTGGTGTCTGCATTCGCGCCTAGCCTCCATAGAATGGAAATAGACACAAACTTTAATAACGACTTTTCATATCTATCTGCGTGAGTATACTTTGATAATTATGTTTCAGTTTGAAGAAATATGAGATAATAAAATTATGGGGTGTTCGTTCGCACCTGACCTCCATAGAATAGAAATATGTCAGAAAGTTTAACAAGGTTTTTTTAATATAGATCCACAGAATATTGTGATAAGTGTTTCAGTGTGAACAGGTATGGTATAATAAATTAAGGGGTTTATCTATTTTATTTTTACTTTTATCATATTTTGCTTTGATTTTGATACCCCTAAATTGGAAGCTATCTCTTTACAACCCTTCCTTTTCATAATCTATCATACTTTCATGAATCAGAGTCCATTTTCTGTAGGCTATTTTTGAACCTAGTTAACGACGGTTACTTTTGCTAGTATATATATATATATATATATATATATATATATATATATATATATATATATATTGGAATTCATTGGGATGAGTATTATTTATTTATTTTATTCATTGTGGACAATTATCCTCTCATCTTTTATTAGTTGTTTCACGATGTTTCGGCCAACTATTTCTCTGACCTTCGTCAGGTGTTAACCGCGACGCATAACATTCATTGCAATTACTGCCTTCAGTAGTTGTTGTCGTTTCACCACGTTTTTTTTTTGGGGGGGGGCAAGTAAGCCTCTGGCCGGCTTTGGGTAGGATTGAAACCGCTATCTTCTGTCTCCCATCACCTGGAACCGTAGAGATTCAACGTCTCTATCAACTGCGCCACTGCATGTTAGTACAGTCAGGAAATCAGGTGAGTGGATTCCAAAGCATAGAAGTTCGAGGGACGAAAATATTGCAGTACAAAGATGCCCAGCATCTAGATACCCCAATAATAATAGGGCGGGATTTTGCTGGCTGCTGGGTTAGTCAGTAGAACGTGCCGTCAGGTGGCAAACGTACTATGAGGCCATCAGAACACACACCGTTTATTTGCATTTAAAAAACAGGTATGCAGGAACATTTAAATGCGTAGGTATGCGGGAACTTAAAAATGCGAGACTTTTTTCATACCCTGCCTAAAAGTAGGAGAATAGTTGTAGATGCACCAGCACAGATGTGGCAAAAACAGCCAATGCATAGATGAAATTTGGGTTTTGTAAAAATATATCAGGTTGACAAGGAAGATCTTGCGGTTTAAGCTTTTAAATTCAGATGAGTATATCTTCCCCCCACCACCACCAAAATATATTTGTTGATCTAAATAAAAACCATCAGAATCAAAGCACTTTCGCCAAAACGTAAAAATCCTGCGTTCTGGCGGTGATGAAGTTGCTAAAGGGGTTTTTGGCATCGCCAAGGTTTTATGAGCATTTCTCACTCAGAATGTTGTCGGGGTGCTTGAAAAAATGCTCGTCAGTAGGTTAGAAGTCTAGATAGTATGAAGGATGAGGCAGAGTTTTGTAGTCCAATTCGTTCAATTTTTGCAGTGTCGGTTTAGCATTGTCGGAGGGGGGAGGGAGAATTAAGCCTTTTTTGTTGACTAATACTGGGTGTTGTTGTTGAAGTTCCTGACGTATTTCATCCATTTGTTGACAGTACTTTTCCCTCGTAATATTTTCACCTGCATTCAAAAAACTGCAATGGATGAGACCGGTCCTAGACCACTAAAGAGTGAACATTTTTTTTTTTTTTTTTACATTTTCACCCCAAACAAGGCACATTGCCACTTTGGTGTAGGCGGCTACTATCAGGGGAAACAACTACTGGGGTACTATGTAGGGATTTGGGCAGCAAGATGTTGGTTTACGTTGCACTTGAACTTCTGCATGTCAGTACAGTTGGGGAAGCAGTGACCTGGAATGGAGTTCCAAAGTCTAGCGGTTCTGGGGAAGAAACTACCGGAGTAGAAACTACCGTTGCGAGCCTATCCTTGTTTTATCGTTATTTTCATGGCAGGTGCTCGTCTGAACTCCAATCTCTGGTCCCCCCTCGCCAATCTTTCACGAAAAACACCCGTCTAGCTGAATCCACTGTGAAAATTTTCCCCCACTCTATATCTGTGCCTAAATCAAAACGCGGATTCCATGAACAAAGCTTCTTTCTTAGAACTGCACGCCTGTGGAACTCTGTTCCGTCTGCCTGCTTCCCACCGGACTACAACTTGGATGTCTTCAAGTCCAATGTTAACAAATTCCTAATGAACCGCCCCCTTAAATAAACACCTCATCAAATCTCCACACTAATGTAATGTACTTGCAATAACCCTTATCCCTGAGTGGCTTCCGGGCCTTGATAAGTGGTGATCACTGTGTAAAAAGAAAAAAAAAGTAGAAAGATCTTTTACATCTAGGGATCCCTACAGTGTGGGGGTGGGATTTTGCAGCTTGTCGGGTCTGTCGAGGGTGTTCACGTCGTGGGGGCACAAGTGCTTGCAGTTCATCAGAGCATTCACCATTAAAATACTTGTAGAACAGGCAGAGGGATGCAACGTTTCGTCGATGGGACAGAGGCTGAAGCTTAGATGCCAGTTTAGGGCCTATCAGATTTGCGACTCTCTTTTGAACCCTGTCAAGGAGCGAGAGACTAGTAGTCGATGCACCAGCCCAAATATGACAGCAATACTCCATACACGGGCGAATGGTTGCCTTATAGAGGTACAGGATACTTTCGGGTGTCATTAGTTTTTTAGAACATGACCTTTTTATGCAACTCTGGCTTCGGGAAAGTGTCGTGAAGCTTTGTCGGCGTCTAACCACTGAGCTGAGAGTCGCCGATTGCCGTGAAGAATCCACTTTTCATCACAAGTCACAACCGGGTCGAGAAACGAGTTGTTCTTGTTGAGTAAAAGAAGGGAAGATGACACATTATAACGGCGTTTTCTTTCTTTTTTTTTTTTTTTTTTGTCGTTTAATTCGTGAGATACCAAATTATGATTGTGTAAATATATATCAAAATAAAAGTGCGAGTTATCGACCCTGTTCTAGGCTGATAAACGCCTTCAGTCGGCCGCTCTTTAAACTAAAATGCATATATTCGCCTTATGTCATTGACATGAAGAGGTGCCATCTTTTTGTTAATTTTAAAGAAAAGAAGCTTACTCTTAGTAGCATTAAATGTTACCATCCATTTACGGCCTTGTTTCATTACAGACTAAAAACTATTTTCCAGCGTGTCTGTTACTTCAAAACTGAATGTGACAGTCTAACCAATCAACGAAGCTTAATAGAGAGACTATTAAGCCGAGGAATAAAAGCTTTTTTCAACCAGTGAGCCAGAAAGGTAAAATAAATGGGAGCTTAAGGTTACAACTTTCCTTAAGGCATTTCTTCTTAGCTCTTTATACTCTTTTCTTTTTTTTCTGTTTTTCCATTTTCTGTTACTTTTATATCAGAGTGGATGGCAACAGTGGTTGTTGTCAAAATGAATAGCGTGATTTTCTTTCTTTTTTTCGCCGTTTGGGAGTGGGGTCGGGAAGGCCAGCCTAGCCAACCGGCAGATCGGATGGAGCGTTGCTTCGTATAGTGAGTCGGCTTAATGTAGGTCACGAGGAAAAAGCGCACACTCCACCTAAAGGGGCCGCACACTATTAATCTCCACTGAACTGGGTCGTGGCTTTTTATCTCCGGATTTTTATATGCGAGTAAACATGTCCAAGGCTATAAGAAAAGATATTATTTCAATATATATATATATATATATATATATATATATATATATATATATATATATATATGTGTGTGTGTGTGTGTGTGAGTGTTTGTGTGTGTGTGTGTATGTGTGTGTGAGTGAGAACGAGAGAGAGAAAGAGTGAAAGTTAGTCCGTGCATGTATATGCATGGGTGTGTACACGTGCATATATATATATGTGTGTGTGTGCGTGTGCGTGTGCGTGTGTGTGTGTGTGTGTGTGTGTGTGTGTGTGTGTGTGTGTGTGTGTGTGAAAAGTGCATGCAGATATAAAGTTATTATCTGTGTATGCGTGAGTCAAATTTACGCAGGAGTAGTCAGACACCTACATTTTAACCAAAGATATATGTAAGAATTCAAATAAAGGTAAATGTATATATATATATATATATATATAAATATTGTGAGTATTTAAAATATATGCATTTTAAAAAGTATATATATTACTGAGAAAGTACTGGAAGTTGTTACAATTAAAAAGTTCAATGAAGGGCATATATACTGTTACATTTCATTCCAGTAACTACGAAAAATTAGTTTACAAACATGATTTTCAATTCCTCCTTATCTCTTTAAATATGAACAAGCCAAAAACTATATGGTCCCTCTATTGATTTTGACTATTTTCCCCCATACAAACCCCTGGCCTGATGTAAAACATTAGAGTAAAACAGCCAAATGATAGTTTCATGACAAACGATGCGTTAATTTGAATTCGCTACCATTTAAGCCCCCTGTTTAGACATAAGTATGAATTTTTGTAGAAAATAAAAAATAGCCCGAAAAGGTGTTATATTTACTCCTAAAACACCCCAGAGCTAAAACCCCACAGTTTTACCAGTGCGAAATGTTACAATTCCAAACGTATATTCATATCGTCTTGCTTTTGGGTAATTTTCAGCAAAATCTAAGGGACGACAACAAATTTTATTGTGAGAACAATTACCAAGATGAGAGCGATAGTCCAAACAATGAAAATTAATAGCAATCCTCATCTAAAAAAAAAATTAAAACAATTTTTCTAACTGGAATACATCAAATTTATAGACATTTTGTTCAAATGAAAAGGAAAAAAATTTGAAAACTTTAGAAAACCGAGTAATGCTGATAAAATTTGTTATTAAATGAAAAAAATTAATAATTTGTTTGATTGCCGCGTTAATTCCTATTTCAGTCACATAAATTTTTTACAGTGAAATGATTTTGGCATTTTTTCCAAACAACTTATCTTTACTTATACAATGTTTGTAATAAAAAAAAAATTCACATTATTTTTACCCTTTCTTAACCCCTGGGGACGAAAGCAGAATTTTCGCAGAGTCAATTATTACATTTCCAGAAGAATATTCATGTGGTCCTTCTTTTCGGGTAATTTTCAGCAAAATCTAACGGTCGGTTATTCTATGCACAAAGTTTGACCGCTTTAATCTTCCGGGGACGCAACCAGAATTTTCCCATCGTCAAATATTACGTTTCCAGATATATATCTATGGGGTCTTGGTTTTTGGTAATTTTCAGCAAAATCTAATAGTCGGAAAAGATTCTATGTCCCGAAATGTGCCATTTTTGTTCATTTTTGCCTTAAAAGCACCATTTTTATCCTTTTGGACCCCCTGGAGATGAATCCAAAATTTTCCGAGGATAAAATATGTTGCTCTCAGATGTATATCCACGTGGTATTGCTTTTGTGTAATTTGCAGAAAAATAGTCGGATAATATTCTATATACCGAAAACTGCTATATTGCCCTTTGTAACATCTTTTGAGTCCCTAGGAAAGCAATCAGAATTTTCCCAGGGTCAAATCTTACGTTTTCAGATGTATTTCACGTGGTTTTGCTTTTGGGTAAATTTTAACGATATCTAATGGTCAGATAATATTCTATATACTGAAAATTGCTATTTTGAGTCAATTTGACCTCTTTTGACACCCTGGGGACGCAACCAGAATTTTCCCAGGGTCACATATTACATTTCCAGATGTATGGGCAGCTGGTCTTGCTTTTGGGTAATTTTCAGCAAGATCTAATCGTCGGAAAATATTTTATGTCCCGAAAGTGCTATTTTAGGTGATTTGGACCTCTTTTGACCCCTTGGGGACGCAACCAGAATTTTTATAAAAAATTCGACAATGTTACATTTCCTCCCTTGCCTAGCTGTAACTTCATGCAAAATTTCAGAAAAATGTAATGGGTAGTTATTGAGAATTTTTAGAACGAACGGGCGAACGAAAAAACGGACGAACGAACAAGGGTGACTTCTAAAGTCCAAATCCTTTCTGTTTTTCTAATTCTTTGAAATGGTATTTTAGTACTGCTGATGTGATCATCTGACAAATTGCTTGCAAAATTCGGTGACAGATGAGCTGAAATAGAAATTTAATAAAGAAAATATAAATGATAAAGGGTGTATTGGAATTTTTATATAAGATGTGACTTCAAAACAAAGTATTTTTGCAGCCTAGTTAGAAGATCCGCTTATCTGATATTGTCCGCTTACGCGCGACAGAATGTTCGAAAGACGGTTACAGTTAAGTAAATGTATTTTGTGGGAATGAAGAGGAATTCAAAGAGGATGAGAATTTACTCGTACTGTTTGGTTTCATTCGATCAACGTTTCGGTCAATCAAAGTGCCCCCACGAAAATAGTCTGAAAATTTATTGGAGGCACCTCATATATATATATATATATATATATATATATATATATATATATATATATATATATATATATATATATATACATTTTATTTTATTACCGTTTTTTTTCTGTTTAGTTACATTATTTTCTGCTTAGTCACATTATTGTTTCAGCTAGTTACATTATTGTTTCAGCCAAAAAAACGATCGAATAGCTGAAGCAATAATGTAACTAAACAGAAAAAAACGGTAATAAAAAATAAAACGCATATTTGCTCTACGACAGTATTAAGCACTTTCTTCAGGTTTTTATTAATTACCATTTCTACTAAATATATATATATATATATATATATATATATATAGAGAGAGAGAGAGAGAGAGAGAGAGAGAGAGAGAGAGAGAGGGAGAGAGGGATTTTGTTGTTGATTCTTTTTAACCGATAATATGGTTAGCGTCCCCACCAAAAATAAATAAATAAAATAAAATATTATTTGTCTTAGTCCAAATAAAAAATATCTCCAAAGTGGAGACGCTAACTATAATATCGTTTAAAAAATCAACAACAAAATCTGCGAAACATATAAGCGATAAAAACTAAGTAGTAAATTGTCTATGGCTTTATAATGGATTTAGACGCCGGGCTGTAATACATAAGGTCCGGGGATCGATTCCTAGTCAAGCTACGCTGAGAGGTGTAGAGCCACGAAACATGCATGTGTGTAGATTACTGTTTTTATATATATATATATATATATATATATATATATATATATATATATGTATATATATATAGTAAGTTATAGTAAGTAAGTTATAAAAAGTATATATGGCAATTAAGCTACACAGAATATTCCGCGTTTCATTCACGTTAGAATTCTTACTACCTAGATTTACCTGTTGAAGTAAACACTTAAAATTTACGCATAAGTTTATACCTTCGTATATTAATTTATGTGATTAAATGAAATAGTCATATATATATATATATATATATATATATATATATATATATATATATAACACGATGCTTCGACACATCAAACAGAAAGGCGCTGGGAGAATTCTGCGAGTTCCCACATGTTTTTGAAAAGGGGAAACTATAATTGCCAAAGACCTTGCAATCAGTTCCTTAACTGCTTTCAACATTAAGCTTTTTTCTATTTTACAACATATCAACCCACGTTTTTTGTAAAGTTCATGACACTGGATACCGTCTTTTACAGTTATATAAACGATGGATAAGAAAAGAGTTTGACGACCACACATGACTTCATGTCCTTCTTTACAGTAATTCTTTCTACTATCGTGTTCTCTCTAATGTAAACAAATATTATCTGTTACATGATAAGTAATCAAAGCTTAATAAGTAAGTATATATATATATATATATATATATATATATATATATATATATATATATATATATATACATGTGTGTGTGTATTTCTGCGTTAATATTTTTCTAGCAATTGTGTGCTTGCAAGGATATATGTCTAGCCATTATAGGCCTAACACACACACATTTACAGACACGCACACACAAACACAAAGATATATATATATATATATGTATATATATATATATGCATATATACGAGAGGCGTGCAATAAGTAATACCCCGGACCCACTTCCCATGGCAGTAGAGCAACGAAACTTGGCACAGTTATTAATCATTCTCTACATAGGAATCATCCAGAGTTATGCATTTCTTCCATCGTTTGATGCAGCTCTGGAGACCCTTTTTGTAGAAAACTCAAGGTTGGTCCTCCAACCATGACGTGCCTTCAGAAATCAAGGCTGCATCATCTTGGAAACGCTTTCCTTTCAAAAACAATTTATGGCTGGGAAGAGGTGAAAATCAGAGGTGGCAAGGTCAGGAGAGTAGGGAGGATAGGGGAGGATTCATAACCACACGCTCGTGCTTCTGATCTGGCGACGTACGAGTTGTGGACCAGAACGTTGTCCTGCAGGAAGAGGGTACCTTTGCTGATCTTGCCTCGCCTCTTGATTTTGATAGCGTCCCTTAATTTCCTCAAAAGTGAAGCATAATAGGCTCCTGTAATTGCGGTACCCTTTGCCAAGAAATCTATCATCACTACTCTGTCCTGGTCACAGAAGACTGTGAGTATGACCTTGCCAGCGGAGGGCTGCACCCTAGTCTTCTTTGGAGGTGGTGAGTCGAAGTGCTTCCACTGAATTGACTGGGCTTTGGTCTCTGGATCATAATGATGGACCCAGTTTTCATCCTGTGTAATCAGCCTTTTGAAAAACTTTGACTCATCTTCTTGACACATCTCCAAATTCATCCACGAGCACTCGACACGTTTTCGCTTCTGGAATGGTGTGAACAACCTGTGAATCCATCTGGCAGACACCTTATGCATATGCAAATAGTCATGAATGATAATTTACACAGACCCTGTACTAATCTTGACATCTTGGGTATTTGGTGAATAGTAATGCGCCGATCTTCCAAAATGGCAGCCTCAACTTGACGGACAAATGCCTCATCAATGGCAGAAAAGGGCGACCAGGTCTGGGAGCTGTTTCCACAGACTTTCGGCCACGTTTGAATTCACGATGCCAGCGTTTTACAAGGTCATATGATGGGGCATTATCACCATAAGTTTCTTTCATTTCATCAAGTCTCCTGTGGTGTGCGTCCTTTCAAATACAAAAACCGGATCACTGCTCGATATTCAACAGACTCCATTTCACACTTGACTCAGTTCAAACCCCTGTAAAACAGAAATCACAATTAGTTCAGAGCTGTAATTTGCCACATAACCCGTAGAGATATAAATAATTGCACCTGCAAAATTTCAGCTAGATCAAACAACTAGAAGTGGGTCAGGGGCATTACTTATTGCACGCTTCTCGTGTATGTATGTATGTATATATATATATATAAATATATATATATATATATATATATATATATAAGATAGCGAGAGAGGAGAACGATAACGACGAAAGAAAAACATTATACACACGAATAAATCATTAAAAACAACAGCTTTGCATATTTCGATCAAATCAACTAACTTTTATAATGGAAACCGATAAAGGTCCTATTTTGATTATTGCTTCAACTGTTCAATTTTTTTATTAAATCATTTCCACAGAACCTATCTTTATGGCATTCTATCATTCATACTATATTTTATCCTCCCATATATATATATGTATATATATATATATATATGTATATATATATATATATATATATATATATATATATATAGTACTGAAATCAAAAGGATGTCGTGTTTACCTGATATACGCAATGATAAAGTCGAACAATAAATTTTGATTGTTAAGTTCGATATATACATATATATATATATATAAATATATATATATATATAGATAGATGTAGATAGATAGATAGATAGATAGATAGATAGATATACATGCATACCATTGCTGAATAAGAAAATTTGATTACCAATTTTCCTGAATACATGCAAAATCTCAGCTAGATCAGACAATTAGAAGTGGGTCAGGGGCATTACTTATTGCACGCTTCTCGTGTATGTATATATATATATATATATATATATATATATATATATATATATATATATATATATATATATATAGGTCCTATTTTGATTATTGCTTGTTTAATTGTTTTTTTTTAATTATTTGGACAGAACCTATCTTTACGACATTATATCATCCATACTAAATTTTTCCTCCTATATATATATATATATATATATATATATATATATATATATATATATATATATAAATATATATATATATATATATATATATAGTAATGAAATCAAAAGGATGTAGTGTTTACCTGATATACGCAATGATAAAGTCGAACATTAAATTTTGATTGTTAAGTTCGATATATATATATATATATATATATATATATATATATATAGATAGATAGATAGATAAATAGATAGATAGATATACATGCATACCACTGCTGAATAAGAAAATTTGATTACCAATTTTCCTGAATACACGTAAATTAGAAAGCAACTGAATAATAATGATATTTAGGATATTCATTTTGGTGTCGAATTAATTAAATCACTAATAACCTTTACCAATGTATTCAAAACAAATTGATCTCTGAGTTTTTGCTATTTTATCGAATTATGACTTGTTGGGACATTGCTGTTAATTTCTATTTTTACTAGGCACTTACGAAAGAGTTTTCAAAAGTCGATCCAGTTTTCAAAAAAGTTTGTTACATTATGAGACTTTAAATAAAAATTACCTCAAGACAGCTGTAAAATCTATAATGCCTATGACTATGGTCTGTTTTTGGATTATATGAAAATGATATAATCATATATATATATATATATATATATATATATATATATATATATAAGTCTCGTGGTTTAATTTTAAATTCTGAAAAAACAACAGATAGAGAAATATATTCGATTTAAGAATTTATTTCTTGACAAAGGAATATATAGAAAGGGTTTAATTTCCTTAATCCATGGATTTTCAACAATGGCTCACATCATCAGAGGAAATGAAATGCAGTTAGCAACATGTTCAGCTGCGAATGGACGCTATTTTGCTTTCCAGCACAATTATTGAAAATAGTTTTTTGAGTGGTTGTGGATAATTATATGGCTAGAATCTCCTTGAAAGTATTACTTCAAGTGATATCTATCAGGACTTTCATCTGAATTTCTATCAGTATCTTATATATATATATATATATATATATATATATATATATATATATATATATATATGTATATATATATATATAAAATGAAAATTACAATTGAATTTACCAAAATGATCCAAGATGGTAAAATTAAAGTAAATTATAAATATTAAAGAATTAATATTTATAAACTTATAGTTATGTCTCGGAAGTAGAGTGAAAAGCACATCTTATTTTTCTTTTATTAATATTATTTTTTCCTTGTACACACTTTTTTATGAATTATTCCATGGATTTCTGCCTTTGGATTATTATGGACCATCTTCTTCCAATTACAGAATTCTTTGGATTTTACTTGTACAAATGGAAATTCTTTTAACTTTCTTGAAGTTTTACATTTGGATTTTACCGTCACTGGATGTTTTTATCTTCCACCAGACTATCCATTAATGTGTAATCATCTTTTTCTTTACCATATTCCCTCTGCTTAACTTAATTTGTTTTCAAGTAAGATCTTTGACTTATTTGTTGTTTCATCAAATACTTCTGCATGCAAAATCCGATCCTTCATTTTGCTAATTCCTACCCTCTGATGATAAGGAGAGTATTTCTTCGAAACTCCGCGGATTAAGGACTATCCATTTATCTAGTGTTTCCTTTTCACATTAAATATGTTTTTAACTCATTTCAAAGTGTTTTTTAACATATTTCATTAACTGTTTGCTCATATATATATATATATATATATATATATATATATATATATATATATATATATATATATATAGTAATCGTTAATGGGGAAAATTGTATTATTTAAGAGGTCAGTTGAGTGAAAACTTGTTTATCTTTGAGTTGTGAAGGTTTCGATGTTTCACGAGCAGACTAATGAAACTGTGGTCCTCATGCTGGTACTTCTATGAGGAAAAAGCTTTATTAATCGAATCTGCGTTTAGCATCA
Source organism: Euprymna scolopes (assembly GCF_053919585.1). Lineage (NCBI taxonomy): Eukaryota > Metazoa > Mollusca > Cephalopoda > Sepiida > Sepiolidae > Euprymna > Euprymna scolopes. The sequence goes on from NC_136507.1 coordinate 92,078,991, forward strand.
TGCACAAATAGAGAGTAGAGAAGTTGTTGATAGTGGTGGAAGCCAGTCGAATATTTTTTCTGATAGTTTGGCAAGGTGAGACCACAAATTGAAGCTCAGATAAGCACATGTCTTTTTCTTTTTCTGTTTTGTTCTTACTTACCATAATGTTGGTCGGCGCAGTTTCTAGTTGTCGGAGATAGAGGTTGCATCGTTGAGTCCAGTAGTTAAACGCATGATCATGCGCACATGTATTAAAATTAATAGAAATTCAGTTTTAGGGAAAAAAAAAGAAATATGTATGGTATAAATATTCAAGAGAGTTAATTAATTCCATCTTTCCTTTGAATATAAATATACGAAAGAATACAAATTTATAGAAGTATATATATATATATATGCATACACACACACACACATATATATATATATAAAAGTTTTTAAATTTATTTTTTATTTATCTATTTATTTATTTATTTATTTTTAGTGTCTTTAATAACTACTGCTGATATTTTCTTAAGTAATAACCTGTACATTTCAGTTGACCTCTTTTTTGCCCTATATTTTTGGCATGTTGTAACGTCATCTTGTCTGAGTCATTTTGACATTTGCTTTTCTATTTTATATGTTATTCAATCACCATTCACCATCTTTTTTCTCTTCTTCTTCACTTACTTTTCTTAATTACACCTCATCTCGGCAGCCGAGTTTAATGCATATCTTATTTTTCTTTTAATAATCTTATTGGAATTCTTTCCTCGTTTCCTTATACCTATTTTTGAATTATTCCACGGACTTTGGCCTTTTGGATTATTTTGGACCATCTTCTAATTACTTGATTTCCTTGTATTTTACTTGAGCGAATGGAAATTTAATTAACTTTCTTGGATTTACATTTTTGGATTTTACCGTCATTGGATACTTTACCTTTCACCAGACTATCCATTCACGTGAAATCACCTTTTTCTTCACCCTATTCCCTCTACTTCACTTTTTGTTACCAAGTAAGATCATTGACTTACTTTCAGTTTCATCAAATACTTTTGCAAGCAAAATCTGATCCAGCATTTTGCTAATTCCTACCCTCTGATGAGAAGAAAAGTATTTCTTCGAAACTCCGCGGATTAAGGACTATCCACTTATTTAGTGTTTCCTTTTCAGATAAAATATGTTTTTAACGCTTTTAACAAGTGTTTTAACATGCTTTATTAACTATTTTCTCTTATATATATATATATATATATATATATATATATATATATATATATATAGTAAACTGGTAATTAGTAAAAACCTGAAGAGAGTGCTACATACTATTGCAGAGCAAATATGTATTTTATTTTATTATTACCATTTTATCTGTTTGGTTACATATTTTTTGGACGTTGGACCATGTGTACGATCCAACAGCATCGTCAGACCTTACAGAAAACTGTAAGGTCTGACGAAGCTGTTGGATCGTAAACATAGTCGAACATCCGAAACATATGTAACCAAACGGGTAAAACGGTAATGAAAAAATAAAACACACACACACACACACACATATATATATATATATATAATATTTACTTGTCTCATTATGTAATTATGAATTATCATTATGAAGCTCGAAAATATATTGCTTTAATTTACGATATCTTGATTCTCTGTATTTTCGAAATTAATACATTTTAGTTTATTTAATACGGAAATACGAGGTGCCTTAAAAAAGTCTTAAACTTCTCTACAGGCATTCAAAATTGCCGTAGACTGTTGAAAAGTCAGGGAAAGTCTGTATATAAAAATTTACCCGCTAAAATCGAATCAGTTTTTTTTTCTTCAATTTCTCAAGTTCGACGTGTTCGAGTAACCTCCTTGGCACAGTGGCTAGAGACGTCGAATCTCTACTGTTCCGAGTGAGCATTGCTTGAAGATAGCGGTTTCAATCCTACACAAAGCAGGCCAGAGACTTAGTTGCCCAAAATGTGGTGATACAACAATAACTATAGAAGGCAGTAATTAATGAGGATGCAGTTAAGAGACTCAGCATTCATATCCCTTCGCGGTTCCCCACCTGACGAAGGCCAGAGGAATAGTTGGTGAAACGTCGTGAAACAATAACTAAAAGATGAGGATAACAGTCGGCAAATAAATAAATAAAGAATTATTGTTTATTCTTTTTTAAATAAGCAAATGAATGAAAAGGAGAGGGGAATTATGTTGAACTATTGTCTAAATTCTTAATTTAAAATATTATTTTGACCCAGACAAATAATGTTACCACTGAGTGTATGTTATTAGTGATCAGATTTACAGTTAGGTGTTACGCAACAAGCTTTTGTTGTTATTACATTTAAACAGTGGCAAGTCGGTTTAGTCAGGAGTATTTATGTTGAGCATAAGAGAGAGAGGGGAGAGAGAGATTTATAAATGCATTAATTACGGCATAATCAGGCTAACATATCTGTTTGCGTTAGATCACCGAAGTTAAGCATAGTTGAGCCTAGTCAGTACCAGATGGGTGACAATTTGGGAATTATATGTAGAAGAACGTTGATACTTCGAACAGCTCCTGCATCCCACCTGTCTCAATTCTGTCCTGCCGTTGAATCAAGTTAGTTGGGGCGTGAGAGTTATGTTGGCTGTGTGCAAGCCAACGTCATTTTAAACAACCTTCCATCACGTGTCATCCATTATCCTCGCGATGATCTGACGACCTTCGTCGTTTCGACGGACGAGCTTTCATTCGAAGTGCAGTCAGCACGTTAGTACATATTCCGTAAAAGTACTCGCACAAACCTTCACAGCAATGCAAATACAAAGACAATTAATTCTACTTAGCTCCAATATCCAACTAGCGCGGTATATACATTCGTCTTACTACCGGAAGAGGTTATAGAAGACCGGAAGGTGGGAAGAAGTTCGCACTCCAGAATTAGAACACTGACGTTTTAAAAATTACCTGGAAAGACTCGTTCGAATTTCGTGGTGGGAACATCTCAGACAGTTAGCAATTAAAGTACTAATTTCCAAAGACGGAAGGCGAAGTATTTGAAAATGGACCTAGGATGTGTACCTAGGACTGATACTAAAGCCTGACAGGTAAAAAAATTAAAACACTGAAATAGACAGATTGATTGTTGAGAACGGATCTTCGGTTAGTATGAACTGTGCATTGAATTCTTCTTCACAGAGAAAACATTGGATGGTGTACGTCTTAGGACTTCCGAGGATTAAAACGGGTTGAAAGCCACCGAAATAACCCAGTTTCTGTTGGAGTTATTGTCGGGAATGTACCATTCGCTGGTATGTAGTTTGTCTGACTTTCTTATTCGTGCATTTGACTCTATGTAAAAGTTCACATATTTCTGCACTTGTACTGTTCCTTCCCCTCTGGCCATTTTCACTTATCTTCTGTTTCTTAATAGCATTGTTATACGTACGTATTAACATTGTAGTTGCGTATCATAGTCCGAAATAAAATGAAGTTGTTTATGGTTCAGTTGTCTCAGATAAACTAATTAAATTACGCCTCGAAAAGTACGAATATAGATAAACTAAATAATCTCACCTTTCATTGTCGACTGCAGCATTAGAAGATGACATCATAGCTGTCCAGTTTATATAGACACTTCACTTTTGCTTAACAGGCATTTCTACGCAGTGGCATTTGAGTCAAAGTGTAATATGTATTTACTCTCCGGAAACAAAAGTCGTCAGTTTGAATAAATACAATGATTAACAAATCCATAGGTTAATAGATCTGTGTGTTGTTGTTTTTTATTATTATTTTTGTTTTGTTTGGTTATATTTTATAAAAATCTATACCTTTTTTTTGCGTTTTTTAAATTTGTATGTTTTGGTTGTCATTAAATCTACGTTTTTGTATTAAATTTTTGCTCATTATCTGCTTTTTTTTATTATTAAATTTGAACATTTTGGTTGTGCATTAAATCTGCGTTTTTTTTAACTATTAAATCTATGCCTTTTATCTGCGTTTTTATTTAATTTAAACGTTTTGGTAGTTCATTAAATCTGCGCTTTTATAAAATATGCGCGTTTCGGTTGGTCATTATATCTGCGCTTTTATTAGATCTGCAGGTTTTAGTAGTCGAATGTATGCTTTCATTATATCAACGCCTCCTAGATGTTCATTAAATCTGTGTCTTCATTAAATGTACACATTTTAGTTCTTCATTAAATCTGCACATTTTAGATGTTCCTTAATCTGAGGTTTTAATAAATCTCGGCGTATTTGTTGTTCAAATTATCTGCATTTTATTATATACTAGCAGGGAGACCCGACGTTGCCCGGGATTAAATGATGATCAACCAATATTTCACACTCCTATATTTTAATTGTCATCGAAATCCGGGAAATCGCCCGAGAGGAAGCTGCACATACCTCCATGTATTAACTTAGTCCAAACTATATATTATTCTACATTGCACTCTAGAGAACCTACTGTTTCTTTTATAAAATTAGTTTATAGAAACTTCTTTCCAATTAACGAAAAAAAAACATTAAGATATTTACGTGCGAGGGTTGAACCTACAGACCACGTCATGCAAAAGAAAAACAACAAAAAAAGAAACAAAACAAATACGTAAATTTTCACTTCTTATAAAATTTTAATGAAAAAATATTAAGAAATTTACGTGCGGGTTTTGAACCTACAGACATCGTCATGCAAAATAAAATAAATTATTATTATTATTATTATTATTATTATTATTATTATTATTATTATTATTATTATTATAAATTATAATAATAATAATTAATAAATAAATAAATAAATAACAGAATAAAATGTAAATTTTCAAGTCTTATAAAATTCTTTGCAGTTAATGAAAAAAATTAAGAAATTTAAGGGCGGAGTTTGAATCTACAGACAACGTGATGCAAAAAAAAAAAAAAAAAAAAACACGCTATCAACTTACCCACAGTAGAATTTTCACGTCCTGTTGTTCTATCATTGTTGCTAAGCGACGACATGGAAAATGGCTTTATCGATGATGAATAAATAAAAATAACAGCTTCGATTATCGGAAATCATCGGAGGTATTCTGAGACAAAACTTAACTAAAATCACTCCCAGACTTATACACTAAAGCTCTGTAAACTTTAAAGAAAATCGGTTCAACTGTTTCAGAGTCTATAAGGAACAAACGCACACACACAGAGACAAAGTTGCATTTATATAATTGTAGAGATACGCGTTTCGGGACGAAATTGCTATATAAAACGTTAAATCTATTTTCGAGACCATCTATATAACAGGTAAAATAATAAAGAATGTTCTTAAGATGTGTATATTTGATTTGCGCGTTTATCGACGAAAATGTTATTCCAAACTTTAATGTGACATAGCAACAAGCGGAGTTATGCTCATCCTATAATTGTCTATAACATTTAGATACATCTTAAGATAGATTACTGCCTTCAAATGTGTCTTACGTTGACAAAAGACAAAATCGACTTCGCTATCTAAAACCCCGTTCTCGCAGAAAATCTATTGTTAAGTATTCCCTACTCAATCGAAATTTCTGTGGAAGGTATTCGACTGAGCTCCAATCTCTGATTGTAACACAACATCAAATAACATTTTCTTTCTCCCTATCAAACGGAATTTCCATAATCCTTGTTTTTAAAGGATTTCCAATCCGTTGAGCACATTACAACAGTGGGGCTTCATTCTAAGTTATAATATGGTCTACTTGAACGCCTCATCTTACAGATTGCCATAACTTTATTCTGTCCAGCATTTTTAAATCCTCTTCACTCAATAATTGGCATAAATACATAAAAAAAATGTTGTTAAGTTTGTGCAAAATTATCTACCGGTCTAAAAAGACTTTTTTGGTTTGCCAACATTCTATATCTCTGCAAAGGTACCATTCGTCAATGCATGGAATATTGTTGCCACATCAGCGTTGGTGCACAAACCTCTAATATCTCTCTTGGACAAGGTTCTAAAACTGAGTCTCTAAGCTAATAAATCCCGCAGCTTCTTGTCTTCTGTTCCTGTTCTATCGACATAATGTTGGATTGAACTGAAATTACAAACTAATTTAATCTGAGAATTTATCCATCTCATCAAAATTATCCTTGAGTAGATTTAACCTTGATAACAGTGACTCATTGAAATCGAAAAAATAGGCCTTCACTCAGACAGAGCCATTATTGCGGATACCACCTTAGCTCGAGGTTAAAGAATAAGAAGAAGAAGAAAAAGAAAAAGAAGAAGAGCAACAACAACAAAGGGAGAAGAAAAGAAGAAGACGAGAAAAGACGAAGAGCAAAAGAGGAAAAATAAGAACAAAAGCAGGAGGAAGAAGAAAGAAAAGAGGATGAAAAAGAAGATGAAGAAGAACAGAGATAGAAGAAGAAACGAAGATAAGAGAAGAAGAAGATGATGAAGATGGCGAAGAAAAAGTGAACGAAAGCGAAACAAGAAAAAAGCAAAAAGAATATGAAAAACGAACAATAAATATAATCTATAATATAAATATCACATTTCGACAGAGGCGATGGATTTTCACGAGATCGATATCATTTTGAAGCTCGACCCTTCTTCGACAAATATCGAAAATTTGTCCAAAAACATTAATTCCTTCGCCCTCAACTGGGAACTTTTATACAGGGAGGGGGTTGCTTTTTCGCCGATATTTTCAAAAGTCACCTGCTCTTTTCGATTGTCTAGCCTTAATTTAACCATACGTCACGTCCGTTTTGGCGATAGGCGCAACAGCAAACACGTCATGTGCGTGTGTGTGTTTTTTTTCACGTTCTTTTCCTCGTTCGAGGTACGCGTTCGAGCCTTTCTGCCTACTACCATTTTTTTTTCTTTTTACTCAACACCCCTCCCCAAACACCCGGGCAACGTAAAACTATTCAAATGTTAATTCCAAAGGAAAGAGTAGAACTTTTACCGGCCGGCACCCCCTAAACATCAGCTGCCGTTACTTCTGAAGCGCAAATAAGCCGGACATACAGAAACTGCTACAGATGCAAAATACAAAGAAACATCACATAGAATCATGAAAACTGAAACTGTATTGTTAGCCCCCCTGTGCCCCTGCATTCACCTTACCTTTTTTCTTCCTTTGTGTGTGTATCACCGTAAACTGACTCCATACAAAATAATCGAGGAGGGTCAAAGAGGATGGAAAGTCCGAGGAAAAAAAGCACTAACCAGACTTCCGCTGAATGAGTGCAAAGAGGACTGAGATCTTGGGGAGGTTTGTGCCAACTTTATTTCATTGAAGACCAATGGTCGCCGCCAACGAGAAATTAATTGTAAGCGGCCGTTGCGATAACGCAAATTCATCTGCAAAAGTTATCGAAAGAGGTGCCGAGTACTGAAAATCTGGGGAGACTTGTTGTCACTCAGACTCCAGAGAACACCACAAATTGTTCTCAAACAGAAATTTTTGATGATGGCCAGTGGGTAAATAATAATAATAGTAATAATAATAATAATAATAATAATAATAATAATAATAATAATAATAATAATAATAACAACAACAACAACAACACCTACGTTCTACTGACGCAAGGTGTAAGGGTTAATAAATATCAGGAAACGTTACAGCTGGTTTTGCCATCAGTACATTCGTGTATGATGTGTTCCCCGTTAAACAGGCGTATATGATAACGTTTCCCTCAGCGAACACATTGTTTAACGGCATTTCGGTTACATAGTCAACAGTGACATATTCATGAGTGTCCTGTAGTACACGCCGCTCGGTTTTATAGCCTCGATATCACAGATTAGAATCTGAGGAGGAGTTGAAAACTGGAGATGAAGCGTTCGATATGGGCTTTTTAGGGGGTCGTCTGAGTGGAAACTTGGGTTATCCGGCCTGGGGAACGTGTAATAAGCGGTGTCAGGCGTATTGTTAATAGCAGTTCGAGATACTAGATAATAGGGGACGCTTGGTTGTATTAGGGAGTGCTGGACAGGGGGTGTCGTTTAGAAGCGTTAAGAAGAATTTAAAACGAAATATCTAGGTGACAATTGCGGCAATAATACTATTAGTAAGAGTGACAGATTTCTCTTTTTTCATTTCGAGTTCGTGTCCAAAACAAGCAATTCTACACGGTCTACCTATATCGGTCACAGAATCTCAAAATATACTCAGGCGCGCAAAGCACACATACATACATACATACATACATACATACATACATACATACATACATATGTGCACGCATACGTACATATGTGTGTCTGTTTGTGTGTATGAGTTAATATACATGCGACGAACTACAAGCCCTTGTACCCCCTCGACGTAGATAACACTGACAAACTTGACAAGAAGCAAAATCCCACCCATGCACAATAAAAATCCTCAAATAGAAGAAAGCCTTCAACTCTAAATAGTGTGTTCCCTAAGACTGCTAGACTCTGGAATTTTCTTCCGGGTTCCTGCTATCCCTGGCTATACTGACATGCGGAAGTTCAAGTGTAATGCAAACAAATATCTTGCTGCTCAACTCCGTACATAATACTCCTGCAAATTATGTCCCTTGTAGTATCCCCGATATCAAAGTGGAACTGTGTCTTTTGGGGGTTAAAATTCA
>NC_136507.1:92092544-92175044 GCF_053919585.1 Euprymna scolopes
CCGGTAGGAAGCTCCATATTTAAAAAGGGAGGGTTTTTTTTTACTCTATCTCATTCATTTTTTTTATTATTATTCTTTATAATTTTGATTTTTCTGGAGACAGAACTTCCTACCGGATCCGAAATCAACGTTTTCGAGCCATTTCTATCTTTTTCTGCCAATTCTATTAGTTAATCCCATCGACTACTCAAGCTCTAACCTCACTGTGTGTCACAAAACGGCATCCATTATTCAGATCACAATTTTGAGTTTCGACGAGAGTAGAGTAACTACTTAGATACCATTAATTAAAATATAATATTTATGCGTCTTTTACGACCGGGCAACGCCGGGCGGCCTGCTAGTTTTCCTATATTATCACCTATCTGAAAATGAACATTTTTGATGATAATGCTGCCGTCACTATTGACTACAAATCTTCTTAGAGAATTATATTTGAAAATCTTGTCCCACCCTGCATATTCTTCTGACCAAGCTGGTTCAGATAATTACTTATTTCGGGTAGATATTTAATATAGATAAGATACATATCTCACATAGAACCTAAAGAATTTTACAAGCGAGTCATTTCAAGTTCGTTAGCAGATGAAATCAAGTTATAAGGAACATTGTTGCTATAAAGAAAGGTTTTCTAACATACGCCTATTTCCATTTTCAAGACTAAATTTTTCATCGGCAAAAAAATTTGCATTGCCCCGATAAAATGTAATGTATTAATCATGCAAGTGGTTCTTCTGTTATATAAAAAAAGACAGAACATTTTAATTGTTACTCGGCGAACATGTCTTTGTTTCTTTTGCTTCATTCCAGAAGAACAAGGAATGTCGCGAATGAATCGTCTCAAATTACGCATGGTGGCAGCAGATGTGCTTGTTGAAATACTTTGGTTACACCAAGCATTTAATGATATCAATATGTGGACGCACTTGTCGTGCGAGTGTCTTGTAAACACGGAACAAGCATCCAAATTAGTCACTCCGAACCTAGTTTCTTCTTGTTACACTGACATTAATGATACTTGAAGCCACACCGCGCATATATATACACACACACATATATATATATATATATATATATATATATATATATATATATATATATATATATATATATATGGGGAGAATAATGGAGATAGTATTATTCCGACAAAATAGAGAAATAAAAAGGAACAAACCGAGTTATGTGTTATGTGTTCATCGACGTTTCGTCTTTATTTCATCCAGAGGACGTCTCGAAATAAAGAAGAAACGTTGATGAACACATAACTCGGTTTGTTCCTCTCTCTCTCTCTCTCTCTCTCTCTCTCTCTCTTTCTCTCTCTCTCTTTCTATATATATATATATATATATATATAAGGTGAAGATGCTACTTAAATTTAAAAAAATAATAATTAAAATATTATTTGTCTACGTCCAAATAAAATTTCAGCAATTTTCTAAAATAAGATCTTCAAGGTGTAGACGCAATTTAACCGTACTATCGTTTAAAAAAATCAACAAGAAACCAACATAAGTTTATGAACTTATTGAACTTAAAATAAACAGTAAAAGTATCTATGACTTTGTAGCGTAACAGTTAATGTACCGGAGTGTAATACAAATAGTGTGAGGTTCGCTTCCTTGAGGGAGACAGTCAAGCTACACGGAAAAGAGTTAGGGTATCAAAACATGCATTCCATAGATTACTGGTTTAATAATTTAAAAAGAAATATTGACTTAGTTTTTGTCTACGTCCAAATAAAATATGGCTGATATTTAAGAAAAAATATTCAAGGTTAAGACGCTACTTCACTGTATTATCGTTTAAAAAATCATCAAGAAATCTAATATAAAAAAGGCTATATGCATGTCTGTCTTCATATTTTAAAACTTCATCTCTATCGAACCTTAAAGTCTCAGAGCGGTGCTACTTGTCTCAAATGATAGGATTGTTATCCACCTTCATTTTATTGATCTTTAGTCGGTTAGAAATAGTTTTTTTAGGGATCGAAAAAGGGGCCAAAATTAAAAATTGTTATACATTTTGTACATTCATCATAGTTTATTTTTAATCAGTTCATATGCGTTTCACGTTGCTACAGTGGTAACATCAACAGCTTTGATTGGTACAGTTTTGATTTCGGTTTCGATTCTAACTTATGATACCCAAATACTGTTTTTTTTTTTTTACTTTTAAAATCACGACTCCATAATAATATATATGAAAGCTGGACAAATTAAAATATCATATTTAAGCCTATTTTAAGACCAGGCAAAGTCCGGTACCTCTCGTCCCTCGCTAGTCCATATATATATATATATATATATATATATATATATATATATATATATATATATATATATATATATCGCTTTCCCAGAAATAGGCTTTTATTTGATTGTTCATTTAAAAATATTACAGTTTTATTGGCAATATACAATCTTATTTTTAATTTTCCATTTTTTGATATAAACAATAAAATAATACTATATTCCTGGTAAACGCTATATTATAAGAAATATGTATAATTCTAGTAGTGCACTATTGAGCTATCTAAAAAAATGGTGTTATTTGCTTATACATTTGAATACTATTCCAATTAATAAGAACATATGTAGAAACAATGACCGCATAATCACCTCTAAAGACTGGTTTTTACCATATCACCGAAATAAAGAAACAGTCGGCCTGGCAAGTACCACATGGTTGAATATTTGTGAATAATTACGCGCGGTCACGCGCGGTTTGAAAATCTGGGTAGGTTACCCATTAAAAGGCGTTGATTGAAATTTGAAAATTAAATAAGATACGTGTTACATTGAACAATTTAAAGCCAAATAGCTGCAACGAGAATTTTTTTCTTTATAAAATAAACGAGTGTTTATTTAATATTTTTGTATATTTTAATGGATAACCTACCCAGATTTTCAAACCACGCGCGACCACCTGTAATTATCCGGCTACAGATAAATCCGCAGCTAACATCATGTGGACTCAACTCAAATTCTTCCATTTAACATCATGGCGAAGAATAGGAGGAAAAAAATATATACATATATATATAGATTGAAAAAGGAGTGTATATCTCCGAAATATATCTCTCTCTTTAAAAAAATAAACACTCGTTTATTTTATAAAGGAAAAAATCGCATTGCAGCTACTTGGCTTTAAAGTGTTCAATGTAACACGTATCTTTTTTAATTTATATATATAAATAAATATATATGTATATATATATATATATTTATGTCTCGGCAGTAGAGTGAAAAGCATATCTTATTTTTCTTTTATTAATATTATTGGAATTTTTTTCCCTTTTTCCCTTGTACACATTTCCTTGAAATTTACTTGTGCAAATGGAAATTCAATTAACTTTCTTGAAGTTATATATTTGGATTTTACCGTACCTGGATTATTTATCTTCCACCAGACTATCCATTCACGTGTAATCACCTTTTTTCTTCACCATATTCCCTCTGCTTCACTTTTTTGTTATCAAGTAAGATCTTTGACTTACTTGTTGTTTCATCAAATACTTTTGGATGCAAAATCCGATCCCGCATTTTGCTAATTCCTACCGTCTGATGAGAAGGAAAGTATTTCTTCGAAACTTAATTAAGGACTATCCACTTATCAAGTGTTTCCTTTTCAGATTAAATATGTTTTTAACTCTTTTTCAAAGTGTTTTTAACATGTTTTATTAACTACTTTTTCTTATGTATATATATATATATATATATATATATATATATATATATATATTAGTCTGGTCGTACTGCTATATATTATGTTCAATATAATAATCAGTATAGAATTCCTGTAATTTACATGAATTAAAATATCATATTTAAGCGTATCTAACGACAGAGCAAGGAAAAGAAGAAGAAAAGAAGAAAAAGAAAGAAGAGGAGGAGGAATAAACGATGACAATCAATTTTCCTCAAAATGCGATTGATAAAAGGATAGAAACGGAAACACGTGATTCATTAGAACAGTACACGAGAAAATCACGAGAATATTGAATGGATTCAAAAAAAAATAATAACTCAAAATCTTCAGTAATTTGAAAAAAGAAAAAAAAATGTAATTATTAAAATAAAAGAAAAAATAAAAACAATCTCATAAAAAAGGCAAATCGGAAAATCCCTGTCTACAACAGAATAGATGTATTATGGCTTAAGTAATTCGTGACCCTACATATAAGTGTTACCTTATCTAATATGAACGGCACCCATATAAACGGGTGTTTACGTTTCCTGTTTGTTTGTGACGTGCCCTAAATGTGTTTCGAGATCGTCTAATGTCATATGCGTGCGTGTGTGTGTCGTATGTGTATCTTAGACATACCTTTATCTTCTCTGCTCACTGAACCTGGTTCATCCTGACTTTATCTTGTTCTTGGAGGGGGCTGGAACCTTTTGGACGAAACACATTGACTCTAAAACGGTGATTGGTTTTCATATTAGTTTTTATTTCACTTTTCAGGATTTCGCGCGGAAGAAAATGGAAAGTGAGTTTTTTTTTTATTGTGGTCTTAACAATCTACATTGAATCACGCCACTCCTCCTAAGAGGGGAGGAGAGACAACCGTAATGGCCAGCCGCTCTGCTTTAATTCCAAGTTACAACTCCTATGATCTCCAGTTAACCTGATCACGTGACTCACACGTAGATCTAATCAGCTGACCAGACCTTCTCGTAAACTTGTCTCTGATATAGCTTTGTCATATTTTGGCAGGATTTATGAAAACATCATCATATCCTTCTTTTGTCTACTTCTACATTTATATAGATAGATCGAGATAGATAGATAGATTGATATAAAATAATTTATTCTGTTCTATCTATTTTAAAACATAAGAACAACGCCTAAAAAGATGTCTACGCAAAACGTAGCTGAGTGATGACTAAAGGAAAGAAACACATTAAATTAAAATAGCAAAACCCTGAGAAGAAATTACAAACTTATAATCGGCCTACTAGGTAGAAAATCGTTCAATTTATCAAAAACCTATTTTACCAACTCCAGACTATTCTACGACAAAAATAAAGGATTGCGAAATTGATACAGAAGACAAATTCAATCAATCAGTCGTAATACACTGAATTAAGTAAAAAAAAGATGAAAAAAAAGATAATTAAATGCTTAAATATCTACAAAATGTGTGACGAAATTATCACATTTATGCAAAACACAATAAAAAATGGCGTCAGAAAATGACAGCTGGATAGCAATATCTGACAGACATGACGATAAAGTAGATAATTTTATGTTGAGACTTCTACTGTAACGCTGCCGTTACGCTCGAACCTCTCTCGGACTCTCACGCCCTACTGTAACGTCAAAAAGGAACAAACAAACAAAAATAAATCAGTTTTATTTTATAATTGGATTTTTTTTTTTGCAAAAAGCATTTAATACGATTATTTTTAAAACAATATCTGCTTCTTGTTTTTTTTTTTTGTTGTTTTTTTGTGTTTTTTTTTTGTCTGACATGAGATTAACAACACCCTGCCGTCTGGACATCAGTTTAATAGTCTATAGCTACCACCACGGTACCAAAAATCCATCCCACTTGGACGTGTTATTCTTTCTGCTTATTGCCACGTGGTGCATTTTTCTCTTCTTTTTTTTCTTTGTTTCTGACGCAAGCCCGCGCACACTTGCTAATTTGCATACGTGCCCAAGAGTTGCTGCTGCTGCTGCTGCTAATACCTTCGTAAGCCAACTATCCGTCGGCTATTACTGATATTTTCACACGCATTCATACGCATTCCGTTATATCACTTCCCAATACATTTTGTAATAGCCATATGCCTCCTAACAAAAGACTTGAGATATAAATGCAATGGCACATATAGATTTGCATACAAAAAAGAACATTTTTGAATTATAAGTTATTTCATTTTCAGAAGAGAAGAGAAATGTTGGCCCAAATTTAATGGCAACATCAATTCAGAAAAGCTTGGATCTGTAAAAGCTTGCAGAGTTTCCGATAAGTAGCTACTCCGAAGAGGTCTTGAATTATAAACTCTTGCAGACGAATATCGGAGTTCTTTCCCGTGTGAATAAGAAAGGTTATGTGCAGAAATTTTAAGAGGTCCAGTGTATTTTGTGGAGCGACCTCGATTCCTGATTGGTTGGTAGCAGAGCGCAATTCCATCTGATTGGTCAGTTCTTATCACTTCTCGCTATATAATTTTCACTATCCATTTTGTTTTTTGTGTTTTTTTGTTTTGTTTTTTTGTGTGTGTTTTTGTAATCACGCTGTCATAGGACTAATACAAATATTGCAACAAAAATTAACCACGTAATATATATAAATGATTTTTAATTATTGAAAAAAAATACAGAACCGGAGACAAAAACGTGATTCGGGATGGAATACGTATGCACCGCTTGAGATTAAGATGGAAAAAATCGAAGTCAAAAGAAGCTGTAGAACTACTTAATCGATAAATGAATAACTATACGTATCTGGCCATCCGAGAAGCCACCACTATGAACAGATTAAAGAGAAGCTACACAGAAAACAGATACGGAGAACAAAAAAAAATACTTCCTTAAATTAAATGATTATTTAGTTTATTTATCTCCTCTGCACGGTTGAATTATATGACACAAGAGTTACAAAGTGGGGTTTGAAAAACCAGCGAACTATAAGGAGAGCACTTTGGCCTGCCAAAAAAAAAATGCCTAGCCAATCCCTTCGGCATTCTCCTGTAGGAGCAGCTACGGCGATTAGTTTTAAACTAACCCTTTTATAAAAGAGAAAGCCAAGCTTGGCAGTATGGACCTCCTAGAACTGCACATGATCAGAGATATACCTTAATAAACAGGAAACAAGCCATTTCAACAATGACCTAGATTCTGTTGGCTTTCGTGTCGAGAGAAAACTCATAATAAAAGTTAAATATATGCAGTATCATTACTAAGTTAATCTGGCACTTTCTAAACTGGACCAAGCAATCACTCAGGAATATAGATTAAAAGGCAGGAAGCTAACGGATATGCACAGCACACTACATTTGAAGGATTGTACGGACAGGCATTTGCGAAACGGAAAATAAGGAGGGAAGTGATCGGTAAATATTAAAGACTAGCATTTCAGTCGGGCGTTGCCCGGGTGTTCGGAGGTGAATGTTGAGCAAAAAAAAAAAAAAGCGGTCAATTATTTAAACTTTTACACCTATTATGACCCCTTAAAAGTTATTGTTTTGGGGCTGAAATTAAGTTATTAAGTTAGATCCATGTCTAAGAAACCTATATCTAAAATTGTAAGTGTTTAGATCGCAAATTGTCGGAGGAGTTTGGTAGAGTTCTTAAAGGTCAAATCGTTGAATTTTGACCCCTTAGCAGACAAATATCCGGCGGAAAACAAATCACATCGATTTTTCCAAATGCCAGTACCCTATATATCACATTTCAAGTCTGTAGACTTAAAATTGACAGAGTTATTACGTAAGGAAATGTACACAGCCACACGGACAGACAGACACAAATACACGCACGCAGACACGCTCACTTTTATATATATTCTAGCATTTCAGCCCGGCGTTTCCCGGGTATTTGGAAGTGAATGCTGAGCAAAAAAAAAAAAAAAAAAGCGGTCAACTTTTTTAACTTTGACCCCTATTATGACCCCTTAACATTTATCGTTTTGGGCTCAACTCAAGTTATTAAGTAAGATCCATATCGAAGGAATCTATATCTAAAATTTCAAGTGTTTAGACCCCAAATTGTCGGAGGAGTTCGGTAGAGTTCTTAAACGTCAAATCGTTGAATTTGACCCCTTAATCGCCAAATTTCTGTCCGAAAACCAATCACATCGATTTTCTCAAATCTCAGTACTCTGTATATCAAATTTCGAGTTTTAGACTGAAAATTGACGGAGTTATTGTGTATGGAAATGTACACACACAGACACACAGATACACACACACACACACAGACACTTTCACTTTTATAGATATACTAGCATGGGTGTCCGGCGTTGCCCAGGTGTTTGGAGGTGTATGTTGAGCAAAAAAAAAAAAAACGGTCAATTTTATTAACTTTGATCCCTATTATGACCCCATAGAATTTATTGTTTTGGGCACAAATCAAGTTATTAAGTTAGATCTATGTCCATGAAACGTATATCTAAACTTTCAAGTGATTAATTGCCGAAGGAGTTTGGTAGAGTTCTTAAAGGTCAAACTGTTGAACTTTGACCGCTTAATCGCCAAATTACTAGCCGAAAACCGATCACATCGATTTTCCCAAATGTCAGTACCCTGTATATAAAATTTCGAGTCTGTAGACTTAAAATTGACAGAGTTATTACGTAGGGAAATGTACACACACAGACACAAAGATGCACAGATACACAGACAGAGAGACACTTTCACTTTTATAGATATATAGATAGATTACGTGCGCAAAAGATTAAAGGACGGGAAAAATATATTATAGAAAATATAGAGAACCTAATAGACGACGCGGAAAGCACCATTATTGTCACTAATAAGGAGAATAGCGGAGAGGGAAGAAATATAAAGGAAACAAGAATAGCGAAATGGGCATTTAAAACACAGGTACATAGCTACGTAAAAGGACATGCGTGCAGAGAAAGGAAATAACTACCAACTACCGGACAGAATGAGATCAAGACAATGCTAAGGTAGAGAAGACTTATGAGAACAGTAAATGTAGACTGTGTGGACGAAGAGACGACGCAATAAACAACATAAGTTATATTGATTTTATTCATTGCGGACTATTATCCTCATTTTTCTAAGTTGGTTCACGACGTTTCGGCCAACTATTTCTCTGACCTGCGTCAGGTGGTAACTTACGGAGGTCAGAGGAATAGTTGGCTAAAACTTCGTGAAACAACTAAGAAAACATAAGGATAATAGTCCGCCATAAATAAAATTAATAAATAATACTCATCTCAATGATTATATTGTTAGCATTGGTTTCCCCGATAATTTTCTAATCAGAACTGTTTCTAGAAAGATATCGGGTACAATCAGGAGGGATCACGTGAAGGTTGCCAACATCTTAAATGAAAGTAATTTGTGTGGAACGAACTAGATTCGAACTTGGAACACCCAGGATATTAGCCTGTGTCGTTAAAATCTAGAGCATCGTCACCTCCCGGTTTATCGCTGATTGTCTAAGGCGCTCCTGCCGAGGAATCGTATTTCAACTTAACATCTCACCTGGTGTTGAACCTCCTGGAAAGGTAAATATAATAAGTGAATACGGCAAGCTAGTCCACGAGAAATATAGGATGAATAAAGGTGATATTCTAAGTGTTTGACGTAGTTTGATAATACAGGGTAGAAAGATTATATTATCGCCCTAAGCAAAACAAAACTGCAGCTTTATTTTTAAACTTTTATTGAAAAAATTAATTTAAGTAACTTGATTATATATCAGAGCTGACATCTATTAAATGTAACCGCCTTCCGTCTCAATCACCGCCTCGATGTGGGTCTAGAACTGGGAGCATGCCTTTTTTTCACAAGCCTGGGCAGGAGCTCGGCGGATAATGGCGATCAGGATAGCTTCGGTGTTGTGGGGGGGTCATGTTGATGATGTTCTCCGCTTATGACCAAAGGAAGTAGTCCAACGGGTTTAGGTCAGAGGGGAGGGGAGAAGTGAGAGAAAGGTACACTCCTTCTGAAGCCAAGCCTGGGTCTCATTAAATTTGTGGGCTGGCGCCGAGTCCTGTTGCTACACCCAGTGTCTGTCAGGGGCCATGTAATTGCACCAGATCATCACACTCTTCAGTACATCCAAGTACAACTTGGGGTTAACTTTTATGGTAACGTGTGGTTGCATTATGTGGCCCCCACTTGAAATAAAACTAAAGGCCATAATCGTGGGTTATCCGATCCGTTATGCTGTGTCCTCATGCATTGAACAGTCCGGATTTGCATCTTGAGGGTACTGGCAATGGTCTTGTTGCCACAACTTGGATAGGTAGAGAGCTTGAATTATATAAATGTGCATCTCTGACCATGCTCGTTGAACAGTGTGTCACTTATAGACATAATAGAATGCTCCTATCGCACTTGGGATTTGTACGCAACTGACCAACTAGTACACGGAAATGGAATCACGTCGTCTTTTCTAGGGCGAAAATTGTATCGTTACACTCTCTAGTTTATCATTCTTTAGAAAGCAAACAAATCAGTGCATTATCCATTTCTATCTTCAGCTCAAAACAGTTGAAGTTCGATCTTTCCATCCTTTTGTTGTATCAATCATAATGAGTATGATGACGACTCGCTCCAGACAAGGCTCGAAGTCACTTGATGTAAGAAGCTAAAAAAATAAGTTCAAGGTCAAGAACGTTTTAACGATTATTGTTAGATAGAATAGATTCTGACTCAGAAAACAGCAGCTTTTTCCCTATTTGCCAGAAACATTGGTCATTGAATGTGAGGACTAAATGACAAAATAAGGGAAGCGAGAGTTGCGGGGTTGATGAAAGTAAACCTAAGATCTAGTTTCTAATCTCCTTAAATACCAGGTGACTTCCCAAAAGCAAAACAAATGTAAATTTTATTGTATTTTACATTCTTTATAAAATTTCAAGGAACTATTTAGACATAAACGTTTGTGTTTGTGTAATTATTCTTCAAGGTTTCAGCTATCTTCTTCTATAATATAAATCTCACTTGTCTGTTTAAATGTATGTGTGTATGTATGTTTGTATGTTTGCCTAAAACTCTCCACTTCACGAGATCGATATCATTTTGAAGCTTGACTCTTTGGACGACAAATATCGAACAATTGGCTTAAAACATTCATTCATTCTTTCGCCCTCAACTGGGCACTTTTTTTTACGTGGAGGGGTCGCTTTTGCCGATATTTTCAAAAGTCATTCGATTGACTAGCCCTAATTTAAACCTACGTCACTTCCGGTTTGGCGATGTGCGCAACAGCAAAGACATCACGTTTTTTTTTTCACGTGATATTTCCTCCTTCACGGTACGGGTTCGATCCTGCTTCCCTATTACCACTTTTTTTTTTTTTTGCTCAACAAACACCTCCAAAACCCCGTGCAACGTCGGGCACCGAGGCTAGTCTTGCATAAAAGTCATTTTCTCTCTAAAATATGTTTCAAATTTGTACCGTGGTGTTGGAAGAGAACTTGTACAGGTCGTGCAAAATTGCCAATCACTTGAACACATTTCTCCTTTAGGTTTTCGCTGATATTTCGGTAATTGCTTCTTTTTATTCACTAATTGTTTGAGGGTTGTTTTGGTACAAAATTTCCTCGAAGTAGTTCACCTATTAAAATCTGGGAGATTCAGGTCCAGTGAGTGTGGTACATACTAAAGATCACATTGTTTATCTCGATTAATTCCTTTGCGTAACAATAAAAACAAAAATTTCTGTTGTCAGTTTGGTATTCCTTATTTTCGTCTTTAAACCAACAGGTTCGATGATACCATTTTTTAGACATTGCTGCGCAAGTTGCGCATCTTCTTGGGTGTTTCTATATCGTATTTTTAAGTATAACTGTGCCCCACTATGGTTACGTCACCAAAATGATCATAATTATCGCGTATTTTGTTAATCTACTAGTGAGATGTTACTGATGCCCTCAATTTACTGTCCTTCATAAATCCCACAATTAGAAAACAAAAACTTTGTCCAAATCATGTTATTGGGAAAGAAAACCGGAAATATACATTGTTTGGTTTATATCCGGTAGGTTTTATCGAGTGCGCGGGGCATGATTTGCCGTTGAAAGGAATAAAGAACAAAGAGCAGGTGAAAAAAGAACTATTTTTTATTAATTTCCTTTCCCCAGTTACGACTGTACCTCTATCTCGTTTTGGGATCTTTAGTATAAACTTAACGTATATCCTGTGGTCAAGTTCCAACCTGGGAACTCTGAGGCTATGAATTTCACGTTACTTTTCAATAAACGCCCGGGGGTCAATCTGACCCGGAGCGGTAATACCTATGAATTAAATAGAATTTATCTGCAGCCTGACACTAAATTTCCTCGAACTAACTTTCTACCGCGACTCTAATAAAAAATAGTGCCCCCCCCTCAGTGATACTGGGCTGAACATAGCTGATTTGGAAAAAGATAACAAAATATAAAGGTGCTGTGTATAAGATAAAAGAAACTGGAATCTTAGTAAGATCACCAACATTGTAGTAATTATAGGAGCCACAGGACTCATGAAAATGAATTTCAAAAACTAACTGGCGAATATACCCGATGAACAAAGTGCAACAGAAATACAAACAATTGGACTCATGGGGACGGTTAGAATCTTAAAAACATATCTTGGCTTGAAATATCTAACATAGTAGGTGAATTTCTGGGAGACTGTAGGAAGCTCTGTCTCCAGCAAAATCAAAATTATAAGAAACTTTTTGAAAAAGGGATGCAGGTGCTTAACTCTACCGCATCCATTCCGAAATCAATATTTTCTATCCTATTTCTGGCAACACTATTAGTTCATCATATCGACTACCCAAGCTTCCACATCATTGTGTGTCATGAAACGGCATCCATTGTTCAGATCAAAATTTGAATTTCGGGGAGAGTGGAGTAACTCCTTAGATAACATTACTACCAGATCTACTCTGACCCCTGAATGCTGAATAGACTTAAATAAACAATAACGAAAAAATGATTATAATTATCTGGATTATTTGAACTATATATATATATATATGTGTGTGTGCGTGTGTGTGTGTGTGTGTGTGATGACGTTATTGCAGATAGTATATATGTGTGTGTGTGCGTGTTTGCGCGCAATATACCTCACATATAATTTCATAGCACATGAGGTCATATATGATGGCATAGCAAACACTAAAGTAAAGATTCCCGCAGAACGCCGGGTAGATTATATATATATATATATATATATATATATATATATATATATATATATATATATATATATAAATGAAAGTGTCTGTGTCTGTGTGTATGTCTGTGTACATGTCCCTACGCAATAACTCTGTCAATTTTTAGTCTACAGACTCAAAATTTGATATGCAGGATACTGAGATTTGGAAAAATCGATGTGATCGGTTTTGAGCCAGAAATTTGGCGATTAAGCGGTCAAAGTTCAACAGTTTGACCTTTAAGAATTCTACCAAACTCCTCCGACAATTTTGCGCCTACACACTTGAAATATTAGATATAGGTGCCTTGGACATGTGTCTAACTTAATAGCTTGATTTGATCCCAAAACAATAAATGTTATGGGGGCATAATTTTATTATGGGTCAAATTTTAAAAAATTTCACCGCTTTTTTTTTTTTTTTTTGCTCAACATACACCTCTAAATATCCGGGCAACGCCGGGAACCCATGCTAGTATATCTATAAAAGTGAAAGTGTCTGTCTGTGTGTGTCTGTGTGTGTGTCTGTGCACATTTTTCTACGCAATAACTCTGTCAATTTTTAGTCTACAGACTCGAAATTTGATATACAGGGTACTGGGATTTGAGAAAATGGACGTGATAGGTATTTGACCAGAAAATTCACGATTAAGGGGTCAAATTAAACGATTTGACCTTTAAGAACTCTACCAAGCTCCTCCGACAATTTTGCGTCTACACACTTAAGATTTTAGATATAGGTATGGATCTAACTTAATAACTATATTCGAGCCCAAAACAATAAATGTTAAGGGAACATAATAGGGGTCAAATTTTGCTAGTATATCTATAAAAGTGAAAGTGTCTCTCTGTGTGTGTGTGTATCTTTGTACATTTCCCTACGCAATAACTCTGCCAATTTTTAGTCTACAGACTCGAAATTATATATACAGGTACTGGGATTTGGGAAAATCGATGTGATCTGTTTTCGGCCAGAAATTTTGACAATTAAGGAGTCAAAGTTCAACGATTTGACCTTTAAGAACTCTACCAAACTCCTCCGATAATTTTGGGTCTAAACACAAGAAATTTTAGATATAGGTTCCTTGGACATGGATCTAACTTAATAAGTTGATTTGAGCCCAAAACAATAAATGGTAAGTGGTCAAAAAAGGTGTACAATGTTTTAAAAAATTGACCTCTGCAGTCTCCTACAAATTACTCAGACAATTTCTGGTCTAAATATTTGAAATTTTACATAAAGGGTATTCAGAGATAGGGCAAACTTTTTCATCGGTTTGGATCGAAAATGTTTAGTTACCAATATATAAATGTATGTATGTATGTTTGCATGCCTGCCTAATACTTTCAATAGAGGCGACGGATTTTTCCAAGATCAGTATCGTTTTTAAGTTCGACCTTTCATACGACAAATATCGAAGAATTGGCTAAAAACCTTCATATCTTCCCTTTCAACTAGGCACTTTTCTACAGGGGGGGGGTCACTTTTTTCGCCGATATTTTTGAAAGTTATCCTCTCCTTTAGATTATCTAGCCTTAATTTAAAAAAATGTCGCTTCCGGTTTGGCGGTGGTCGTAACAGCATAGACATTATGTTTTACCCCGTTCTTTTCCTCGTTCGCGGTACGGGTTCGAGCCTGCCTTCCTACTACCACTTTTTTTTTTTTTTTTTGCTCAACATACACATCCAAACACCCGGGCAACGCCGGGTTTAAATGCTAGTATATTTATAAAAGTGAAAGTGTCTGTCTATGTGTGTGTGTGTCTGTGTGCATCTCCTTATGCAATAACTCTGTCAATTTTTAGTCTACAGACTCGAAATTTGATATTCAGGTACTGAGATTTGGGAAAATCGATGTGATCTGTTTTGGGCCAGAAATTTGGCGATTAAGCGGTCAAAGTATAAAGATTTGACCTTTTAGAACACTATCAAACTCCTCCGATAATTTTGGGTCTACACACTCGAAATTTTAGATATAGGTTCCTTGGACATGGATCTAACTTAATAACTTGATTTATGCCCAAAACAATAAATTTTAAGGGGCCATAATAGGGGTAAAATTTACAAAAGTTGACCGCTCTACAAATACCCGGGCAACGTCGGGCACCCATGCTAGTATATATATATATATATATATATATATATATATATATATATATATATATATATATATATATATATATATAGTCATCCACATACGGTACTGTTTCGCTGTTTCACAGCCCATAAGTGAGGCTAGACAGGAAACTGCCTCAAGCCAGAATATATATATATATATATATATATATATATATATATATATATATATATATATATATATATATATGAACAAACAGTTAATAAAACATGTTAAAAACACTTTGAAATGAGTTAAAAACATATTTAATCTGAAAAGGAAACACTAGATAAATGGATAGTCCTTAATCCGCGGAGTTTCGAAGAAATACTTTCCTTATTATTAGAGGGTAGGAATTAGCAAAATGCGGGATCGGATTTTGCATGCAGAAGTATTTGATGAAACAACAAGTAAGTCAAAGATCTTACTTGAAAACAAAATAAGTTAAGCAGAGGGAATATGGTAAAGAAAAAGGTGATTACACATGAATGGATAGTCTGAGGGGAGATAAAAAAAAATCCAGTGACGGTAAAATCCAAATGTAAAACTTCAAGAAAGTTAAAAGAATTTCCATATGTCCGAGACATAACTATAAATAAAAGGGAAACAAAAGTCAAAACGACCCAGACAAGAAATGTTAAAGGCACGAAAATATATATAGGGCAAAATAATATAGGTCAACTGAAATGTACAAGTCATCACTTAAAAAAATGTCAGCAAGAGTTATTAAACGGCACTAAAAGGAAAATAAAAAAGGGAAATAAAAATAAATAAATAAATATATAATAAATAAATAGAAAATAAAGAATAAATAAATAAATAAAATAAAATATAATAAAAATAAAATATAAAATATAATATATAATATAAAATAAAATAAAATAAGAATAAAAAAAATAAGAATAAAAAAGAATAAAAATTAAAAAAAAATAAAAATTTTAAGGAGAGAAGATGGCCGGTATCTGCAAGAAAGTAAGTAAATTCATATAGTAAAATGTAAGTAAATATACATACAAGATATGGAAGTGTGGGTAGATTGATATATTAGATAGATAGGAAAGTTTAAAGAATAAAACAGAAAATGCAGATAAAAAACCGGCCATGCAAAGAAGAGATAAAGAATTAAAATAAAGGATTATTAAATTATAAAGTATTAAGAAGTATGTCGAAAAACGAAAAAGTTAAATAAAAAATAAAAAATATTGTATATCTATATAAAGGTAAAAGAATATATATATATATATATATATAGATAGATAGATAGATAGATAGATAGATAAATTAAATCACAGATAAGATAATCAATTGAATTATTGTCTTAGTAAATATCACAGTGAGATAATATTTGAAAAAAAAATAAAGCTCAATATATAAAAATAGAGCAAATTACAAGCGTAAGTATGAAGCTAAATTCTGTAGATTAAAATATACATAAAGATATATTTAAGTAAAGAGCTTATCGTTTGAAACAAGGACTATATGGAAAAGAATTATGTTTATTTTCTTAATTCGTGGATTTTCAATGATGGCTTATATCATCAGAAAAAATGAAGGTCAATTAGCAAAATTATCAGCTATGAATAAACATATATTTTGCTCGTCGCATATATATTGAAAAAGTTATACCCAAAAAACTAATATTTATCTTTTATAGGATTTTTACAATGAATTTATTTTACTTCCAAATTTAGCCGAATTAAGTAGTTCGCCGTGAACATATTTTCCATAAGTTTTTTTTTCGCGTGTACAAATAAGTAATCTCACTCTCTACTTACTTGGCTAGAAAATGCGACGTCCGCTCTTTGTTTATAAACAAGCGGTTAGAGCACTGTAAAAGTGGTAAACAAATCTTTGTTTAAATCGAAATTTGGCGAGATAATTTACGCGCGCAGCTCCCGTGGGTCGATCAGTAGAACTGTTGAATGTCAACACGATGGTTCTAGGTTCAATCCTCGGCTTGGGAGAGGTGCTAATCTAGCGGCACTGATGAGTTGTGATACAACGAAACAGGACTGTATGTCGATGACTACAAATATATATATATATATATATATATATATATATATTTCATTTTGGAAATTAACTTTAGTCTTTACTTGGTGGAACTTCTTCGCAAGTAGAGGGAGTTCGTGGCCTTCAGTCCAAGATCAAAGTGTAGTATGTGTTCCGGCAGATACTGCAAGCAAAGACCATATGTGGGGGCAACCCCACATATAAGACCTTTGTCAATATAGGGGAAACCCTTCATACCAATTGTCACTATCGAGCTCCCCTACTCCCCGGGGAGTTGGTCCCCATTTCCCCTTCACTCCTCACTTTAAAAATCGGTCTTGTGCCTAATTTGCTCGGTGGGGGAGAAAATAAATACCAACTTTAGTCTTTACTTGGACTTCGAGTCAAGATCAAAGTGTAGTATCTGTTCCGGCAGATACAGCAGCAAAGATCATATGTGGGGGTAACCCCACATATCAGACCTTGGTCAATGTAAAGATCACCCTACATACCATCAGTTACTATCCAGCTCTGATTTACCACCTCTCGAGAGCTGGTCCCCTTTTCCCTCCCCACCCCTCTCTCTCCACATTAAAAAATGGTCTCGTGCCTAATTTGCTCAGTGGGGAAACTAATAAATACATACGGCAAGCAAAGACCATATGTGGGGGACACCCCGCATATAACACCTTGGTCAATGTAGGGGCAACCCTTTATACCAATTGTCGATATCCAGCTCCCCTACTCCCCGGGGAGTTGGTCCCTATTTTCCCTTCACTCTTCACATTAAAAATCGGCCTTGTGCCTAATTTGCTCGGTGGGGGAGCAAATAAATACCGCCTTCGGGTCAAGATCAAAGTGTAGTATCTTTTCTTCAGATCTACACTTCAATTTCTTGTTCTCTGTCAGTGGAGGAGAAATCCTTCACGACTGAGACAATTTTTATTTTTGTTCCTTTTCTCCACATTAAAAAACGACCCTGGTGTCTAATTGTGTCCTGTGGGGAGGCACTGTAAATTGGAATCTTTCAAATACTATCAAAAAGTAATCGGAAAAATACAAAAAATTATAATAAATCGGCTTTCAAATCTCTGTCCTATCATATCTTCATTGCGTCATTTCTTGCCCATAACTAGTCATATGGCATACGTAATTGTAGCGCGTCACATTTGTACTGGTTTATATTTTGTTCCCGAATAAGGATAACAAGAAAGATGAAGAAGAAAAAGAAGAAAAAGAAAATAAAAAGGGGAAAAAGAAAGAAAGGCATAGAGTCTCTTCATATGCGTTCTTTTTTAACCTGGCATTTATTGTTATTCACGTAGAGTTCCACCCGCAGGGTGGGATGGTAATTCAAAGTTTTGATTACAAACATACTGTCGACGACCACCCCTCCGGTGAATGTGAGCCGGACGGGGAAACGAGTTGGAGAGAAAGATGAGAAACGAAAGGAACTGTAAGAACGAAACTCGGAAGGAGTTTTTGGAGAAATAGAATTAATTTAATTGCATTGAAATCCTATATCCCCCTCCCCCTCTCTCCTCTACCCCTCTTTCCCTCTTCTCTCATTTTTCCTGTATATCCTTCTCTGTCTCTCTTTCTCCGTTTTTTTTCTCTCTCTTTATTCTTCTTATTATTATTCTTCCTTTTCTTCTTCCTCTTTCTCTTCTACTTTTCTTTCTCCCTTTCCCTCTCACTCTCTTACCGTTCTCTTTTATCGTTCTTGTTCTCCTCTCTTCTTTTTTTTTTCTCTTCCTTTCTTTCTATTCCCGCTTACCGTAAAAACACATGTTTAATGTGCACATATTTTCTTAATCGTAATAATTCATCTGTGGGGGTGGGGGGAATAATTTATAGATTTTTTTGTTTTTGTTTTGCTGGCACTTTAAAGTCAATAACTGCTTATTATTTGGTCATTACTATCAGCATCGGAAGATTTTACTTTAAAATCAAAATAAAAATAACGATTAAAAGACTCGTTTTGGGTATCGGAAAATAGTCACATTTTTTTTCAATTCCGATACTCCTAAAAGTTTCAATTTTCTCCTATTCTGATTAATCGTCCCAACAATAAGCTGCACTGAAACTGTACTGGCGAAGAGATTCAACCATTTTATAAAATATCCCGAAAAAGGATGTTTATTCCTTAGTTGTATTGCATTTAGGTGGTTCAGTTTGAATTCCCATTATAAAACGCAATCAATACAATATACATTCATCGTCAGTAACTAGAAAATTCAAATGCTGCTTTAAAGAAAAGGAAACCTGCTTTTCTGAAAGTCTAATTATGATAATGTATATCAACACACAAAAAAGATTACGCAGTGAAAATAAATTGAATTCCTTATCTGGGAAAAAAGCTCTCACGCTCTATTTAATCTCCGGTTTTTACATCGCCTGATTAGCACTACATTTGCTGTTTACAGAAGCGTTTGGCCGGATGAATCTTAAAAGCCTGATTTTTCTATTTTCTTTTCTTTCAGAATAAACGTGCTTTAAGTTAATGTCTTTAAGAATCCATGAACTGCGAATTATTGAAAATGGCGGAATTTTTATGTATGAACTTTTTATTCATGTTTATTTGCTTCCCGACGAGAGCAAAATTTTTCTCAAGGTCGTTTTTAATATGTGATAATGTTTAGCTCCCTAGAAATTGGCACTTTAAGAGCAAACCGTGAAAATCGCCTTAATCTAGTAAGGTTTCCTTTTATTGAGAGAATTAACTTAATATAGCATCAGGACAGATATTGCACTTTGAAATATTTATTTTGTTTTTTGTTTTTATTCGGTGATCACCACTTATCAAGGCCCGGAAGCCACTCGGGGATAAGGGTTATTGCGTGTACAGTAATCAATGGGATAGTATCGTAGTAATCGTTAGTATTGGAGATTTGATAAAGTGTCTTACTTAAGAGGGCGGTTCATCAGGAATTTGTTTATGTTGGACTTGAAGACATCCAAGTTGTAGTCAGGGGGGAACAGGCAAACGGAAGAGAGTTCCACGCGCGTGCACTTCTAAGAAAGAAACTTTGTTTATGGAATCTACGTTTTATTTGCACAAAATAAAAAAATACACGTCGAACAAATAAGGTACAAGGTCAATAAAAAGTGTATTGATAATGGGTGTCGTCGGTCATACCTGGTCTCAAATACTTTAAATCTATATCCTACTTTTAACTAGAAATATCTCAGTCACCATAATACCACATTCACTCCAAGGAGTGTTGTTCTCAAGATAAACCCAAATTTGGAAAAGTTTTATTGAAACTTTAATAATTATAGAAATATTTTATTGGCGAAGGAATAAACAAAAAGAAACAGAAATTGGTTAGTAAGACCCACCCAAACCCTTTCTAAATAATACACCCCCACTATTTCCGGTTTGCCTATAACATGCAGATCAATCTCTAAGTGGAGTTAGGATCTAAGTATGGGAAAAAATGGGGATAGTTGGAAAGTAGGTGGGGCTCTTCCAAGATGAGTGCAAATGGGGGCGAAATGTCTGGGAAGAAAAGAAATAAAAATGGGGAATGCGCATCTTGAAGACGTTCTATTACCAAAGAGGGGGAAACTCATTCACTCAAATAGCTAATGTATACTACACTTTGATCTAAGCTCGAAGGCCAATAATGAATTTACTATACTAGCAATATGGTGTTTTTCTTCAGTCAGAAATATTTTGTCTATCACATAATGTAAGTTTAATCACATAATGTAAGTTTAGCATTTGTTACTAGAGAGCCAGTCACAGTTACGTCACTTCCTTTCAAAAGAGGAAGTAATGCCTGAGATAATAAACTCTTGATAACAGAACAAATACTATACATCAATTTTCCGCCCGTGTTAAATACATTAAAGAAAATGCGTGGTCTATGTTAAATTAACTCATATGGTACCATCTGGAAACTATTTTCAAGTAATTTTTTTTAATTCAATTTTTAACCCAAACAAGGCACAGTGACACTTTGAAGTAGGGGGCTACTATCGGGGATTAATTTGCAGGGGCACTATGAAGGGAGATGAGCAGCAAGACGTTTGTTCACATTGCACTTGAACTTCTGCATATCAGTACAGTTTGGAAAGCAGAATCCCGGGAGGGAGTTCCAAAGACTTGTAGTTATGGGGAAGAAACTATTGGAGTAAAAGGCTTTCTTACACTAGGGATCTCTACTGTAACGGGGTGGGACTTGGTTGCTAGTCGGGTTTGTCGACAATGGTCACGTCGAGGAGGTACAAGTGCTTGTAGTTCGTCAGAGCATTCACCATTAAAGTATTTGTAGAACAGGACGAGGAATGCAACATTTCGTCGATGGGACAGAGGATTAAGCATAGATGGCAGTTCAGGTTAGCGACTTTCTGTTGACCCCTGTCCAGGAGTGAGAGACAAGCAGCAGATGCACCAGCCCAAAACAGTACTCCATACATGGGCGAATGATGGCCTTATAGAGGTATAGGATACTTTAAGGCGAAAGTAATTTTCTAGCACGCTAGAGAGAACCCACCTTCCTTGCAGCAGCCTTGGCAATGCTCTCAATGTATATATTCCAGTTCCTGTTCCCTGTAACCGTTAGGCCGAGTAGTTTAAAAGAAGTACTTTCAGGTAATGTGTTCTTGGACATTGCTATTGGTGGTAGAGAAAGTTTCTTGTAGTGACAATACAAATTAAGATAGCTAAAACCAGCATTTGTGAACGAGGCCTCCGATCCGTAAATTAGACATCTGGCGGTAAAACAATACCCAAAATATATAGATTTACCGGATATGTGTAGCCAACATCAAGCCGAACGCTAGAAATTAAGTAAGCCATGTTTCAACTGCGTACGAGAATCGGTGCAAAAGTGTGAAAATTAAAAAAAAAGAAATTTGCGAGGTGAAGGTCGAACGACAGCATTATGAGTATGCATGCGTAACGTAATGATAATCGGTTCATGTATTAATTTTTCACTTTGCAGCAAACATAAAAATGATCATTCTCAAGCAATGCTTGCAAAAATGGTATCATGCAAACAGAAGAGATACTAACCAAAAAGATGGCGTAAAACCTTGTGGGATAGTGTCTTAATATCAGAATAGATACTATGCTAACCTACCCGAAATCAAAATGAATATATATAAATATATATATATATATATATATATATATATATATATATACATATATATAATACCACATACAAATTATTATGTTTAAACTATTATCCACCATGTTATGTGACTTTAGACGCCGTTTTAAAGACATTTATTTGTTATAATAAAATCCTATATTACATTCAGAGAGAAACATCATCAGGATCGCCAAGTAGTTCCTATTTTTCCTCTTAATCTAAAGTCCCCCCACCGACCCCAGTCAAGACCGGGAAGAGATATACACCTTACAACAACCCTGAAACATAACATTTTTATTTACAATTACCATTGTTTATTTGCGTTTCTTGCATTAGCAGTTTAAAATTCAGTTGACGACATAATATCGTATACATGTGTTTTATTATCGACAAATTAGAAACACACTTTGCTTTAACATGAAGACTTTTTTTCTTTTGTTGCTTAGTATTTGCGTCTCAGGATCCTGACAGTGATTATCAAGATTAAATATGGAGAAAATATTCTGATAACCCCCTTTCCACATTCACTATTTCAAGAGTTGTTCTTAATATGAGAATGTTGCGGGTGACAGAGGAAGTTAGGGGTGTTCGCTCCGAAAGCCGTTCTCAACATGAGGAGGTTGGGGGGCAACAACAACAACACCAACAACAACAACAACCACCATTCTTTATTCTTTTTACAAGAGGGGACTGTTTAATTATAGACTAATTTTTTTCAAGATAATTTTTTACCTTAGATCCACCTAGAATCTTTCCTTTAAAATGACGACTTTTAAAGGTTTTCCACTATGTTGATTCAGAAAATCTCATTTATGTTTTGGTGAAACAAGTAGTTTTGAATAAATCATATTATATCCAACCGACACTGACACTCTCAAATTTCTTTGTTGTTTGCGCGTGGGGATCCTGACAGCGATTATCAAGGTTACATTTGTGGCAAATAATTGGACAGTCACTCAACTACTCAAATAGGGTGTCTTTTCTGAAAATCGTTCTTAACATGGGGATGTTGCCAAAGACCATTCCGAAAGCAGTTCTTAACATGAGGAGGTTTGGTGTGGGGAAACAATTACAACAACAACAACAACAACAGCAACAACAAAAACAACAACACCCATACTTTAATTTTTCTACGAGAGGAGAGGGTCATGCTTCCATTGGGCAATGCCGGTTAACGGGTCCTGCTATTTATAATAATAATAACAATAATAATAACAATAATAATAATAATAATAATAATAATAATAATAATAATAATATAATCATTGTTGTAATGCTGTGAGAAAGAAAGTCGGAGTACTTTCGATGTGCACCGGTTCTAAACCAAAGAAAGAAGCATGTGGGACGTTGCATAAAAGAGGAACATTCGAAAGAGACAGCGCAAAAAAGAAGAAAGATGTGCTGAACGTAAAAAGTAAATTAAAAATTGTCTCTTAAAATTTAATTTGATTTTCTGTATTGAACTATGTAGCACAATATTACTTTCTGAGTATTTATTGATAAACATTCAATTTATCTTATTTGCGTAAGTTGAATAATTAAAATACATTGGACACTACTTTCATAAAATTCTTAATGAACTCATATTTGTTGAGTGTTATCCGTTTTTCTGTTAAAAATTATTTGTGTGTGTGTATGTGTGTGTGTGTGTGTTATCAATAAAAATATCAGCATTATCAAAACACATTTGTTGATGTATTTTTCATTCTGTGGAATTTCCACAGGTCATGCTAGTTATTCTTCTTCTCCCTTTCTTCTTGCTCTCTTCTTTTTCTCTTTCGTTTGACCATTTCCTTTTTCTTTTCTTGCTCTTCTTCTTCTTCTTCTTCTTCTTCTTCTTCTTTCCTTCTTCGTTCACCGTCTCGAACATTAGCGCTTAGCTTTAATTCTGTTTGTTTTCCGAGTAATACAGTTTGGGTATTTTTGCCTCCACCAAATATTTAACAAGTAAACACTAATGGCCAGATAGTAATCGTCCCCTGTCGTTCCCCCATCGTCTACCATTGCCCACCCGTCATCTAAACCCTTGTGTTATTCTAACCGATAAAATAGAGGACCCGATAAGATTGGCGATTTGGGGGAAGGCTATAGCGTCGTACCATTCAAGTGGGAGGTTCGAGATTTTTTTAGAGGGAAGTTGATGTACACTCTCTATTTTCCTCTATTTCACACTGTTTTACCTTCTCTCTCTCTCTCTCTCTCTCTCTCTCTCTCTCTGTTTTGTGTTTTTTTTTGTTTTTCCTTCTACTTAATTTGTAACTTTTCCTCTTTTTCTTCCTCTTTTTCTCTCCTGTTGTTTATTTTCCATCAGTGTGTGTGCGTGTATATATATATATATATAGATATATAGATATATAGATATATATATAGATAGATATATATAACATAAAGCTGAATGTGTGTGCATGTGTGTGCGTGTGTGTGTGTGTGTGTGTGTATCTGGTCACGAATAGGCTCCTATATGGTTGACTATTTAAAAAAAAACTGATTACATATAATGGAGACACAGGAATGGGTATGTTTGATCTGGCAGAACGGTGGTCCATTAAAATTGTGGGGTCTGCGTTCGCGCCTGGTCCACAAAGTATGGAAATAAAAAATTTAAAAATGAAAAAAAAAAGCGTTTACAAGTGTTTTTGATATAGATGTAATAAGAATACTTTGATAAGTATGTTTTAACTTAAATAGGGATGGTATAATAAAATTGTGGGGTCTGCGTTCGCGCCTGGCCTCCATAGAATGGAAATAGACGCAAACTTTTATAAAGACTTTTCATATTCATCGGCGTAAGTATACTTTGATAATTATGTTTCAATTTGGAGAAATATTGTATAATAAAATGATGGGGTGTTCGTTCGCACCTGACCTCCATAGAATGGAAATATGTCACAAAGTATAACAAGGTTTTTCATATAGATCCACAGAATATTCTGATAAGTGTTTCAGTGTGAACAGGTATGGTAAAATAAATTATGGGGTTTATCTATTTTATTTTTACTTTCATCATATTTTTCTTTGGTTTTGATACCCCCAAATTTGAAGCTATCTCTTTACAACCCTTCCTTTTCATAACCTATCATACTTTCATAAATCAGAGTCCTTTTTCTGAATGCTGTTTTTGAACACAGTCAACGACGGGTACTTTTTATAGTATATATATACACTGACACTGACATCAGAGTCGTAGAGGACGAAAAACGTGTCCGTGGATAATTATATTAAAAAAAAAACAATATATACGCCGCTTCCCATTTGAGGGTACTAAATTGATCAAAAGGGAAAATAATTCCCACCTCACATTTCGGTAAAAATGCACATTCGTATAAATAATTCAAAAAGTATCGCAAACAAAAACAAATAAACACACAATCGCACGCGCGTGCACACACACACACACACACACACACACACACATATATATATATATATATATATATATATATATATATATATATATATATATATCGTAGTTTATGGCCTGGACTATAGGATTGGTTCCTGCGCATGATACCAGCAAATGATTGATTATTTTACTGTGCTCAATTTGTTTGCTTATTTACAAAGAACTTCGCGAATGAATTCATTACGGACAGATTGCTTCGCTGTATCACCACTGTTTGGTACAGCTAGACTAACACGATATATATATATATATATATATATATATATATATATATATATATATATATATATATATATATGGAGGGGTTGTGTCTGTGTATATATATATATGTGTATATATATGTGTATATATATTTATCTATATATTGTATATATATGTGTATATATATTTATATATATATGTGTGTTTATATATATGTGTATATATATATAATTGATAGCCTGCCACAATATGGTATCATATTCAGAATGGATGGTATGCTTTTGGTTGAGGTGCACTTGGCTATCGCACAAGTCAGCAGTGATTTGGATGGTGTTCCGGTGGAAATTCTCAAGATTGGAGGTGTGAATATTGCTAATGCTATCCTTGGATTTGTTGAGAAAATCTGGGAAGGTGCTTCTGTTCCACAGGATTGGATTGATGGTGTCTTGGTGACCCTGTTTAAAGGAAATGGACAGAGGGATGTTTGTGACCACTATCGTGGGATTATGCTTTTGGAAGTCGTTGGGAAAGTTCTCGCACCACTTTTTTAAAACAGGTTACTGGAGGATGTTTGTCCTAATGCTATTCCAGAGTCACAACGTGGCTTTAGGTCTGGCAGAGGAACTATGGATATGATTTTCTCAGCCGGGCAAGTCCAGGAAAAATGCATTGAACAACAGATGCCGCTGTATCAAATGTTTGTGGATCTAACCAAAGCATTTGACACCATTAACAGGGATGCTCTCTGGTTAATCTTAAAGAAAGTAGGGTGTCCTCCAATCTTTGTTAAAATATTCAAGGAACTGCACAGAAACATGAAAGCTCGAGTCTCGTTTAACAGAAAATGGTCTGATGAAATCCCAGTCGCATTTTTAATCTTAAAAAATTTAATGCCAGAACCAAGCTGCATCATGTCTTGGTCAAGGAGTTACTGTATGAAGACGATGCTGTTTTTTTGTCGCACACTGAGACTGATATGCAGCATATAATGGGTAGCTTTGCCGACTCCTGCACTGCTTTTAGTCTGAGTATCAGTCTGTCTAAAACAACGCTGATGTTCACTCTTGCACCGGGCCAGTCATACGTGGAGCCGAACATCATGGTATGTGGTGCTAGGCTGGGAGTAGTTGATTCATTTATTTACCTTGATAGTTCTCTGTCGAGCTATCTGTGTCTCGACTCGGAAATTCGCAGACGAATTCAAAAGGCACCTGTAGCTTTTGGAAGGTTGGAGAAGAGAGTGTGGTCTGATCGTGACATCACAGACAAGACTAAGATCTGCGTTTACAAGACCTGTGAGATAACCACACTGTTGTATTCATCGGAGACATGGACATTGCATCAAAGACACATTAAATGGCTTGAAAGATTTCATCAAAAATGCTTGAGATGTATATTAAACATCAAGTGGCAAACACAAGTACTCGATAATGAAGTCCTTGTGAGATCATGCTGCTCTAGTGTTGAGACCCTTGTAATCAGATCTCACATGCGTTTGGTGGGCCACCTGGTTCGAATGAAAGATTGTAGGCTGACAAATCAAATTTTTTACGGGGAGCTGGAAAATGGCAAGCGCCCTCAGCACAAGCCTAGGAAAAGGTTCAGGGACTCTACAAAGAATAATTTGAAAGTCTTACAAATCGACATCGACACATGGGAAGAACTTACTCTACAAAGGACGAAGTGGCGAAAACTTGTACGTGGAAGTTGTGATGGTCTAGAGAAAAGAAAGCAGGCCCATAGCAATGTGATGCGAGAGTTTCGCAAAGATTTAATTGATGGTCTTAGCCATGACACACAGAGCTGAAAATGCGACACTTGTGAACGAGTGCTTTTGTCAAAAGCTGGCTACGTCAACCACCTTAAGTCGCACAAAACTCCTGTTCAAGTCAACTTTGCAGATATTTGTCCGACCCAAACGATCTGTTTAACATGCAGCAAAGTTTGCAAGTCTAATGCTGGTTTGAGAAGACATGCGATTGTTCATAGGAATACCCTTCAACCTTCAGAGAAAATCAACTCAGTGGAAATTGCTCAATTTGCATGTCACATCTGCTTCAAGAACTGCAAATCTGCAGAGGGAGTGCAGAGTCATCTGAGATGGCATGGACGACAAGATTGGGAGAAATCAATGTGACGGCGATCATCTGGAAAGATGCAGCAATCATCATATATATATATATTTCTGTATATGTGTATATATATTTATAAATATATATATATATATATATGTCTGTGGGGTATATATATATATATATTTATCTATATATTTATATATATACATGTGTATTTATATATATGTATATATATATGGTGAGAGAGAGAGAAGGAGAGAGAGATATATATGCATATATACATATACATAGTTGGTTTCTATATAGAACTTCAAGAAAGAAACCTCTTCTTTGTCCTGCCAATATCAATCGCAGAAAAGATTGGGCTTGTACGATGGTGCCCTTTTGGACCAATGTTATGTTCTTTGATGAATCACGATGCATTATTTCCTGGCAATGGAAGGGCATGGGCATGGAAGCTTTCTTTGCAAGAGTTTGATTTAAAAAGACTGCAGCCAATCCTGAAGGAAACATCAATTCTGCTAAATATGTTTCAATATTTCATGAAGGACTCCTACCAATATTCTCAAGTGGTAAAATGAACCAAGTTAACTCCTTATTCATGGAAGACAGAGCTTCGTGTGACTCTACTACGGCGAGACAACATTGATTGAGCCAAAATGGGATTTATAAACTTTCATTGCCAAGTCAGCCTTGAATATGAACCCAATTGAAAACCTTTGGGCCGTATTAGACCGGCACCTTCGCAAAAAGGAAAGGGGCCATTTTTAAGCCTGAACTTTTAGAATTATTGCGCCAGACATGGCAAGAATTTCATCAAGATGATATTCGTCGACTGATTAATGCCAGAATTAATAACAGCAGAGAGAGTGTCAATCAAATATTAGTTATTAAATTTGTGACCATTTGTTTTTGATTTTATTCTATTAATTATATATTTTTTGAAAGAAACTGTTTCTATGGGTGTCTATACTTTTCTGTGCATATATATCCAGTCATATTTTCTGTCATGTCCGTGTATATATATATATATATATATATATATATATATATATATATATATATATTCTGTCATGTCCGTGTATGTATATATATATATATATATATTAGACATTAAGAGGAGATTATAGATAGATATATAAATACCCGTTCACATACACCTTTTCCGATAAAGCTAGAACACAGAATTAGATAGAATCGAACAATTGCATCGACAACGGACAACGCCAGACCCAAAGTGGGGTTCAATGTACTGCATCTCATCAGTGACGTGCTCCGACATAGGCGCGAACCCAGGTCATCGCACTCATCAAGTGTGCAATACTGACGACCTAACCATATGGGCCACGGCGCAATCTATTGGTGATGCCTCGATTTTTTAAATTCTTAGATTTTTGTCCGTTGTCGATGCAATTGTTCGATTCTATCTAATTCTGGGTTCTAGCTTTATCGTGAAAAGTGTACGTGAACGGGTATTTATATATCTATCGATAATCTCCTCTTAATGTCTAATGTGTGTAGAAAAAGCGGGTCATCCTTCGTATAGACGTGATGTCCCTCAATAAATAGGTTGTTCCGAAATCGTGATGGGGAGTCGGCTAATTTCAGTTAATGCTTGTAGATGTGATATCTACCGCCTGCATATCAGCAGTAACTATCTTAGTTATATAGGACGTGTTGCTTGTCATATCGTAGAATGTAGAACTGGATAAAAATATAAGAATGTAAAAAATCGAGGCATCACCAATAGATTGTGCCGTGGCACATATGGTTAGGTCGCCAGTATTGCACACTTCATGAGTGCGATGACCTGGGTTCGCGCCTATGTGGGAGCACGTCACTGATGAGATGCAGTACATCGAAACCCACTTTGGGTCTGGCGTTGTCCGTTGTCGATGCAATTGTTCGATTCTATCTAATTCTGGGTTCTAGCTTTACCGTTAAATGTGTATGTGAACGGGTATTTATATATCTGTATATATATATATATATATATATATATATATATATATATATATATATATATGTTGTATAGCCGCACTGACGAGCTGCGAAACATACTGTATGTGGATGACTATATATATATATATATATATATATATATATATATATATATATATATAAATTTACAGAAACTCTAAATAATTATTTGAACCATTCGGACACAAGATACAGCAGCATGCCCAAAGATATACTGATTGAACTTAAAACAAATTTTCTTATGGATCTTAATAAGAAATATCCGCCTTACTTACGACAAAAATGCTAATTTTACTTTGGTGTCTTATATCCCCCCTTTTATTTGCTGATGAGAAGAGTATGTTCCAAGGCAAAAGCCTTTTGTCAGTTATTGCCAATAATTATTGCCAATTTTAATTAAAAATGAACATCGTTTCCGAAACGATCGTACACTTATGTTGATTTTGTTTGTTTTTGTCTTTTGAAACTGACAGATAAATCACAAGTATTACTTTTTTATTCAATATATATATATATATATATGTGTGTGTGTGTGTGTGTGTGTGTGTGTATGTGTGTGTTTATTAGATGCCTGGCAAAGCCACAGGAGAGACAACCGAAGCAGCAAAACTGAAGCTGCGTGCCAGGACACTAATGTAGGAAAATGTGGGCTGTTAATATAGATTCTTTTTTAACAATTTTCATAAAATTTTAACCTTAAAATAATTTTAAAAGCTTCACCAAAGCATGGAAATTCTCATGAAGCTTTGTCCCAAAGAACCAAAGATATAAGTATTTCAATATTTAATTAAGCTTCAAGCATAGCTATATCCATATATATATATATATATATATTAACCACATTTTATGGCAATTTTATAAGTTCGAAATCTCAGCTACTCATGATCAGAATTTAACAAATAAAGGCTCGTTGGAAGGCTAATTACCTGAATTGTGTAGTAGGCTACGTGACATTTGTCCTTAAAGCCTTACTTGGCCAAAAACGTTGTTAGACGATAACAACTACGGAAGGCAGTAATTGCAGTAATTACAGTTAGGGCATTCAGAGTTCCTATCCCGTCGCGGTTACCACCTGACGAAGGCCAGATGAATAGTTTGCTGAAACTTCGTGAAACAACTAAAAAAAACTGAGGATAATAGTCCGCAATAAATAAAATTAATAAATAATACTCATCTCAATAATGAATTCCAATTAAATAATATATTAAAAAATGGTTTTAATCATTTAATACAAAATGGCATAACTGCATTCGTTTCCTAAATTTTCAAATTCAAAATTTTCTTTTGTTTGCTTTTACGTCTTCAATTCTTTTTTTTTTTCTCATAATTTCGTATTTTTGTCTGTTTTTTATCGTTTTTCTCCCATTACATTTGTTTATCTTTCGTCTCCTTTTTCTTTCTTTCTTCTTTTCTGTGTTTTCATTTGGCTTTCCTTGTTATTTTTCGTTTTTTTCCTTTCTTTTCATTGTTTGATTACAAAATATTGAATCTAGGTCAAAGGTCGAATGTATCCTTTTCCTGCTTTAAGAATAACGAGAGGAAAATACGAACTAATGGTATGCGCGGCTCGAATTGTCGTCCAACCATTAAAGTCTTCACAAGTGAGCGCGCTTTATATTTAAGAAAAATACTCGGTCTTGTCTCATTATCCCAGCTATAGAATTAACTGAATTAGAATTTAGAAATCCGTCAAATATTTCACCAGCCAATTCGTTATCTCGGGAGGGGCTGATCAGATTAACGTTTTCTGCCTTGGCAAGTTTCAACACCGTCTTCGAAATCCAGAAAGTGATGTTCTGCTTTAAATCAAGAATGACTTTACGTTGTTTGATTTTCATTTCTTACTTTTATACTTGTTTCTTTATGTTTACGGTTATCCTTAAGGAACTCAGTAGGAATGAGGCGCAAAATACAGAACGTCTTCAATTGTAAAAATTAAGCAACACACTCTCGAATATTCTGATTATCTAGGTATATCACTCACAACGCAATCTTTTACCTGTATATGAGCCAAATACACCATAAAATGGAGTATGGTGGCCATATCTATAGTGGAGGTGCTCAGAGCTCCTCTTTCCTGCCTTGACAAGGTTCAAAATTAGCATCAAACCTAGTAGATGATGTACTTTTCTCGTTCTCCTTAAAACTTCTTTTCTTCTAAAGAGTACGGCATAATCACATTGTCACACCGGTTCTCATTAAATCACCGACGTTAAGCAACGTAGAGCCTAGTCATTACCAGATAGGTGACCAATTCAGGAAGTCCATGCGCTATACATTGGAGGACATCAACACTTCCCTACAAAAGTTGCAAAAACTTAACGTCGTCATCTTCCCTAACGGGGATATACAAGCGACTGGGGACCGATTGTGAATTTCATGCTCCCATGGAACTTCTTCCTTTGGGAGAAGCCGGTTAAACACGCATAGGGTTTGTGCCGTTTCCATATTTCTCCCAAAGAGACCATGCGAATTTATTCACACTCCATCCTTATTTTCATAGCAACTGCTCAATTAAGGATCAACCTATGCTCCCTGCAATACATTCACAACAAATACTCATCTGGCTACAATCACTATCTTGTCCTCGATATGACCTTAAACTATACCCGATAGTGAGGCCCCAGCTTTCGGCCTTTGGGGAGAGTGGAGCCACCCTTTAATTGCCATTGCTCCTAGATCCACTCTGACCCGGAGTGGGAGTACCTGTTAAGGTCCCAACTATAGGTTAAATAGAAACCGACTTGGAAAAAACAAATATATTCTGTTACAAAAAATTGTTCTTCAAAATCATTAGATTCGGCAGTAAATAACCTGAAAAGGGTTGATATGCCGTGAAACAAAAACAACCAAACCAAACACTCACTATCAACAACACTTCTCCTGCTCTATGTCGACCCCTAAGACTAAACGCAGACTCCATGACTAAATTTTCCTTCCTAGAACTTCCCGCCTGTGGATATCTATACTGGGAACTGTTTTCCAGCTGATTACAGCATGGTCACGTTCAAGTCAAATGCAAACAAATTCTTTCTGAGATGTTTTATTAAATAATCTACTTCTACCCAATTTCGACCACTACTGATCATTACGATGTTTTCTCACCGATGTATACTTTTTAACTATTGTTCTCGAGCGACCTACAACCTTTATACGTGGTGACTTCCTTGTAAAAGAAATCCACAGATAGTAATTCGAATAAGTCGTATCCAAAAAAAATCCGTCAAATACAAGATGGTTGCGAGAAAGACGGTAAATTTGACGGACGATTATTCATTCTTTTTACAAAGAATAACTATGATCATTTTTTCAAACATTAATATTATACTGCACTCACAAATGTTCAAAAATGTCGTCCGTACAAATTGATGACAAAAGTAAACGAGACGCAATAAAATTTAAATTAAATGTAATTTAAACACCTAAATTTGCGATCTCCAATTACTCGCTTTTCTAGCGAACATGCTGTAATATTAAATTGTTTAGCACTCCAAAAAGTACAGAACATCTGTGACCATTTTTATAAGCACAATGACATTTAAAAAATCCATTTTTGTCGACTTAGATACATTTTCTTTTCTTTTTTTCTTTTTTCTTTTTTTTGTTTTTTTTTTTTGTTTGTTCTTCTTTTTTTCTTTTTCTTTTTTTTTCTTTTTTTTTTTTTTAAATAATCACTTCCTGGAATTTTTAGAGAATCTTTGTGGTATGACTGAATAACGTGGCGAAAGATTTCATCAAGATATTTTAGTGATAAAGAAACTTTTTAAAGGAAAATAGTACCCTGAAAAGGGAGGATGACAGCCAGCATTAGAGGGTATTGAGGACAAATGTTTAAACTTACAATTCTGTGTAACACTTTTTGCAACATTCGCAATTAACTAAGGATACTTTTTAGACGATAACCTGTTGCTTTGTTGTAAGGATTGCGTATTTTTCAACAATACCCCTCCTGAACCGGCGTTAAATACTAGTGGCAAATGGAGATTCAGGAAGATTGAAAAAAAAGTCGAGATACGTGGCGAGCACATACAGCACGTCGAATTCTCAAATGGTCACGGATCTGGTACTATCAAGGCTCAGCGTTGCTAAACTTCGGTGATCTGACGAGAACCGGTGTGTCAACGTGATTATGCCGTACAAATATATATATATATATATATGTGTGTATATATATATATATATATATGTGTGTGTGTGTGTGTGTGTGTGTATTTATCTTAGCGTGGATGAAACGCGGAATATTCTGTGTAGCTTAATCGCCATATATATTTTATAACTTACTACCTAGCTCTACCTACATATTGAGAACTATTGAAGTAAATACTTAAAGTTTACACATAAATCTATACTTTCGTATATTAATTTTTGTGATCAAATGAAGTAATATATATATATATATACTGCCTGACAAGAATGCCATATATATACATATATATATACATACATATATATATATATATATATATATATATATATATATATATATATATATATATATATATATATATATATATATATATATATATAAGACTAAGCACATTGGTTAAAATCAGTCAACATT
Source organism: Euprymna scolopes (assembly GCF_053919585.1). Lineage (NCBI taxonomy): Eukaryota > Metazoa > Mollusca > Cephalopoda > Sepiida > Sepiolidae > Euprymna > Euprymna scolopes. The sequence goes on from NC_136507.1 coordinate 92,126,833, forward strand.
TGAGACATTTCCAATTTCGATCCCAGTTTCGAATTTTGGAGGCTAAATTTCCCTTACGTAAACAAGAGGAAAACGAACAATAATTAAGCACGTGGAGCATGAACAGATCTTTTCGCAGCCTCAGAAATTGAAAGCGTTGTCAAATCAGTCAGTCTGACTTCTACGTAAGTGTGGTGTGACCTCGTTGAGATTAGTTAAAAAGAAAAACAAACATATTTTTTTTTATTTTAGGTTATTTATTGAGGCGTTTCATTATTTTGATTGAGAAGATTCCTCGAAGCCAAGAATGGGGCTGTAAACTGGAAACTTTCTCGGAGGCAGGTATCTAAAACACATGAAGAATCTGTGAAAGATAATCCAATCGCACATTTTATTTTATCTACTGTATTATTGACCTATTGTCTTCTGGCAAAGTCAGAGTAATATAACGCACGAAGAATGTATATATATATATATATATATATATATATATATATATATATATATATATATATATATACAAAAAAAACTCCCTTCGTAATCTCGTGTCATTTTATTTACTTAATCTATCACCGCTATATTTCCAGACGCAATTTTTTAATCTCTACGATATTTTAACTTTTAGACGTAATCCACCACACTAGTTTACTCTAATTTATTTTCTCTCATAAAATGTATATATATGTATATATGACATCTAATTTACATAAGGAAAACACGTTGCTCTCCCCCATCATTATATATAGCCCCAATCCTCCGACTCTCTCGTCAATGACCATCCCTCTTGAAGAAGCCCGCATAAATCGGGCGAAACGTTGAGTATTCAGGTCCTTCTACCTCCATTTTATTTCATATATATATTTATAAGTTTAGTGGTTAAAGTTAAATTCTGAAAATCAAAATATGGACATATATATTCGAGTTTAGAATTTATTCTTTGACAAAAGGAATATATAGAAGGGGGTTATGATAATTTCCTTAATCCATGGATTTTCAATAATGGCTCACATCATCAGAGGAAATGAAATGCGGATAGCAAAATGTTCAGCTGTGAATAGACATGTATTTTGCTTTTCAGCACAAATATTGAAAAAGTTTTTTGTGGGTGGTGAATAATAATTATATGAAAATAATTATAGGAAAAAGAATTCTATACAACCTGGGCAGTCCATTATCGGAACGAGTACGATATCTTCCGGTGTATTATTGCCAGGTAGGCAGAATATTGGTCATGGGGAGAAGGCAGTAATCCCATGTGACAAGAATGCATGGTTGCTCCACACTGATTTTCTGAAGGGTATACGGAACGGCCGTATTCGTTGGTGAGTTGAATATCTTTTGGTAGATGTGATCTAAAGTCTTTTTAGGTGTAGAAACATTGTATCAGATATTGGATAAATGTTCCATTCCATTGCATATATTCCCGTCGGTGATGGAATTGAATGTTGAGTTATATATGCATATCTACGGTGCGTTGAACCTCGAAAATCAATGGCCTGAGTTATTCAGAGAGATGTTTATTCGATCCGATGTGTTAGACGATTAGCTTCTAATATGGGCTAAATTCCTGGTATTCTGCTGGTCAGCTTTCTTGTTGAGAAGGGGTGAAGGAAGCCATTTAGATGAGGGAGCGAGGCGGAGGAGGGTAAGGTAGAGAGGGTAAGGAGAGAAGGGGAAGGTTAGGTTTGGGCGAACAAGCATGTGTATAATAAAATTTCTTCGGGTGGGGGAGGAATTGTGTGATAGGTTTCGGTCAATGTGCTGACCTCTTAATTTAAGGTTCAAATGGGAAATATATATTCTTGTGATCTTTTCGAGTGTGTATGAGATGGGGTGGATATGCTGCTTATGCTGTGCGGGTGGGTGAGTAGGTGAGATGGAAATCGGGACGAGTGATGGTCTAAAGTGTTAAAATGCTTGTGGAATTACTTATTTAAGTGAGTTGAAGATTAGGTGTTTTTATTTATGAGGGTTTATTTAAAAGTAAATTGATTTGCTCAAATACGGTTTGTTCGTTACGTTTGTTATCGTAGTGTAATCTGGTTTATTTAAATTTATTTAAAAGGTATATATTTCTAGGATTGATATGTAGTTTGCTTGAAGCATTGTGTGGGATAGGTATATAAAAGAGATTTAGAAGGCTGTCACAATGTGAGGAATGAATTATAGTCGCTGTTGGTAAGAGGAGACGAGAACAAGTGGTGATTTACAAATCAATAAGTACATATATATATATATATATATATATATATACATATACACATATTTTTATTATTTTTTATTTATTTTTTTATATATACTTATTCAGTTGTATGGTAAAATGTGTTACTTGTATTCATGCGACGTATTCCATTATTAATTTCGGTAAAATTTTCCCTTTTCAAATGGTGTGCGTAACAGGTCGATTCAAAGCATGCTGGATGGAGGGCCGGAAGTTGTGTAGCTATGTGAGGCCTCGGGGCAAATGTAAGTAGGGGATTTATGTATGGTATGATTAAGTGATTAACATGTTTATAAATTTTCTATTTTTATTTGTCTTTATTTTTTATTTTATTTATTTATTTTTTTTTTTCGTTTTTGGTTTATAACTTGTTTTAGCGTGAGCTTTTTTTTTCCTGTTCTCTGTTATGTTGTCTTTATCATTATTACTATTATTTATTTATTATTTTTTCTGCTGATGTGTGGGTGTCTCTGCTTTTCTGGGTCACTTAAGTCGCTGCTGGGCTGTGTCCGGTCGGCTACTGTAGGGGTGGGCTGTGAAAGCGGAGGGGGGTCGGGGTCGGTAGCTGGGTGTTTAGGTTAGTGTTGCTGGGGTGGGAAGATAGGCGAGGGGAAGGGAAGGGGAATAGGGGTGACATTCTTTGGGAGTTGTTAATTTATTTATATTCATGAGTCGTAGTAGATTTTTATATTTATTTTTTTTATTCTAATTGGTTTGTATTACTTTTAATTTTAGTTGGTTTGTATTAACTTTTGATTTTAGTTGGTTTGTATTACTTCAGTAACTTTTAATTTTAATTAATTTCTTTTTTTTAATTTTTTTTAAATTAAATATATACTGCTGTTTTATTTATTAAGTTTCTTTTAGTATATTATTGTTATTTTATTTATTTATTTATTTATTGTATTATTTATATGGGAGGAGGTTGTGGTAATGTCCTGTTTGGAATGTGAGGCGGGCTGTGAGCTGTGTGCAGTGGTGTATCTGTTCTAATGGGTTATGGTTGTAATGGTAAGTGTTAGGTGGGAGCCGTACGTAGAGTTATATATACATGAGTGGTAGTAGATTTATATATATATATATATATATATATATATATATATATATATATATATATATATTTCTGTTTGGAGGCGATCTATGGATAAATAGGTTTTTCTGTTCGTTGGATTGGAATCGATGTTGGATTGACTGCTTTATATACTTGGGTTTAATTAGCTATTTTTATAATGGGGGACTTGATTCACATTTGGGGTTGAGTGTAAAGTTTTCTAAACGTGGTTAAATCTGATTATTTATATAATAATAATCTATATATCTATCCATCAATACATACACTCTGCGCAGATAAACGCATAAAGACACTCACACACACACACACACACACACACACACACATATATATATGTATATATATATATATACATAACATACACATACACATACACATTCATTAATACCCATGCATACACATGTATATACATATATACACACATATCCACATACTTATGGACATGTATACACACATATACATGTACACATCACAAAACATACAAATAAATGCGCACACATAGGGAACAACACATACATCTAGGCGTGCCAACATGACTGCGTTCTTGGGTGTACACCTGCACAAATGTATACGACCGATCATCCTTATACTCATGTGTATACATATGTGACACGACTGCACATACTTACTGGCGTATACATGCGGCAAATAATAATGTTCACATACGTCATAGATCTATACGAAGATACAAGTGCGCATGTCGATATATATACATATACAACGTGCATGCACCCACGCAGTTAAACATATACATACATTAACAAATTGATCGGGTTTATCCAATAGTTCTCTTCTAGCGTGGGAGAGTGCTTCCCATTTATCTGTGTATACAGATGGTCCGGTGATATGCAGACAGTTAGATCGTGCTAATTCACGGCAAATGTGTGTAACTCTGCAAATTGTCCATACACATATAAATATATATATATACATATACATGTGCATACACACATACACACGTATATAACGCATACTCACATGCATATACATATACACACATACATAAAGAAATAAAATTGCATAGAAACACATTCATATATATACATATATATATACATACACAAACACACATATGCACATACATATACACATACATACATATATACACATACATATACATACACACATACAAACATGCATATGCATATACATCAGATACCCATACATGCATGCATACATATAGGCGCACATTACCATAGCTAGTTTAGGTATGGTGACTTAAGTGATTTGGAACTGGTTATACTTCATTTTTTTCTGTGTTTGAATAACGAAATTAGTTCATTTTTGGCGTTATTGTGGCTTTAGGGTATGTTATTATTACAACAGCTTCTGAAGTGCAAAGGTTGCAGAGTTTGGATTAAGGGGTTTATGAATTGGAGTTTTTCAATACATCCTATTTTAGCGAGTACGGAGTATTCCTACGTTAGAGGTCTTTAATCAGAGTTGTTACGGAGGTGCTTTTGTTGCTATTTGCATTTTCATAATTACAGGAGCTTACATGGTTGGAAATTCTCAGTTTAATTAGATTTGCCGTTGGGCCAATATACGTGTGGGATTTTACGTTTGCATTTATGGTACTTAAATTGTTAAAGTTTCTACTATGGGTGTGGGATATATTTGCAGAGGGGGAAGGGATAATTGGGTCTGAGCTGTTTCAGGAGGGGATTCATGTGTAGCTTGGCTGTTACCTTGTGTCTTATTTATGGGGGTAGTGTTGTGGGGGTCATTTGAGCTCTCTAGTGTTGTTGGTTGCATGAGTATATGACGTCCTAGTCTATGCAATTATTTCTTAAGTGGCACGATTGCTTGTTTAGACAATTACAATTTTGTGTAGGTGGCATCTGCGGGGGAGGAGCCTGCGCTTTTCTTATTTAAGGGTTATTGAGGTAATTAGCTAATTGCTAGCTTCGTCATGGTGGGGTAGGAGATTTTTATTGAGTTTTTATTTAATATAGTGCTGTGTCTATGGGGTTGTTGAAAGGATTATTCAATTATTTTTTTTAATTCCCTTGATATATTGGTTCTGACGTTGGAGCTATATGGTGGGGTAAACCATATTGCTTTTTTCGCCTTAATTTATTCTTTTTATTTTAATCGTTGCTGGATTTAGTCTGATAATTGGGGTGATCTAGGTTGGGGTTATGCTTGTTCGAGGAATTACGGGTAGGGTTATTATTTTTCTTTTGGGCCATGCTATGCGTGATTATGGATTTATTCTTGTTGTTTTCCAGTTTATTTCCCATGTATTCTATCTTATCTGTGTATCCTGAGTTGCGCAAGACATTATTATAAAAAGTTGCAACTTGGGTAAATGTGTTCTTGTCGGCTGATAGGCTTGATATTCTATTTGAGACGGATGGTACTATGAAGTTGATGATAGATCTGGGATAATTCGATTGCTTATGCACATAGAATTGGCTAGAGTAGGGCTTATAGTAAGGGGAGTAGGCTTCTGATGTTAGATTTAAGGAAATGTCTAGGAAGTTAGATGTCTTCTTATTGGTATCAACTTCAATTGAGCAGCCATAGTTTCTAAAGAATTCGTGTAATTTCTTTACGGTGTTATTGTATTGTCTGGGTCTATCTTTTGTAATGAGAAGCACGTTTGGCCACAGCGTCTACAGTAAAAAGTCGCGTCAGGTGTAGCTGCCGAGGCTTCTCTAATCTCTCTCTCTCTCTCTCTCTCTCTCTCTCTCTATATATATATATATATATATATATATATATATATATATATATATATATATATATATATATATATATATATAATCTAAAGTATTTTTACGGAAATTAAGTAACCAATGAAGTTCCTCGACGTTAATAGAAGAGTGCTCAATATCGATGTAGAACAGAGTATATATATATATATATATATATATATCCAGTCGTGCTCGTGCAGTTTCTGGGCAATTATTAATTTGTATGAATGGAACAGCATATTAGTGTGTAGAATTTTTCTGACTGTCCGATCAGATAATCCCAAAGCCAAAACATGTTTGCGAGCTGAACGTGTAGGAGACTGGGTAACAAAAAGTCTCACGGCTCGAATACTGCCTGGCGTTCGAGCGATTCGAGGCCTTCCGAATGGCTTTCGTTTATATGCTGAATCTGTAGCTCTGAATATGCCACCCATAGCTGCATTGATTTTCCATCTGGAACAGCATCCGGGCTTCCTTTGTTGCAGTTTCAGATTCACTATTCTTCAAAAAAAAAAAAAACATTTCTACAGTAAAACCACGATTTACAGTAGTCCAAACCATATCACTTGGTGAGGGTAGCTGAAAAAAAAAACAAGTTATTAGCTAAATGAAAACACCATTACATAAGTTCTTTGGAAACGTAGAGTTGAACGTTTAACATTTTTACTTTCGCCTGTATATATTATTCTAGGTTAGTATTTTCAAGCGGTAAACCAACCAACAAGGTTTTAACTAGATTAAGTCAAGAGTGCTCAAAACCGAAATAGGGCATGATATACGTTTTATTTGTTTTACATAAGCATTAATATGTCGCTACACATTAATGGGCATGTTTCGGTCATCCACTTACAAATAACTTGAGACCTCTTCAAGCGATATTGCTTATACTAAGGTAAAGACACTAATAAAAATCGTAAAGAGGTTTCCAGCACAACATTGATTAGTAGCTCACGTCACGTGATATTAAAAAATAAAATAAGCTGAACAGCCTAGTCAGCATTTGTTTGCAAGCAAAAAACTAACCGATCCACCCTACAACCTCAGCCTCTTTCTAACAGAAGAGACGTTGCTAGTCTTTTATTACTCTGCTCTCTCTTTTACGAAAGGTGTTCGATTAACTTTCATGTTGCATAAAACATTCACAGAACTCGTCTAGCTACAACCGTTGTTAATAAATCCTCGTCCTCCTTCTGTGTACCTAGAAGTTAGTGGTACTTCTATGATCAAAGTTTTCAAGGCCAAAGTAAACAAATTATTGCTGAGCCTTTCACTTAACAAATCAACGTCTCTACCAGTTGCAGCTTCCCTCAATGTCTCACCATCTATTTCTTATTATCCTCGAGTAACCTTTAGACTTTGTGCATAATTTTTTTTCAAAGGATACGTTAAGCCTGAGATGGTGGATCTTCTGAGCTTAGTCCGACTGAGTGGGGCTATTAGAACCCACAACAGTCCACTGTTTTGAAGGAATGATTGTCGGGGATGGATCATCAATTGATACCAACAGATAAATAAGTCGATTGAACTTTTCCTTCGTATTTTATATATTTACCGCGTAACAAATTTAAACAGAAGACAAGGTGTAAGGTGTATAAGCTAATGCACTAGGATTATCCCACTATACGCCGATTGGCATTCGCTAGTAAAGGGGCCTCAGGCGATTAGCGATAAACTAACTTGTTAAAGAGAAAGTAAAACCTTGAATTTCATTGTTTTGTTTACGACATATTAACCATTTTTCAGGTTATTTTATGCCGAATTTAGTAATTTTGAAAATGTTTTTTTATTCTTCAAGTTTTCTCGACCAACAAATATTTATTCGTAGTGTTTGGTTTAATTTTTCTTCAGAAGAAAATTGTTGCTTTTGTGTTTGAGTTTCCAAAACATGATTGAGTTTTGTAAAGGAAACGGAAGAGTAGACAATAACATCAATATTTGTTATATTTTATGTAAGGATATCAGTATCTTTAGACAGCCTTGTTTAGAAGCATCAGATGCTATAGGGTCGAAGTGGACCTGGGAACATTGGTAACTGAGAAGCAACTCAATGTTCCCCTGACCTCTGTCATCTCGTAATTCTGTTTTATTTTTATATATATATATAAATGAGACCTGACATTTAGGTGTCGTTTAAGGTCATACCCAGTAAAGCTTAGGGATGGTCTTCTTGAGACTACGAGGGGCGTGCAATCAGTAATGCCCCTGACCCACTTCCAGTCGTCTGATCTAGCTGAAATTTTGCATGTGCAATGATTTATATCTCTACAGGTTATGTGGCAAATTACCGCTCTGAACTAATTGTGGTTTCTGTTTTTCAGGTGTTTGAACTGAGTCAGGTGTGAAATGGGGCCTGCTGAATGTCGAGCAGTGATCCGGTTTTTGTATTTGAAAGAACGCACACTACAGGAGACTTTTGATGAAATGAAAGAAACTTATGGTCATAATGCCCCATCGTATGACCCATCATACGTTGGCATCCTAAATTCAAACATGACCGGAAGTCTGTGGAAGCAGCTCCCAGACCTGGTCGCCCCCTTCTGCCATTGATGGGGCATCTGTCCATCAAGTTAAGGCTGCCATTTTGGAAGATCGGCGCATTACTATTCAGCAAATAGCCCAAGATGTCAAGATTAGTACAGGGTCTGTGGAAACTATCATTCATGACCATTTGCATATGCATAAGGTGTCTGCCAGATGGATTCCCAGGTTGCTCACACCATTCCAGAAGCGAGAATGCGTCGAGTGTTCGAGGATGAATTCGGAGATGTGCCAAGAAGATGAGTCATAGTCTTTCAAAAGACTGATTACACAGGATGAAATCTGGGTCCATCACTATTATCCAGCGACCAAAGCCCAGTCAGCAGTGTAGTGGAAGCACTTCGACTCACCACCTCCAAAGGAGAAGGGTGCGGCCCTCCGCTGGCAAGCTCATGCTCACAGTCTTCTGGGACCAGGACGGAGTAGTGATGACAGATTTCCTGGCAAAGGGTACCACAATTATAATAGCTAATTATGCCTCACTTTTAAGGAAATTAAGGGAAGCTATCCAAATCGAGAGGCGGTTCAAGATCAGCAAAGCAGTGCAACGCTCCGGTCCACAACTCGCATGTCGCCAGATCAGAAGCACGGGCGTGTGGTTATGAAATCCTTCCCCATCGTCCCTACTCTCCTGACCTTGCACCCTCTGACTTTCACCTCTTTACAGCCATGAAGTTGTTTTTGAAAGGAAAGCGTTTCCCAGGTGATAAAGCCTTGATTTCTAAAGTCACGTCGTGGTTGGAGGACCAACCTGGTGTGTTCTACAAAAACGGTCTCCAGAGCTGCATCAAACGATGGGAGAAATGCATAACTCTGGGTGGTTCCTATGTAGAGAAAGACTAATAACTGTGCCATGTTTCGTTGCTCTACTGCTATGGGAAGTGGACCAGGGCATTACTTATTGCACGTCCCTCGTACACCTTAGTCCGATAATAACGAGATTATTGTATGAATTATTGTGGAGAAAGTATACCCGACTTGTCTGTACGAAGAAGTTTGCACCATGTAAACACATTCCAGTCCTTAAGAGACACCAGATGATTGCGTAAGATGAATGCGTAATCGTGTAGACGAGCCCTGAAGTTATTAGGGAGACAATTGCTGGAAATTCGTGATAAAAGATCTGAAATATGAGTACGAATAATATTGTTACCAGTTGAATGTCCCTAAAATTCCGCAAGTGAACTCGTAAAGAAAAAAAAACACTGATGAAATCTGAGCGAGACTTAACCATTAATTACTTTGAACGAATCTAAGTCTTCCATCAATCTAAAAACATGTGGGTCTATTTACATTATTCAATGCGCCCACGCATACCGGGGTGATATTGTGTTCCTCGTTTTGTTTCTCTGTTACCGCATAATCACGTTGACACATCGTTTCTAGTTTGATCACCTTAGTTAAGAAACGTTGAGCCTGGTTAGTGCTAAAATGCATTGCCATTTGGGGAGTACCTGGTGCTGTATGTGCTCTCTATTAACCCCAGCGTTGTGTTACACCCATTGGACTTCTCCTTACAACTGGAATCAAGCAGAGCCGACTCAAGAGAAGAGTGTGTAGAGATTGCGCAATACTTGCTTCACAATTTAGCCCGTGCCATCTATCAGCCAACCAGAATTATCAGATAATGCTCGTCGTTTCTGCAAAAATCATTTGGGTTATAATTCGGACAACTATTAGCATATCTGACGTCATACCACCACGTTTCGGCCGATTTACTCGCCGATCTTCTTCAGAGACATCATGCCGAATTATGAAATCTATTTAGAATTTCGAAATAATCCCTTTTTTCTTACGGTTTTGAATTTTTAAGATGAAGATTGCTTATTCGTATTATTTGGATTCATCAGACTACTGCTCTCATCTTGAATGTGATTTTCACATCGTTTCGGTCGATATAAGCTCCGACCTTCTTAAGGTGTATCTTGTCGAATTCGGGATTGTTTCTATCGAACTCGGGAATTTGGACGGAATTTCGAGCGGAACCATTTATTTACTTAACGGGGTCACCATACTCTTGTTCCGTCAGCCATGACTTGATAGTGGTCCTAAGTAATTAGCAATTGTATTTTTCGGTTGCCCACACTGAGGATTGAACCTTCAACCTTCAACTGAATATCACTTTTTAAAATTAGTTTTCCCAAGTGTTCTAACCACTGGACCCGGGTCCTTGCGAAATAAAGGGTTCCGCTCGAACTTTTGTCCAAATTCCTGAGTTAGACAAGATACACATGAAGAAAGTCGGAGATTACATCAACCGAAAAAACAGTGAAAAAAGTTTTGGGATGAAGGTAGGCTCGAACCCGCAGCCTTGAAGTTTAGTCTGATGACATAGCATGACGTCACGAAGGTAGGGACTTGAGAATGGTCGAAAATAAGCGTTTTAAAAACCCAGATGGTTGAACGCCAACGTATGGTTTTCCAGGTCAAATAGAACGCCATAACAGTAGTAGTAGTAGTAGTAGTAGTAGTAGTAGAGAAAGCGAATTTTGTAAGATAAAAGTCGCTGAAATAAAAGATATTTACGACGTCGTTTCGTAAATCGTAGATATTATAATCTAAGGAGTATATAAAAAGTTCTAGGACATAGTAATCCCCCCCGGAGAACTCACTACAAAAAAAAGCCTTTGTCGGACATACAGAAAAAATGCCCACACAAACACATACACACACAAACACATTTTGCCTTTTATATATATATATAGATTAGTATCGTCTGAGGTGAAAATTAAACCTTTAATTTTCAGAAGACCGTCACTTACACACGGATGTTACTTAACAACTTTATCCTTTGCAATAAGTGTCTGTTAACTTAAATGTTGATTGGATGGATGCCACCTTACTATTATTATTTCGATATTTAAACAAATCAAATTTATATTTTTGAATCATAAATAAGAAATAATAAGGTATACGCTGATGTTTCGGGCTGTTTTAAATGAAAATTGACTTTTTGTGCGAGGGGTCACAAAAGAGAACGTTTCAATAGAGCATTAAAGAGATACTCATACAAAAATTAAACCTTATTCGCTAATATCTAACACTTTCTCGCCATGGTAGAGGCAGTAATAATGTGTTAAAACTACATGGCTATAGTGAAAATCCAGGAGGACTCAGCATTAGGATCCGTCGTTCTCTGGTAGTCGCTGCTTTTGCATGTGAAATGCCAGGCCTGCATCTACATATCAATGCAGTGACAGTGGCAATGTTGGTTCTGAAATTCACTTGGGGTGTTCTATGCCAAACTTTCCTCGACATGCAACCGCTGAGCCTGATTGTTCTCGGTCTTGTAGTTTAACGAATACCTGTAAACTCTGACCAGAAAAATCGTCGGCGCGATCCTCATGAGCACTATGCAGAAGTCTGGCTCGCCTTATAACATTGAAACATCCAAAACAATGAATGCCAGAAAAATTGATATCCTTGTGATTTCTGGAATTGCATATTAACGCTGTTTTATTATACATGCATGACAAATAAAAGCATGACAAATGCACGATAACTGATTCCTGCTGATGTAATATTGAGGCACATCGTTCTAACAACATCATATTATTATGTTATTTCAGTTCGTCTAAATTAAAACCAGTTGCTTATTGCTGTTCCTGGCATAAGAATCCAAGATTGCTTGAATGGCACGTCTAAATATAACACGGAATCAGAGGGAGATATTTTTCGTGTCTTGTCCTTCCTTGTCGTACCTCACCGTGCCTTGTCGTGCTTTAATGTTTCATTTCTCGGTAGTAAAGATTTTATACTAATGAGTCAGCACTTAAATGGAGCAATAGTCTTTCTGAAATAACGGTTAATAAGATTGTCTGTTAGCTAATAGAAGAAGTAAAAACGCTGGATAGAATGGACAGAAGATTATTTAAAAGGATTGCTCGACACGTACTTATTGGGTACCGACTTAAAGTCGATCATGTTTTGGACAACAGGAAACAGTTTCTTCGCATTATCTTCTATGAATGGGTAGTTCTAAAAATAAACTCTGCTTATGAAAATTCAGTTGTATTTGGGATAAATGTGTAGTAGCTGCTCTGTTCTCAACTAGAACTTCCACGGCATAAGCGATCATCATAACTGTTTACGAGTTGTATTAATGGAAAAGCTTCAGGGTTTACTTTCCGTTTGACATAAGTCCTGAAGTCTTTCGATGAAAAAAAGTTTCCGTAATCGTTACAAACGACGTATTGGCATGATGATGAAAGTTCTTAGGACAGTTTAAATATCAGTGTAACCTCTACAGAAAAAGTGGCAGGACTCCTTTTCATCAACACCGCAATTCATTCTAACAAATCCCAGCTCTGGTGATTTCTTTTAGCAGACAAACATCCTAGCATGGCATGACATTTATGAAACCAGTTCGACGACAAACGTTGACGTTGAGTTTCTTCATTTCTCTATAAGTAGTGAATATGTCATAGACATAATGTTCGTGGAGCTTTTCATGTATCCTCCTTGCGAAAAAGATGTAACCTTCTACAGATTGTTGTGAATCTGGACATCATCATCATCATCATCATTGTCACCATCGTCATCTTTGTATTCCTCATGTAATTTTCATCATAATCATCGCCATCATCATCATCATCATCATTATCGCAACCATGATCATCATCCTCATCGCTATCGTTATAATCATCGTCATCATCATCATCATCGTCATCATCATCATGTCAGACGGCTTGGTGTAGATCGGTGACAAATGTCCTTTCTTTTAACTAAAAAAAAAAAACGGCCACGTTACAATTTTTTATCACCATATTTAGCTCAATGTCTGCTTTACAGGTTCGTTTCTGTCGGACGACTCTTAAAATATAACATTATTACCGGTCCACACCAAGCCGCCGGACACGAATCTTCCCACACAGCGAAAATATGGTCGTTTCCCTGCTTTTTCTTTTTCTAGGTCCATTAACAGTTCCCCACTCCGCAGCTACAACCAGCTGCTATGTCTGCAGCTCGCCCCATAGCACACAAAGTGTCGATCATTTTTTTTTTTTTTTTTTGAAGTTAGGATGTTATCTTTTTTCATAAATTAATCTCGCACCGACACATGCTTCAAAGTCGTTGTCACCGCTACGAGGTTAAAAATCTCTGTTCACTTTCCCTTCTTTTCCTTTGCTGTGACGCCGCATCGTGCCATGGCTTAGTCATTTGCGGAATATTGTTTTTGGAATCCTTTGAGATGAATAATTTACGTATTTGTTTATTTGTTGACTGTTATCCTAATCTTCACAGTTGTTGTTTCGCCATGTTTCAGACAATTATTCCTCTGGCCTTCTTCAGGTGATTAACATCGACGAGATATTAATGCCGAGTCTCTTAACTGTATTCCCAGTAATTACTGCCTTCCATGGTTGTTGTTTCATCACGTTTTTAGCCAACTAAACCTCTGGCCTGCTTTGGGTAAGATTGAAACCGCTATCCTCAGACAATGCTCACTTGGAACCGTACAGATTCAACGTACCTATCCACTGCGCTGTGGGCACCGAAGGGCGATCAAGGTTGGATTTTTTGTCTTATAAATCCAAGTTTACGTTCTTAACTGGTTATCCATTGTCGAGTCCGTACCGAATGGTGTTATATATTATATTCTTTTTGAATTCCTTGAGATGAGTAATTTGTGTATTGATTTATTTATTTGCGGACTGTTATCCTCATCTTCATGGTTGTTTTTGTTTCGGGGGATGATTGTGTCGAAACATGGTGAGACAACAGCAACTATGAAGATGGGGATAACAGTCCGCAAATAAATAAATACAAAATCTAATCAAAGTTACTTAAGATGAGAACAGCAGTCCGATTAATCCAAATAATACAAACAACTATCCCCTATCTCAAATATTCAGATCTGTAACAGGCTTGTATGTAAAACTAACGTGAAACCAAATATGATGATTCGAACATACAATAGAATGGCTGGGATAAAATTTCAGTTCAGGTAGCAGAGTCAGTTATTAATGATAGCAAAGAAAACATGGGAGAAAGTGAAATATATAGATTTGAGAGTAAGGAGAAGAAATAAAGATCTGGCCAGATATAGGGTCGTTTAGAAGTCAATTTATGAAAGCCACAAGACACATGGTAGCATATAAAACGTGTGCTAAATAAGAACTTGATTTGCGAGACAACCAATCATGGATAACTTACCGAGATGATATAATCTATTTTTTCTCAGTTCGTTTGGCTTACGTTTTAACCTTCTTCCCTTCATTCATGACGTCAGATTTTACATCAACATATGATTTGGACTAAAACAAAGCAAATGGCTTGATTTGCTACCTCTTTTTAGCCCGTTTCGCTTGCATTCGCTTTTTTTTTTCAAAAGAAAGAAAGTTTTCATATGTACATGCTAACCCAAATGAACCAATGAAAGCTGTTTAAAACTTCAAAAGTATCAAATCTATGTCAAAATAAAAAGCTGTCTAGAAACTCCTATAAAATAATAGTTTAGTGAACAGTAGTCAGAGTTCGTCAGTGTGACACCTGCGGCGCGCCTCGATCTTCCATATTAACAACGCTCATCTTAGAAAAATGAAATTAGCTGAAAATCCATTATACCTGATGCTATATATCCAGTGAACTCAGCAACCCAGATGGTAAACAAACGCACAACCACACATATACACACATATACACACACATATAAGCACACATATAAACACACATATACACACACATATGCCCACATATATAAATACACATATACACACATATATAAACACACATATACACACATATACACACACATATACACACACATATGAACACACATATACACATACATATACACACACATATACACACACATATAAACACGCATATAAACACACATATACACACACATATACACACATATAAACACACATATACACACATATAAACCCACATAAACACACATATAAACACACATAAACACACATATAAACACACATATAAGCACACATATAAACACACATAAACACACATATAAACACACATATACACATACAAACACATATACACGCACATATAAACACACATATAAACACACATATACACACATATGCACACACATATAAACACACATATACACGCATATGAACACACATATACACACACATATAAACACATATATACACGCACATATACACACACATATACACACATATATACACACATATACACACACATATAAACACACATATATACACACATATACACACATATAAACACGCATATACACACACATATAAACACACATATGCACAAATATACACACACATATAAACACACATATGATGATTGCAACGTCTTGTCAGACGAGTGCCACTCCCTCAGACATTTAAAATCCATGAGCTCAAATGTCTGAGGGAGTATCTATACAAATATGATGTTACAGAGTCTTAGCTTTGTACGACAGCTAAGTCTCTCTCTCTCGGTTCAAAATGTTGAGATCCAGCAACAAGCAAGAGCAAGATAGCCAGCAACAAATTAAACTGCAGACCAGCTTAATGCGGGTACTAGTCTTCCGCTTTATGGTTTTTTAAATCAGAGATTTGCTTCTCATAGAAAGGTTGCCTTCACCACGGCTTATGGGAACCCTCTCTACCCCAATACACATATACACACACACAAATATACACGGTGCTAGTTGGCCGTTGACCCAGAAAAAGAGTTCATTCGCCCTTTGGAAGGTCTTGTTTTTAATCCTTCAGGGAGACTAGCCGCCCTCCTAATCAAACAAGTCTGGTGGGGGAACCAGTTTAGTCGCCGGTGGCCCGACCATGAGGCAGGTAGTACTGGGTTACATGGTACCAGTAGCATATGATATGACCTGACATAAACACACATATACATACATATATACACACATATACAAACACACATATAAACACACATATACACACATATAAACACATATATACACACATATATGCACACATATAAACACACATATACACACATATAAAAACACATATACACACATATACACACATATACGCACATATAAACACACGTATACACACATTTAAACGCACGTATACAAATATATAAACACACATATAAACACATATATAAACACACATATACACACATATACACACACATATAAACACACATATACACAAATATAAACACACAGCTGAATTTTGAAACGAACTTTCTGGTGCATTTGTTCTTAATCCAGAACTTTAAAATAATGCTGTTTTCTTATTTCAGAACTTTAAAACTTCTCCACAAAGCTTGATTTTTAAAAATATATTTTACATCTATGTGAAAGTGTTGATACAAATATACTTTTGTCCATTAATCCATCTTTTCTCGTTTCATCCCCAAAACCCGGTTGCGTAGTTGGCACTTACTAACTGGTGATTCTTCTCTTCTTACAATGTTTAATGCATTTCCATTTTCTTAAGCGTGCACGTCTGTATATATCCTATACTAGCAAAGTGAGGGGTTCCAGGCTTTGCCCGGTTGTAAAATACGCTTAAATATGATATTTTAATTTGTCCAGATTTAGTATATATTATTATAAGATCGTGATTTCAAAAGTAAAAAATAAACGTGTGAGTGCCATCATCTAGAATCGAAACCGAAAGCAAAACTGTAGCATTCAAAGCTGGTGACGTTACCACTGATACGCATGTAAGCTGATTCAAAATAATCTTAAATGAATGCATAAAATGTATAACGATTTATTTCAATTTTGATCCCTTTTTGACCCCTTGAAAACTATTAACCGACTAAAGACCCATCAAAGAACTATGCATTTAACTGCAATCATTTCAGGCTACTTGCGCCGCTCTCGAATTTAAGTTTTGGAAGAGACAGAGTTTGACAATATAGAGATAGACAGACAGACATACAGACAGACATAGTGAGTTTTTAAATAAGATTTTCTTTCGCAACAAAAAAGTATCTTTTATACTTAATTTATATTAAATGCTTGTGCTGTCCTTGACTATACTTAAATACGCCATCGTCACCCAAAACTGACCCATCCTAAAACAGGGACCCCGCCACAAACGGGCGTAAAATCGTTGATGATGATGATGATGATGATGATGATGATATATCTGTTTTTAGCATCATATAACTGAAAAAATAAAATCAAGTTGATTTACCGTAAAACAAGACTAACCAATCCAATCCGTGCCATTTTGTCGTTTGGTTTTACTTTTAGTTTGTCTGTGCCTGATAGTTAAAACTAGCGAAGCGTTCTGATTATGGAAGACCGGAAGAAAGCAAACAAAACAAGAGGAATAAAATTGCAGAAAAATAAATTAAAAGAAGGAAGCAAAACGTAAAGAAGACCCAGAGAAGGTCCAAATGACATTTCCTTGTTTGAAATCCGTAAAAGTCTTGTTATCAGCTCAAAATGCAAACAAACAAAAATGAAATAAGCAAAAAAAGAAAAAAAAAAGGAATACGAATCGCGGAGTACAGGCAAGCGTCTTCGGAAGTGAACCTACGACCTGTTATCAATTACGTAAGAATGCAGAACATTCTACTTGCTCGGCGGATCCTCTTTCAGAAAGGCGTTGTCTGCAGTCAAACGCATTTAAAGATATTTGATCTTATAAATACTACATGCTATGTGTCCCTATCTTGTACGTGTGCTTAGAGTATATATATATATATATATATATATATATATATATATATATATAAAGAATAACAGTCCAAGACCCAAATAATTATTTTTCATGCAAAAAATCTCATTCAGCATGTTAAATTTTTATATTTTTACAGGTCCGTTTCGTTATGCAGAAAAAAACGGGTATTATTATTATTATTATTATTATTATTATTATTATTATTATTATTATTATTATTATTATTATCTATATATTAATAGAATGGAGTGTGTGTTCTTTTGTGTGTCAAGCTTTCCGGCAAATTTGATTGGTTGAGATTTAATTTCGGAATACACATTTAATTTCGGAATACACATTTACTCTATGTTCTATTCGATTAGCGTGTTCTCACCGCTATATTTGTTTTTAATTCTATAAAATTTATGGTTTTAGCTTTCAAAAGTTGTTAAGAGGTAATTGATTTTAAGTTATTTCGTAATAAAAAAAAAACTATCACACAAATCTCTCAGCCAGCGGGGACAAAAATTGAGCAGTTATTTGTTTGATTTTTTTTTCATTGTTTATTTTTTTCATTTTTTTATTGAGAGGGAGAGAGAGAAAAAAAAAACAGAGAGAGCGAGCGATCGAGCGAGAGAGAGAGAGAGACGCTGTTTTCTTTGTTAATTAAAATATTATTGCTACTACAACATGTAAACAAAAGCCAAGATATGAAACCTCGAACTTAGCGACACGTTATTAGCGAAACGAAACTGGTTTTGTACATGAAATATTTTTATAAAAACATTGAATCTAAAATATATATATATATATATAAATATATATTAAATGACAGTTCCTTTTTGTAAATAAATTATTTTTATTACAACATTGTTTTAACTAAAATAGTTTCATTAAAAACTGTTTTTCTTACATAAAATATTGTAATCTATATATTAATACGATAGCGTGTGTTATTTTCTGTATCACATTGTTTTTCTTCCAGGAGTTTGTCGTTTAATTGTTATGCCTTTCCATTTCTTGTAATAAATAATTTTACCAAGAATTCTTCATCAGTTTTGGTTTCGGTTTCGATTATAGCTGAAAGAACTAAAGTTATATATATATATATATATATATATATATATATATATATATATATATATATATATATATGTATATATATATACATTCTTTTTTTCTTCATAAGTTTTGGTTTCGGTTTCGATTCAAGTTGATGCACCCAAGCCACATGGATATATTTTTATTTTTTAAATCACAAGTTTATAATATATAAGATTGGATCTAAAATTGACTCTTATAGTAATATTTACGAAATTTGCATAAATTAAAATATCATATTTAAGGATATTTTACGATCCGGCTATGCCAGGCATCCCTGCTAGCTTAGATATATATTTTTTCAGTTTTAACAAAATAATTACAAATATATCAGGGTGTATCTATTTACGCTAAACATCCACAAATATGCCAACATTAATATATTACATATGAAAGAGTCCACTGTGGAATTTCCACAGGTCCCGCTAATTATTATTATTATTATTATTATTATTATTATTATTATTATTATTATTATTAATTCTGGGGATGAAACTACTAGAGTAGAAGGCTTTCGTACATTTCGGATCTCTACTGTGTAGGGGTTGTCTGGTTTGTCGTGAGTATTTCCGTCGGTCGGGGGTGGGTACAAGGGCTAGTAGTTCGTCGGAGCATCCACCATTAAAATACTTGTAAAACAGGCAGAGGGGTGCAACATTTCGTCGAGGAAACAGAGGCTGAAGCTTAGATTACAGTTCAGGACCTAACAGGCTGGCGATTCTCTTTTTAACCCTGTTCAGGGGCGAGAGACTAGTAGCAGATGCACCAGCCCAAATGTGACAGCACTGTTCCATACTTGGGCAAATGGTGGCTTTGTAGAGATAAAGAATACTTTCAAGTATAAGTAAATTTCTGGCACAGTAGAGAGAGCCCACATGTTTCGCAGCAGCCTTGGCAATGTTCGCGGTGTATCTATTCCAACTCATGTTCCCTGTGACTGCTGTGCTGAGGAGTTTGTATATTTAGCCTGTTTTTCTGTTCTTATTTTCTTATACTGCTTCTCTCTTTTTGGAAATCATAATTAATCATTCTATGACTAAATCTACTGTCTAAATATAAGGCCTATACTGGCCACATGCATATTGTTACTGGTGCATGTTAATAAAATAACTAGCATAAATATTATTTCTAAATGTCTGCTTTAAAGGGATAATACTTTACCTCCAGGACGCCTGCTTGTCTGTTTTGCATGATAAACATTAACAATCCTTATACTCCTAAATCCCCCTAAATACCCGTATATCAATATTGTATATTAATGCTTTATTCGTGTAAGTATATCATCTCTCCTGTTCCAACTGAACAAAAAAAAAACACAATTGCTCTTCTCCCCAAGCTGACATAAAATCACATACATATTATTATTATTATTATTATTATTATTATTATTATTATTATTATACCGTCACTATTGACATAATAATAAAGGTTTGTTTCTGCATAACGAAAGCGATCTGTAAAAATGTACTGAAATTTACCCATGCTTGAGGAGCCGTTTTGCATGAAAAATAAATATTTGGATCTAAGAATGTAACTGTTATTCTTTCATCTATGTTCTACTGTTATATTTAGCATATATTGAGCTTTTAAACAAAAATGATTGATGTACACAAAAAATTATATATAATTGAAAAATCATATTTCCCAAAACAACGTGTATATATGGATGTATGCGAGTACGTGTGTGAGTGTGTAGGTGGGTATGTATATATGTATATATGTATGCTCCTACATATATTTCTATGTATGTACGTGTGTGTATGTGTGTGTGCCTGCGTACGTGTGCGTGTGCATGTGTACATGTACATGAATGTATATATATGCGTGTGTGATTGTGTGTGAGTGTATGCTATACATGGGGAAAGAAAGTCTTTAAAAAGAACCCTAAAAAAACATAAAAACCTTCACCATAGGGACTAAAAAACACTCTTTGAAAATAACTTTGACCGGACACTGTGAACACTTACAGTTTGAGACAGAATGTCTGAACATCACTCTGAAAAACATATTTAATATCAGCGGAGGCAATTCTACAAACTCCCATTTTAAAGAAAAACTTTTTACGAAAATATCTGAAGAGAGCACACCCTAAGCTCGAAACGCGTTATAAAAATATTTTAAAATAAAAATATGATGAAAACCTTTAAAAAAAAAACCACAATTGTTGATGGCTACACTCTTTTAAATATATATATATATATATATATATATATATATATATATATATATATATATATATATACATATATCCACAGTCAAACAACGTCGCAGCTTACACAAACCATGAAAACCAACAAACCGGAAGTTCAAGTTTCGAATTTCGCTTTTATTTCGGTTCATCAGTTGAACACATCTGAACTCGAGATTCGAAATCTTACGACATTGATTGGCTGTGGATATAATTTTATCATCTCAAATTCTGAAAATTCTAATATAATTTGTTCGTTATGTATGCTTGTTGGATGACATCGTCCAAGCGAGTGTAAAGACAAATCCTACTTGTGAGACATTGGCTTGGGTTTTCAATGGTTGGATTACTATACCCCGTTGCTTGAGATGATGTAGGTACATTCCATAGTCTGATTTCGCCGCGGTTGGATTGATCTGCATTAGTTAATGGACTTTCTTGTGTGTGGCGCGGTTGCTGAAATGGCAGAGTACTCGCTTCGCATTCAAGAGATCTGGGTTTCGAATACCGAGTTCAGATATGTTCAATTAATGAGGGCGAAAGTGGCCGACTTCGGTTTTTTTTTTTTTTTTTTTTGGCTTTACTGACTTGAGTAACCTACGATGTTGTTTGGCTGAGGATATAAAATCATCTCACATTCTGAAAATGTATATATATATATATATATATATATATATATATATATATATATATATATATATATATATATAGTAGCATGGGTGACCGGCGTTGCCCGGATGTTTGGAGATGTGTGTTGAGAAAAAAAAGTGGTAGTAGGAAGGCAGGCTCGAATCCGTACCGCGAAGGAGGAAAAGAACGTGAAAAAAAACGTGACGTCTTTTTGTTGTTACGACCACCGCCAAATCAGAAGTGACGTAGGGTAAAATTAAAGCTAGACAATCGAAAAGAAGGTCGAGCTTCAAAACGATACTGATCTTGTGAAAATCCGTCGCCTCTGTCGAAAGTTTTAGCCAGACATGCAAACATACATACATACATACATACATACATATATATTGTGAGCTCAAATTTTCGACCCAAACCGATTAAAAAGCTTGCACTATCTCTGAATACCCTTTATGTTAAATTTCAAACATTTAGACTAGAAATTGTCTGAGTATTTGGTAGAGACCGAAGAAGTCAATTTTTTTTTTTCGAGTCTGTAGACTGGAAATTAACAGAGTTATTGCGTAGGGAAATGTACACAGACACACAGACACACACAAAAACAGACAGACACTTTCACTTTTATATATATATATATATATATATATATATATATATATATATATATATATATATATATATATATATCTTAGCCATACTTCGCAAATGAAGACCGCAGGCACGCTTGTGGCTGATGCGGAACAAGAAGGTTTGGCCGCATCGGTTTCAGTCAAAAGTCGCGCCAGGTGTGGTTGCTGCGGCTTCCCGAATCTTCCTCCTGCAGCCCTTCTCTCGCAGATTCTCTGTACGGGAGATCTCAAAGGAGGCAACAGCCTGGTGGACGGTATCACGGTCAGCAGCGATAGCAGACCACTGGAGATGGTCAATATGGCCGTCACCGACGGGACTTCTTCAGAGAGGTTTTATATCTTTTCTTCGGTGCCACTCTGTCACGAAAAAAAAAGACGGACTGGATGCATCCTCGGTCCAGACATTGGCACCTCATAGATTACATTCTAGTACGCCAAAGAGACCGCACAGATGTGTTACACACCCAAGTGATTCCCAGTGCAGAGTGATGTCATACTGACCACCGCCTAGTGCGTTGCAAAATCCGGCTGCACTTCAAACCCAAACTAAGAAATGTACAAGCTTAGAAAACTACAATCAGCTGAAGTGAGAGCTGTCTTTCACGTAGGCTTACAGTCCAAGCTCAAAAACAACAGCGGCCCAAAAGAATTTCCCACACCTGAGCGACTCTGGGATCAACTGAAAGCAGCCATCCTGTGGACATCTGAGAAGGTCCTGGGGTTTTCAACTAAAAAAATAACGGGATTGGTTTGATGAAAACAATGAAGAAATATGAGAATTATTGGAGAGGAAGAGCCTACTTGGCTCGCTCGTCCTGGCCACTGGGGGAAGCCTTCCGTCACATCTGCAGCAACCTCCAACGCAAGCTTAGAAAGAATGGTGGTCCAACTCAGCAGTACGCAGACGCTGGTGACTACATAGTCTTTTATGAAGCCCTCAAGACAGTGTATGGCCCCACGCATCGCGTCGAGAGTTCATTGCGTACTGCGGACGGCCATACACTCCTCATAGATGGAGCATCTATCCTGAACAGTTGGTCTGGGCATTTCCAGGCTCTCTTCAAAGCTGATCGGGTCACTCAGGACTCAGCAATCTCAGCAGTCAAAGTGGAAATGGATTACCCTCATTCCATGGAAGAACTCAATGTGACCATAAAACAGTTGAAGAGTGGAAAGACAGCAGAAATCGACGGGATCCCACCAGAGATCTGGAAATATGGAGGCCCAGCGTTGCACAGCAGATACCATCAGCTCCTTGTCTGTTGTTGGGAGCAAGGAGAGCTCCCACGGGACCTCCGTGATGCAGTCATTGTTACCTTGTACAAAAACAAGGACGAAATGTCAGTCTGCTCTAACTACTGGTGGATCACACTGCTCTCCATCGCAGGTAAAATCCTTGCCTATTTTTTTCCTAAACAGACTGATAATTTCCATCGCAAAAAACAACCTCCCAGAGGCCCAATGTGATTGTAGAGCAAATATGGGTAGCACAGACATGGTCTCCGTCCTCAGACAACTGCAAGAGAAGTGGCGTAAACAAAACAGGGGATTCTACGTAACGTTCGTGGACCTTGACACAATGAGCAGAAAGGGGCTTTGGCTGATTTTGGACCGCCTCGGCTGTATCCCCCCAAGCTCCCCAGCATGATAGTTTAGTTGCTTGAGAACTAAAGCGGTCTGGTCAGAGTAAATAACAACTTCTCAGAACCCGTCCTCATCGTCAACGGCGTAAAACAGGAATGTGTTCTGGCACCAACTCTGTTCAGCATCTTCTTTAGCATGATGCTAAAGCAGGTGACCGAAGATCTTGACGATGACAATGCTGTCTACATTCGCTATCGCCTCAACAGTTTGTTCAACCTCAAAAGGCTACAGACCCACACAAAGACTCTCGAGGAACTGATACGTGACCTTCTCTTTGCCGACGGCGCTGCCCTTGTTGCCCACACCGAAAGAGCCTTGCAACGCCTCACATCCTGCTTTCCAGAGGCTGCCCAGCTCTTAGGACTCGAGGTCAGCTTGAAAAAGACGGAAGTCCTCCACCAGCCAGATCCTCGGGTAGAGTACCGCCCTCCCACATCACCATTGGCGAGACTGTTCACCAGTTTACCTACCTGGGGTGTACCATCATATCAGATGCTAAACTCGACAGGGAAATAGACAACAGACTGGCCAAGGCAAAGAACGCTTTTGGCAGATTGTACAACAGAGTCTGGAAAAACAGACACTTAAAAAAATTGCACAAAAGTCAGTGTGTACAGAGCCGAAGTACTCTGGATCCTCCTGTACAGGTCTGAGTCCGGGACATTTACCGCCACGAGCGTTTTCATCGGCGCTATCTCTGCACTATTCTCAACGTCCACTTGAATGTTATGTCACTAATCACCAACATTGAGACCATGCTGCTGACGCCATAGCTACGTTGGATCGGGCACGTCTCCAGAATGGAGGATCATCGCCTGCCAAAGATATTCCTATATGGCGAACTATATATATATATATATATATATATATATATATATATATATATATATATATATATATATAAGTGAAAATGTATATGTGTTTAAGTGTCTACGTACATTTCCGTACCAAATAACTCTGCCAATTTTAAGTCTAGAGAATCGAGATTTACCATAAGAGGTATTGAAGTTTGGGAAAATCTTCTCAATCAGTTTTCGGCCAGAAATTTGGCTTTCAAGGGGTCAATGTTCAACGATTTCACCTTTGAAAACTCTACCATTCTCCTTCGTCAATTTTGGGTCTAAAAACTTGATATTTAAATGTAGGTTACTTGGACATGGATCAAACATTTTAATTTAATTTGAGAACCAAAAAATAAATGTTATGGGGCTAAAGTTGGGATCAAAGTTTTAAAAAATTTGACCTCTGTGATCTCTACCAAATTACTCAGCCAATTTCTTGTCTAAACATTTGAAATTTTACATAAAGGGTATTCAGAGACAGGGCAAGCTTTTTAATCGGTTTGGATCGCAAGTTTGGGTTGCCAAGGGGTCAAAGTTCAAAAGATTTGACCTTTGCAATGTCTAGCAAACTACTCAGTCAATTTTGGGTCTAAACATTGAAAATGTATACATAACAGGTATCAGACATGCGGTAAGCATTTTAATCAGTTTTGGGGCGAAAATTTGGCGGCTAAAAGGTCAAAGTTGAAAGAGTTGACCTTTACAGATTCTTCCAAATTCCTCCACCAATTTTTGGTCTAAACACTTGAAATGTTAGATGTAAGTAACTTGTACATAGGTAAAACTTTTATAAAGTGTATTCACACGTAGGGCAAGTTATGAACAGTACATAGGGCCCGGGAAAAGCCGGACTGAACTGCTAGTATGTATATATATATATATATATATATATATATATATATATATATATATATGATTACTTCATTTAATAACGTAAATTAATATACGAAGATATAATTTTATGCGTAAATTTTCAGTATTTACTTCAAAAGTTCTCAATATATAGGTATAGCTAGATAGTAAGTTATAAAATATATATGGCAATCAAGCTACACAGAATATTCCGCGTGTCATTCTCGTGAGAATTCGTCAGTCATGAGCCTGAAGAATTCTTACGAGAGTGAAACACGAAATATACTGTGTAGCTTAATTTCCATGTTTTAACAACTTACTATATATGTGCGTGTGTGTGTGTGTGTGTGTGTGTGTGCGTGTTATATTGGATATATACTTATTGTAAATACGTGTGTACAATATAGACGCACCGTGTTGTCATATTGGTATATATGCAGACATTAATGTATGTATAAAGTATAAATCCGTCACTGTGACATTCTGCGTATCAGTACATAGATGCATGTGTGTACGCGTTAGTGTACGGGTTGATGTTTAAAACATATGCATAAATAGCTCAATGAACTATGGCCGTTCGGTAACCGGACTACTTATCACAGCAAATAATGTATGCTTGCGTGGCGCCCGGATAAAGGGGCATACCTTGGGTTCACAGTTTTCTTCTGTTAGCACTGATTTGATGCTCTGTAATAAAGACACTTCCAACTTTCAATGTATTATGCAGTTAAACACACGACAACTTCCGTCGTAATTCCAAGTGCGCTTTGCTAGTTTTTGCATCTTGGGCTATGACGCCCAATTTGCTTCCCAGGACATATCAGAACGATCTATCACCAGGCAAATTTCTTGGTAGCTAAAATCAAAAAAAAATTATCAACAATTACACCTATAGACACGTATACAATTAAATTCAAACTCACTCATCCTTGATCCTGCAGGCTATTATTCTTTCTCCAGGTCACCAGAAATTAACACAGCTATTGGGATAAATTTAGTACCTATAAATGCTAAGTGAGAAGTCATAAAAGCAGACAACTAGAGAGTATTCAACGACAGGAATACTGCATTTTCCACTTAAGTGTATTACGTTTTTCTTTAATTTCCTAAACTGGAATCAACTTTATTTTCTTACAAAGTGTTTATAGCGATAATATTTTATATATAAATATTTTTATGCTTACAGTTACGAGCAGACATGTCGCCATATTGTTGGTGTGTGAGAATGAATTAGAATACCTGTATACCTCTTGCATAAGTCACAATCAACTTATTTCTATTAGTGCATTTTCTAATTTCAATAATTTTTAATGAAAAATTTAAAAAAATCTGAGTAACATTCGTTCGTGTAAATCCTAAATAATAAAAAAAATATCAATTCCGATTCTAAGGAAAATTTTTATCGGGAAACGTTTTTATAACCCTGATTCTAGTGACATACTCAAATATACGATGTTAACTAAACAAAGTAATAGATTTAACACAGGCACAGGAAACTAAGAAAAACTAACTCATGTAAACGAATACTAATACAAACTTGGAAAGAAACAGAACATAAAGTAATTTATGCAGATGTGTCTAAAGATAAGATTAAAGTTGGGAGAGCAGCCACCAACGTTTATAAACAAACATCTATATAACTATTCCAAAATACGCTAAGATGCTAGCACTAAACATGGCAACTGCTTTCGCGAAGGAATTACCAGAAAATCATTCTGTAATATATTACGTGTTATAGCTTTGAACATCTTTTTTTCAACACCAAACCAAAGAATTCGCCCTTAATATACCAGGACTTATTTAAACACACTCAACTAACACCAGGGGTAGATTTCGCCGACATCTCTTCGGATACCTTCTGACGAAATATCTAGTGCGGAAGTTGTCACGTACTTCTTCTTTTGGGGGGGGCGATGACGTATTCGGGTATTAACCCGTTTTTAAATCGGATTATCGTATTTTTGTGTTTTTGAAATTGTTCTGGGGGTATCGACGTTGCCCACGATGGAGTTGTCATATAATAATGAAAAAGTTCTCGATATCCTTAGTGTAGCAGCTATGACCAAACGGAACTTCATGTGGACCCGGGCAACGTTGGGTATCCATGCTAGTCTATTAAATAAGGGGCAAATATCTGTGTGTTTGTGTGTGTGTGTGTGTGTTGTATGTCTGCTAAAAACGTTTCTCATTCGCATCGGATCGGGTCGAACTTGGTAGCATCTTAAAGGGAAATACCTCAGTTGTATAATACGTGAAAATTAGAAAACTAGACTCATTCTATAGTGGTCAACTGGCCCCTTTTCGAAAGAGGTGATCTATTTTTCGCGTCTCATTTTTAGCAAGTCACGCACGCGTATTAAACTAAAATTATGTTTAAAAAACTTATTTTGCAACGTTGTGACGTCATAAGCACTCATGGTCGTGTGGGCAAAAGCGTTTGCGCGTAAGTTTTTGCCTACCTCTCTATCGCGTTTCATGTTCGAGCCCGACTACCTCAGCTCATTTTTTCGTTCGCACGGGCACTTTCTGCTATTTAGATTGAAAGAAAAGTTGCTTTGATTTATTTTGGGGATGGATTTTTTTTTTCAGCGCATGAGTAACGCCAGGTACCCACTCGCTATTCAATTATAATGCACAATACATTCAGCGGATTCTGATCAACTTTTGACTCGGTTAAGGAATTTTTATCCTCAACCGCAAAATCGAGTCTCTGCCATTCTTGAAATGTCTTTTTTCTCCAAGTAATTGCGGTATGTTACTGATTCTGTGCAGTTCTACAAAGTCCACCCGCCCAGGCTTTACTTTCTCTCTTTGAGAACAGGTTCGTTTATTGCTAATCGCCCGAGGCACCCTTATCGAGGAATGTCACATTGGCTGCCCGCAACTTTCTTTTTTTTTTTCAGTCCAGAGTTCTCTTCTGATGTGCTGTTTCTCAATTTCAATTGTAATGCCCAATACCTTCAACGGATTCTGATCAATTTTTGACTCTGTTAAGGAAATTTTATCCTCAACCGCAAAATCGAGTCTCTGCCATTCTTGAAATGTCTTTTTCCCCATGTAATTGTTACTAATTCTGTGCAGTTCTACAAGAGAAAAGGTTCGTTTATTGCTAATCGCCCGAGGCACCTTTATCGAGGAATGCCACATTGGCTGCCCGCAACATTTTTTTTTTATTTTGCAATCCAGACTTCTCTTCTGATGTGCTGGTTCTCAGTTAAAATTTATTACTTTTGTTACATCTTTTCGCTATGCCAGGGAGAAAAATGTCATTGGATCAGCTGTAGTTAGAAGGCTTCCATCTAAAACTCTGTGACTATTCGGCAGACCCAGTAGCAGAAGCCACTAGGGTACATAAAACTACTCAATGTAATAAAGCTTTTACATTTTGCTGCAGGCAGCTCCATCCATTTGACTCCAGATTTCCCTTTCAATTCTTTCTCATTCTTTGATTCCAACAGCTCCGGCTCGTGCAGGTTTGTTTTTGTTTTACGGCATATCAATCCTTTTCAGGTGATTTAATGCCGAATCTAGTGATTTTGAAGAACAACTTTTTTAATAGAGTATATTTGTTTTTTTAAGTCGGTTCCTATTTAACCCATAGTTGGGACCCTAACAGGTACTACCAGTCTGGACCAGAGTGGACCTGGGAGCAATGGCAATTAAAAGGTGGCTCCACACTCCCCAAAGTCCGCAAGCTGAGGCTTCACCATCGGATATAGTTTAAGGTCATATCCAAGACTGTGTCCTATTTGCAAGTTCTTGATAAATTGCAGGAACATATCTGTGATTTGATTGGCCATCCACCCTTTTTTCTCTCTCTCCCTCTCTCTCTATATATCTCTATCTATAAATCTATCTATCTCTCTTACACGTGATGTTGCCTGTCTCAGTATTTTCTATAAATAATAATATAGCATGTGTTCTTCAGAATTCTCTAATCTATTCAATGCTTCCTTTGTTCCGGTTAGTTTCGTACAGTAATCTTCATCACTTCCCTGTTTTAATATCTCATTGTAATGCAACATGGTTTGAGGAACTCTTTTCCTGCTCACTGTTTTCCTTCTACCTACAAACTTGATCTTTTCGAAACTAAATTAAACAGGGATCTTCTGTCTTTGAAATAACCATATTCTGTTCTTGTTAGTTCTTACATTAAGTGGCTGCTGGCCCTGTCTGGAGTGGTTTCCATAAAAAATAAAATTAATAAATATAATTTCGATTTTTACAATTGGTTATTTACGTTTGTTCCGTCTTCTTGGCCACTTGTCGTATTTTATCTGCATCCACTTTCTTAGATGTAAGATGCGTTATCCCAATATTCCAAATTAACGGTAAAAGTTATTTATAAACTTACAGTTGTGTTTAAAAACGGAAGTAAGATTTGTTTATTTAAGCTATAAAATCAGTTCCCCTTCCCCTTGAAGTTATGATTTATCTTTCTATAAATCTAGCATGTGATTCACTTTCAGGAAAACCGCTAAAGGATTAAGAGTAACGATAGTCGGTGTATCTTTAACACGTGTGACTAAACCCTCCGCTTGATAGTATGTTTCGATTTGGCAAGATCGATGGGACGATATGTTCGAATCGGAAATATTTTGTTAGTATTTTCAGATGCCAAAAACGATTCTTTTAATTGTCATTTCTATTTGATTTTGATGAATACAAACTCTCCAACCTGGCTGGTAGTAATAATCAAATAATAATTATTGATTTTAAACTACTAGTAAAACTAAAAGCTCTAGATAAGCCCCCACAAGTGAATTCTTACGGTTGAGAAAATATCCACACATTCAACACATGTTTTTACGGTAATCGGGAATAAATAACAACTCTATTGTTAAATATTTAGCGATATATGTAGTTCCAAGGAATCATGAGTTGGAACAATTACATTGAAAGCATTACCAGGACCGCTGCGAATAAGGTAGGCTCTTTCTACCGTGCTAAAAACCTACTAACGCCCGAAAGCATCCGGTACCTCTATAAGGCCACCATTCGCCCATGTATGGTGTATTGCTGTCATATTTGGGCTGGTCTCTCGCTCCAAGACAAGGTTCAAAAGAGAGGCGAAAACCTGATAGGCCCTGAACTGTCAACTAGGCTTCAGCGTCTGTCCCATCAACGCAATGTTGCATCGCTCTGCCTGTTCTACAAGTATTTTAATGGTGAAGACTCCTATGAACTGCAAGCACTTGTGCCCCCACGACGTAAATACCCTCGACAAACCCGACAAGCAGCTAAATCCCATCCCTATACAGTAGAGATTTATAGATGTAAGAGAGCTTTCTACTCGACTAGTTTCTTCCCGAGGATCGCTAGACTTTGGAATTCCCTTTCAGGTCCCTGCTTTCCCAACTGTACTGGCATGCAGAAGTTCAAGTGTAACGTGAACCGACATCTTGCTGCCGAAATCTCGGAATCAGTAATTTTATCGAAATAAGGAAAATACTGAAATAGTCCCATCACTAATATATATATATATATATATATATATATATATATATATATATATATATATATATATATAGGGTGACCCAGAAAAAACAAAAGCTAAATGGTGGCCATCTAGAACATATACTGTAGAACGGAGTAAAAAAGGCCAAAGACCCTAGTGTTTTGATGTGAAGTTTTGAATATAATAAACTAGTTATGACCAAAGTTTAATTTCATTCGGACAAAACACTAAGAAACGGATCCTAATTAGAGTTCGGCCCATTTTTGGGGGTCACCCTGTATATATATATATATATATATATATATATATATATATATATATATATATATATATATATATATATATATATATATCATGGATTAGTAATTTAAGTTCTATGACGTGAAATGATTAAGTTTCAAATCCATAATTTTTATTAAATGCAAGATAAAGAATACAATTTAAAAACTATATATATATATATGTATGTGTGTGTATGTGGGTGTGTGTATCATACCAATATCCGCTGCTACTGCTTGACCACGTGAGATCGTACTTCCGCTCTTTTTGCTCAACTCCGACTCCTACTTCCTTCTTCCACACACCTCTCTCCAAAAACCCCTACTGCTCACATTCACAAATTATGCACCCCATTTTCTTCCAAAGCGTAAACCACGCCCGGATATCTTACAAAAACGAATGTAATTTTGACTCTTTTCAATGTCATTTTTTTTTCTTTCGGGGGAGGGTCTGATAAGGTGGTCTCCTTGAATAAGAATTTCACTAAAACATGTATGCACATATGCAATCAATAATGTTTGCATATTAAACAGAATATATATATATAGACAAGTTCATTATATATATATATATATATATATATATATATATATATATATATATATTATCCACACACACGGTAGTGTTTGAATACATGGTTAAGTGGCAGTTTTAGTCATTTAGGACTGCTTCAAAGTCTCACCGCTCACGCATTTTTGACCAAATTTCAAACAATTATTACAGTTTATAGATCACCTTCTCAGTTATATTTTCGTTCAGTAAAACAAAAGCTATGATGAATTTAGTGGTGTTCAAAATTGTAAAAAGATTTAAGGCGGTGAGCGACGTTTTTTAGTACTGGTTTCCATAGCAACCACGTCGCTTCAGCGATTAGTGTTGGTACTAATTTACTGCTGTCGCGAAAAGAGAAGTAACAAGTGAAACAGACAGAATGAAAGAATGAAAGGGAGATACTTGGAGGGATTTTACTGAAATGCCGTACATTGTTATCATGTATGTGTATATTACGTTTATGGGGGCAAAAAATTAAACTGAAATTATACAAAGAACAAGTGAATTTATTGGAGACCTGGAAACATCATAGATTGCAATAGAAAAATGTGAGCATAAAAAGTAATATCGTTAAGCTTAAACATGGAAAAATAAAGGACTAGTTGTTAAAACTGAAAAAGAAGAGAACAAGATATTCTAGTAAAAAATATAATAAATTCTTAACTTAAAATATTACAGCATTAAATATTTTTTTTGTAATTCAATTTAACATAATATAATTAATTCTTAACTCTGTAATATTTTAAAGTTATGAATTCATTATTTTATTTACTAGAATATCTTTTCTTGTTTTAACAACTAGTCCTTTACTTTTCCACGTTTAAACTTAATCATATTATTTTTCATGCTCATGCTCGCATTTTTCTATTGAAATATATATATATATATATATATATATATATATATATATATATATATATATATATATATATTGTGGAAAACGAATTCATACAAAAAGAGACAAATATATATATATATATATATATATATATATATATATATATTGAATTCGTTCTCCACAACGGCTTGGTGATTTTTATGTAATTTCACACAAATGCGCTTTATGTATCTGGTGGTGTTCTTACATAGGTTTTGTATTGGAATGTGTTCGATAAGTATCGATAATCCATAATCGTACTGATCCGATGAAAGAAGAACCAGGCGATTTTTACCTAAGTTAACACATTAAAGAGACTAAATTCTCAATTGCATTTTAGGAGTTTTATTACCACGCAAGCAGAAAGGTCACGCATATAAAATCAACAGTAGGTTCTTTGACATGACAGGTGCGTGTTCGAAATGAACGTTTCCATTTAAAGCACACGAGATAGAAGGAACATTACACGGAATCGAGATTAAAACCGTGAATTCGGTTCCATACTGATGCCCATGGTATTGTATGGTGTGGGGATATAAATAGAAGAAATTTAGTAAGCAAAAATAAAATAAATCGTCAGAAAAAATATAAAACACACATTACATCGCTCAGGCGAATTGATTTATTCTTTCTTTTCACTTATTTGATCTTACTTAATAGATAAATGAATTTATTAAAATTACAAGCTCTTATATATCTCTTTTTTATTAATGAATGTGAAAGTTTGTTTCTGTTTTGTGCTTATAAGAAACTTTAAAATAAATTTTTTTTTATTATTTAAACCCTTTGTTTCAAGTACTTAACCCTAACCCTAACCCTAACTCTGCGACGAGATAGATAAGTAACAAATCAAGCTAGTAGCCTAAGATTGTAAGATTAATTACCAAAGCTGATAAAGCTATACCCGACTATTAAGATGCCAATGGTGAAAGCATTAATTTGTCCCCTTGTTCTAAACATAATAATTAGAGTATACCAAAAGATTTGACCAATAAATCTTTTTTATATAAAACTGTTGAGGCCCACAAATATAAAATGTTTTGTTTGTTATTGGGTTTCCTTTAAAAGTAATTCGAAATACTTCAACATGCATTCATTTCCTTTACAACAAGATTTATGGAAAGAACTAAAAAAAAAACTAACACTCTATAATGCATGGACACCCGAGTTTTATTATTTTTTTTTTTGTTTTTAAGTACTAACATCACACCACTCTCCCTAATCGACATCATGGCCGCCGTATTAATTTCCGAAGTCATGTCGAGCCAGTAAATTCCTCAAAAGTTAAGTTTAATGACTAAATGCCGAAGATTGACGAAACTGTCAGAGAGTATAAACACACGATAACAGACTAGGTCTAAGGGAAGGAGGAGTGATTGGCTTAATGAACGGATATTTTTAATATACATCCATTTGATTAACGCGTTTAGTAAGGAAAGTCTTATTTAAAAGTTGAACGTGACAGGCGGAAGGAAATACTATAAAATAGTTTATCGAGAGAGGAAAAAAAATATTTTTTTCAAATTAAAGCGTAACAGGCCAAAGAGGATGATATTTTAAAATTAAGAGTGACGGACCAAATTTGATGCAATCTTAACGATGTTACAGACATTGTTACGTATAGTTATTAGATGTCTTTACCAAATCGGTGTTAAATATGATATGTCACTGTTTACAGACTTTATGTATAAATACATGTACATATGAAATGGTACGAGTGAATAGAATTTTTTTATAAACAAGTCACCACTTACCAAAGCCCGGATGCCACTCGAGGATAAGGGTTAATGGGTGTACGGTAGTCAATTCGACAGTATCGTAATAAACATTAGAAGTGTCAATTTGGTAAATTGGATTACTTCAGGGGACGCCTCATCAAGGAGTTGCTTTCGTTGGACTTGAAGACGGCCGTAGTTTAGTCAGCTAGAAAAGCAGGGAAACGGAAGAGCGTCCCACAGGCGTGCAGTTCTAATAAAGAAGCTTTGTTCATGGAATCCACATTTAGGTTTAGGCACAGATAAAGAGCGGGGAAATTATTAATAATGGTTTCAGCTAAACGAGTCTTTTTGTGAAAGGTTGACAAGGGGGTCATAGATTGGAGTTCAGACGAGCACTTGCTATCAAACATAAAGAAAGAGCTGAGACAGGCTCGCAAGGTCTCTTCTGTGAGAAAGAGATTGCAGGGAAAAGAAAGGGGTATCTCCTACGAGGCTACAAAGTCTATTTTGAACTCTGTCAAGACAGGAAAGGCTGCTTCTATCAGTTCCAGCTCAGATGTGGCAACAGTACTCAATCCTACGCCGTACGTTTCTCTTTTACAGGTAGAGAATTTCCAGCGGCAGTGAGATATCTACTAGATTGTTAGAATAATTCTACTATTTATCCAGCGACTTTGGCAACGGATTTGATGCAAGTGTTCCATTTCAGATCAGGACTAAAGGTCAGACCCAGAAGCTTGTCAAAATATGGGGCCTTTCCAAGACGAACGCCATTTATTCAATTGATGCCAGACGGGGGTCAAAGCGTTGATAATGGAATGCGTAACATTTGATTTTGCTGCTGCGCTTATTAAATGGAATACAAATGGGCGCCATTTTTTTTTTCAGATGGATTCTGTATGCGTTCAGAAAAATTAATCAATTAAAATCTGAAAACTGTTTCACGACAATCAATCAAATTGCCTAGAAAATAAGAGTCGGAGCCAACAAAAGAGATGATTATTTTCATGAGGAAATCCTTATTCCTGAAAGTTGACATCATCAAATGGGTAAATGCAACAAAAGTGATGGGAGCAGTTAATAGTGAACAATATAAATGGGTTGAATGTATCTTTCTTTTATTATTTATTGACACATTAAGTTAACAGTCTTCAAGTCCAACATAAACAAATTCCTGTTAAACCGCCCCCTTACGTAAGACACTCTATCAAATCTCCATTACTAACGATTACTACGATATTATTCCATAGATTACGGGCCTTGATAAGCGGTGTAATAAAGAACATGTAAAATTTCTTTTAAAAAACAATCTCCGCCCGATCAATATATTCTAACGCAATCAGCTATATAAACCTTTAAATCTGATGAAAAGGTACTAAGGAATATAATACATCGATATATATCGCCAGTCAATAATAATAAGATCAGATTTATAATCTACAATAAATTAACAACTGCTAATCTTATAATTAAAAACAACACATCCGAGGCAACAAAATCAGTCGATGAAGCCAATGTAGTCTACCAATTCAAATGCCTCAACAACAGAAACACAAATAGCTACATTGGACACACGACCAACTTATTGCCCTGATAATTAACCCTACACCTGTAAGATACAAACTCGATTTACCAACACCTAAAGCAACGTGGCTGCCCACATTTCCAATTTAGACAAATCCTAGTAGAAAATACAAAAATCATTCATAGGGATCCAAGCGTAATAAGACTGAAAATACTGGAAGCACTGTATTAAACAGCCAAAAATTAACAGTGTAAATTTTGAAAACAGTAATAGCATTTTAAAGTACCTGGGTATTTAACCATCCAATATGTGTGTGTCTTGTGTGTGTGCGTGCGTGTGTATATATATGTGTGTTGTGTGTGTGCGTGCGTGCGTGTATATATATATATATATATATATATATTGTAATTTAAATTTATAATTTAAGTAAATAAAAAATGTATCTTCCATACCATTTTGTAAATCACACTTTTAAACCATTGTACATTTATTTTAGTCACGTTCTTAACATGTTAAAACGTATTATTTACACACGAGACGCTTCACTATTTAAAGTAAATTGAATGTTATTTGAACTGAAGCACATAAAAGCAGTCATATTTTTAACAAAAGAGTAATCTAAAACTGTCCGAAGACGACTGAAGAAAATCAGTTGAAAGTATTTGCAAAAAAAACAACAACAAAAACCGATCGATGAAAATGACTATGGAACGTTCTTCTACAGACATTGGAAGGACTATATGAAAAATGGAGAAATTACAGAAAAAGAAAACGATTAAGCAGACACACTCTGTGTAGTTCAATAATGTCTGTCTAAATGCAAACATGCTACCTAAATACACTATATATATATATATATATATATATATATATATATATATATATATATATATATATATATATATATATATATATATATATTAGTGGCCTGAGAAGGCCACGGGAAAGATAACCGAAGCAGTAAAACGGACAAATGTAAGGGAGACAACCGAAGCAGCAAAACAAAAAAATGTAGGGGAGACAACCGAAGCAGCAAAACTGAAGCTATATGTCAGGACACTACAAATACAAACGTAGGCAAGTTTGGTCATATTTTATAGGTTTGAAAATATAGGATCCTTTTTTATCAATTGTCATCAAATTTTAACCATAGAAGAGTATTATAATCTTCAAAGAATCCTGCAAATTTTCATGTAGTTTCGTCCCATAGAACCAAAGATATAAGCATCTCAATATTCCATTTGGCTATCAGTATTGATATATGCATACATACAACTTTTTTGGCAACTTTATAAGTTTCCAATCTCGGCGACTATTGATCAGAATTTTACAAATGAAGATTGTTGGAGAGCTAATGACCTGAATTGTGTAGTGGACTGTGACATTTCCCTTAAGGTCGCACGATATCATTTCAAAAAGTAAGGATCCCTTTTCTATATTAATTTATCGTAAAAATAGTACCCACTTTATGGCCATCATTTTAGGGGTTCTGTTTTTTTATGAGTGATGTAAATTGCGGCCTAGTAGACCAATACACAACCTACCTTAAAAAATTGTTTTCCATAGGTTTTCGGGTTGTGCTGAAACGAATATCGCATTTAAATTTTACGTAAATAATTATTTTTCGTTTTAGGTGTTGGCAAAAATATGCATGCTTACGCGTACAACAATAGCCACCACTTATAGCATAAAGAATTACATTGCTAAATACCTGAAAAAAAAACACCTATTTGCGGAAAATTTAAATGCGATATTCGTTTTCAACACACCCGAAAACGATATACTGTTAATAACTTGTCCTATGTGTAAATACCTTTTATATAAAATTTCAAATGTTTAAACCAAAAATTGTCTGAGTATTTGGTAAAGACCGCAGAGGTAATTTTTGTTTTAATTTGACCCCGATTTAACATTTATTGTTTTGGTTTCAAATCAAGTTAAAAAGTTTAACATGTCCAAGTTACTTACATTTAAATTTCAAGTGTTCAGACCCAAAATTGGCGGAGGAGTTTGGCAGAGTCTGCAAAGGTATACTCTTTCAACTTTGACCTCTTGGGAGCGAAATTTTCGCCCTGAAACTGATTAAAATGCTTGCCGCACGTCTGATTACCCGTTATGTAAAATTTCAAATATTTAGAAACAAAATTAGCGGAGTAGTTTTCTAGAAACCGCAAAGATCAAATCTTTAAAACTTTCGGCCCTTGGCAGTCCAAATTTTCGACCTAAACCGATTAAAAAGCTTGCCCTATCTCTGAATACTCTTTATATAAAATTCCAAATGTTTAGACACGAAATTGGCTGAGTAATTTGGTAGAAACCGCAGAGGTCAATTTTGTGACTCCTTTACATTTATTTTTTGGGTCCAAATCAAATTAACAAGTTTGATCCATGTCTAAGTAACCTACATCTAAAATTTCAAGTGTTTAGGCCCAAAGGAGTTTGGTAGAGTTTTCAAAGGTCAAATTGTTGCACTTTTGCCCCTTTGAAAGAAAATTTTGGCCGAAAAAACGACTAAAAAGATTTTTCCAAATCTCAATACCCCTTATGTCAAATCTCGAGTCTGTAGACTGAATAATGTCAGAGTAATTTGGTAGAAAATGTACACACACAGACTGAGCCACAGACAATTTCACTTTTATAGATATAAAATATTTAACTATTTTGAAGCGTGGGTAACACCAGGTGTCAAATTTAAGCTTGAAATTTAATACGTATATGGTGTCTTAAGTAAATAATCACCAATATCAATTAAATACGTATATGGTGTCTTAAGTAAAAAAAAATCACCACTTATCAAGGCCAAGAGGCCACTCGAAGATACGGGTTAAAGAGTGTACAGTAGAAATTGAATAATATAGTAATTGTTAGTAATGGAAATTCGGTAAATTTGTTAACTTATATGGTACGGCTCATCAAAAACTTGTTTACGTTGGACTTGAAGATAACTACATTGTAGTCAGCTGGAAAGCAGTCAAACGGAGGAGAGTTCCACAGGCGTGCAATTCTACGAAAGAAGCTTTGTTCATGGAATTTACGTTTAAGTTTAGGCACAGATAAAGATTGGGGGAAATTGTTGATAGTCTTTTCTGCTAAACGGGTGTTGCTTGTGAAAGTTTGGCGAGACGAGACCATAGATTGGAGCTCAGTCGATTACTTGCCAGACTTTTTTCGTATAAACACTGTTATTTATAGTGCACACATAAATCTCTAGTCCCCTTCAAGGTAATTTCCTCTGGCTGAAATGCATGTGTACTGTTCCAACAGCTTCTGGAAAATTTCATGAAAACCTTTCGCATTTTCAGTTCCTCACGAATAATTGTATGTAAAGTTCCCACATTGTACAACAAACTGTGAACTTATTGTCTCTATAGACACACGATCGTCCTTATCCATGAAATTCTTTATTTGGTCAATTAACTCTGGTGTTCTGACTTACTCACTCCAACCCCACTTCTCATAATCCCTCAAAGATTCCCTGCCTTCCCTGAATCTCTTATGCCATTCAAAAGCTGATGCTCGATTCATGCAAGATTACCCAAAAACAGTCTAGAGCAGCTCATACGTTTTCTAAGTTTAAAACATAATTTTATTGCATGTTGTTCTTCTAAAGTGTCCTTAAGTCCAGATGGAAGTTTTGAAATCCAGCAACTGTGACAATAAGGCTTTAGTAAGGTGTATTCCAATTAATAATGTAGCTGTTAATTCGAACCTGAAATCATAATAATTGGTTAGTCATCTCAATGCATAGTAATAGTATACTGAATGCTCAAGAGTCTACGACAATTTTAAATATCTGTACAAAAACAGGTCTGGAAATTTATTGAAGACACCTCGTACAGATGTTTTTCACATTTCAATTTGCATCCATGATTTTGGAGTTTTGGAAAATTTAACAAGCAAGGTAGATCACTAGGTTAGCTAGTGTTTTGATAACGCAGGAATGCGAATCGGCTATCAGACCTTCTAATGTTTATTTTGCCGTATCTTTTCTTCTTGAAACATTTGTTTGGGTAACTTTTTTAGGGGGGGGAGCTATCACGTCTTTTTTTGTGTGTATTTGTTTTGTTCTATCCGAGAAAATTAAACATAAACTAAACAAGAGATCCAAAGAATAGAATTAAAAGAAGTAAAATAAAAAGTACCGTGCATTGTTACATTGTTTGGGTATTTGAAAATGTTGAAGAACAGGAATGTTGGTTCTGTTTCAATGTAAACCGCCAGAGTTTTAAAAAAATAAATAAAAAAAAGGTCGAGCAATGATGATAGATATTTTAATGTATCGTGATAGGCTTTCACTCTTCACCGACTGTTCGGTCGCAGGAACAAACCTTTGCATCCAAATTCAGACCCGAAACATAAATAAAGATCAAAACCAAACGCATTTCCGAAAAGATTAACTTTCATTTCAGTCTTTCAAAGCCGTCATTACACATAAAAAAGAAACTGGATTCGGTTGGGATCTCTAAGTCTAACATATTCCTTCGTTCCTAAACTATGTTTAAAATCTACAGAAAACATGTAGAATGATGAAGGTATTACTATTGATATTATTTGCTTTCTTTCAAGAAAGAAAAATGTGACACAAGGTCGTTTTTAATGTAGTAAAACACCAGCTCCTCAAAAAG
Organism: Euprymna scolopes; assembly: GCF_053919585.1. Taxonomy (NCBI): domain Eukaryota; kingdom Metazoa; phylum Mollusca; class Cephalopoda; order Sepiida; family Sepiolidae; genus Euprymna; species Euprymna scolopes. The sequence goes on from NC_136507.1 coordinate 92,167,843, forward strand.
AGGCACTCTGGAAGTGGGTAAAAATAAAGATTGCCTTAACAAAGAGCAAATTAATTTCAGTGTAGCATCAGAACAGATGTTATTTAGTATGTTGGTTCCGGGTCTGGTATTATCTACTACCCGAGCCTCATTTGGGATCCAAGACATTTAGGCACAAGACCAGTACGGGGGAGTCGGAGTCGGGAGGCCATCTATTTAAATTCGCTAAGATTTGAAAGTTTATCGGCCCTTAACTAATCACTGCCACCATAATACCGTGTTCTCACCATGGCGTTTTCCTACTTAAAAAAACCCAGCTTATGTGGTGACTTTATTTACAATTTTGAAAAAAAACAATACATTTATATGAAAAACAAAAACGAAGAATACATTTATATGCAAAAAAAAAACATATATACAAACTTAGGATTTTTTTATATAAAACAAAAATAAAGTATGAGAGGGGGCAAAAACTAGAATACAACCCAAAAGAAAGAAAAAGAATATAACTAAATAAAATGCCCATAGGGGCAGGTTAGTAAGGCTCTCACTATCTAATTCTAAGTGTAGAACGCCCACTGTTTTCGGACAAAAATAAAAAATAAGCCGGTTATTCCCTAATGGGAAGTAGGGGGCTTAAGGGTAATCTTTCAAAAACAAATTAGATCGGGCCAGGTCATAAGGTTGAATTGTGTCTTCCAAGATAAATAGATGTATTGGGCCAACAGATTGGGGCAAAACAAAGGGTGGAATTGGTATCTTTGAAAGCTCTGTTAGCACCGATAAAAAATAAGGACGGGGACGAGAACAACATTCATACTTTCCTTAGCTTATAATCTATACAGTCTTTCGTAGTGTGGCAGTGCATCCCGGACAAGTCGTCAGGTGATAGAGAATTCAGAGGTGTTCAAGAAGCTTCAACCTAGCGCCCAATTCCTCTGCGTGCGGACCTCCTCCTCCGACATATGTAGCCGCTCTACCAGCGGAGTTTTTGAGCTACCCACCACTAAGTCCTAATATAGTCTCTTTCTAGACCGAGCAAGGTCACTGGATCCCAACAATGCCCTAAGGGTGGCCCAGCATTCAGCAAAACAACGGCGTCCCCCCATCGCGTCTGCGACGACCTTCTGTGGAGTGATTGGGTATGAGTCGAGGAAACGAGCGTCGAACGCATCCCGAAGCCTCTCTCGCTAAAACTTTGCGTACAGATTTCTCTACGGACAAACGGTTTTCCTCTCTTCCAAAGAAGCGAGAATAGGAGCTGCTCAAAAGCCGTGAGACGGCCCGCAGTCAGAGGAAATACAGATATCCGGTAAAGGATTAACGGGAAGACGTAACTGGCGCATGCATCCGCACGGCCCTTCAAGGATAATGTCCTTCGAATCCAAGTCTTCACAGACGATTCGACCTTAGCTTGTACCTCCGACCAATTCTTTTCCAACTGGAGACCCCGTCCAAACCAAACTCCGAGTATACGAACCGGGCCATTTGACCAGCCGAAATCGCCTGGAAGTGTGAGAACCCCTAACCAAGCTCCCAACCGCAGGCCAACGGACTTGCTACGGTTGACAACAGCGGCTGTGACGTTTTTATACTCAGCGAGCGCCTGAGTTACCGCTTTGATGTCGTTAGGGCTTGACACGCACAGAGTGATATCATCGGCGTACGCGAACACTCGGGCATGTTTTCCATTAGGTAGAGCAATGCCGCACAGGATTGGTCTCGTCTCCTTATCTCTTAATTTGCGAAAGAAGGACTCTAACGCCAGGATATAAAACAGAGGCGACAGAAGACAACCCTGCCGAACCGACCGAGAGAACCCAAGAGGGTCTACCAATTACCTGCACTTCTACCGTTGGTCTGAGATACAAAACAGAGGCACACAGAAGCCCGGACCAAAACCGGCGGTCTCTATAACAGATTCCAAAAAATCATGGCCGACCCTATCGAAAGCTTTGGACTAATCTAAATTGATCCCCTCTAAGATCATGTGCACAAGGTGCACGTTGTTTGGAATTGATCCCCCCCTTCATAGCGTAATTATGATCGATTAAGTCGCTGATAAAAACCTGCAATCGGTGTGCAAGAGCTCGTGTCAAAATTTTGAACTTTGTGATGGGCCTATAATAATCTTAGTCTTCCCCACCATGAGGCTCTCTTTCTTTGGTAACCTGGGAAGGGTGATCCCTGACTAACCAGTAGTTAAACACATCCTTCAAAAGAGGAGCAAACACGGCAACAGCCATAAATACATTTTGTAGGCAGACTATCGAGCCCTGGATATTTCTTATAGCCATGTATTCCGTCATGACCAGGTGCTCTCCATTTTTCGTATGGTTGTCTTGAGGGTTTCCTTGCTGATTTCATTCTCTGTTCCTTCTCCGATTTGCTGTGGTTCTTTTTTTCCTTTCTTTCAGCCATTCGGTTTTTCTATTATAATCCTTTCGCTCTTCCCATATCTGGCTCCAGTAGCGTTTTGTTTCTGTCGAGTTCGGTCGTTCTGTTTTTGTTTTACCTCCATTTACATTTTGGTAGGATTGGCTTTCATTATTTTCCAAGGTCCTATTTTGCATGCACTGGCCAGATTTGTATCGTATCGTCTTTATCTCTCTTCTTTTTCTGCTTTTTTTCTTTCACGTCTTCCTGTTTCTTGCTGAGCCTCTCCTCGCTGGTCGGATTTCTTCTTTTCCATCCACTTCTAGTCATTTTCATCTTGTTTATCGGTCCTTTCTTTAGTTTATTGAACTGGGTTTCCAGTCTCACTTCCCATCCAGGTTGTGTGGGTCCATTTTCTTTCCGTCTTTTTTATACTTTAAACTTCATACTTGACACCTGCATAAATTAAATTGTTTAGGTCTGTAACGGTATTTGTTGGGATGTATGGGAGGAGAGTGTTTACTTTTTTATGTTACAGCTTTTAATTTCTTCCACTCTTGATTCCTTAAGTATGGGAGCTTTATTTTGTCCTCGTTCATAAGTTGCCTGATGTTTTCTACTTCAGTTTCCTCATTCTCGTTAAGTTCTGCTGTTTCATAGATCTCGGTCTTCATGTTTCTTGTGTCCGAGTTTTGCAAATCTTCCACAACTAGAATTTCTATGTGTAGGCTTCCATTGAGGGGCATTTCTTGGTCTATTCATCATTTGTCTTTTGTTGTATTTCAGTCAGTTCTAAATTTGAAAGCCAACCTCTCTTGAGAATAAGTTTTGCTTGGTTCACAATTTTTTGTTCCGATGTATGGTAATCACTGGATATATCCCACAACTCTTTTATCCGTTTACAATATCCTCAGTCTTTGAGGTGGCTTCTATAATGGCATTCTATTACCAGGCTATTCTCTTTTGTTGCCCATTTCTTCCTTCGGGTTTTTTGGTCTATGTTGGTTAATTTACTTCTCCTTTGTTTGTATTGTTTTGGTACCTGAAATTAGAGGAGATACTTACGCGCTCTATGTATTATTATTATTATTATTATTATTATTATTATTATTATTATTATTTGAAATCGCTAGGAGTTTTCACACAGGCTATCATCAAAGATTAATCTCTGTCGACAACCTGTGGTATTCTCTGGAGTCTAGGTAACTAAGGTTTCCCAGATTCGCAGTACTCTTCACTTCTTTCCATAATCTTTGCAAACGAATTTGCGTTATCGCAACAGCCGTTTACTATTATGTTATAGCTGGCTAGGACCATTAGCCCTCGCCGAAATTTGGGTGGCAATAAGCTTCTCTAAGGTCTCAGTCCTCTTCGCCCTCAGCCAGTGGACATCTAATTAGTGCTTTCTATCCTCGGTCTTTCCATCCTCCTTGGCCATTAACGTCTATTTGGTGTGGTATCAATTGATAATGATACTTCTAGTATTGGGTGGGGTAACGTACAATTATACCGTTTTAGTTTTCTTGATTCTACGTGGTTTTCCTCGGTTGTTTTTTTTTTTTTGTGCATTTTACTTCTGTTGCAATTTCTATATGTCCGGTAAGTGCTTGTAGTTCATCCATATACGACAAAACATTCAAGGATGTTCCTTAATCTTTTAGTTGTTTTCATTATCGATATCTGTTGTATTTTCTTAGCCATCCTCCTTATTCCAATTTCTTCCATTCTCTTTACGAAGTTTGTCGGGATTGTTTTGTTGTTTTTTTTTCATATTATTGGTATTATATTGACTCGTTTCATCTTCCATATCTCGTATCTTTTTAGCTAGTTTCATATATCTGTCCTGTTCCTTTGTCTTCTTAATATTCACACTATGGTCTGCTTGAATGATCTGGTGAGGTTTCACTTTTATTGTTAACTATCATGATATCCGATCATCTTGCTTTCGTGGATTTATCTATTTGTTCGTCCATGTCTCAGGATTTTGTGATTTCCGTTACTGCTTCCAATTTGTGCGTATATCATTTCTCTTGGTGTTCAAGATGCAGTTGTTTGCATGGTTTGCACTGTAATAACTTCCCCACTTGTTTGTGTCTATTTTTATATTCTTTTTGGGGCTAGTTTGTTTTATTTACTTATTATGTAGTTTATCGTTTCGTCTCTTTTTCCACATAATCTGCGTTTGTTGTTTTCTTCTTTTGCCGTTCGTGAGTCTCATCTTTTTTCATCCTTATAAATCATCCGTCTAGCTGTTTCTCGTCTGATCCCTTGTTTCCCTGTTCCCTCTCTTGTCTACTTTTGCAGTGTCTCTTGCTGGGTTATTATGTTCTGCGTTATGTAATTTTGTAGTTTTTTTTCTTGTGTCCTTCACAGAGTCATCTATACAGAGCAGTTCTCTTCCTTCGCATCATCGTTTAAGTGTAGTGAATTGTCCTTGTCTTCTGCTCGAGATGCCTCTTTTTTGTTTCAGCGGATTAATGATCACGTGTATCTTACTTGTGATACTGTCCATGGGTTTTTATACCTTTTTTTTATTACTTTCTTATATTGATTTCTAGGGGTTTTCTTATTCTCCTGAAGTGTTATTTTCAAATTTTATCTTTAATTTGTGTTGATTTTATGGCATTCATTTTAAAAATTCTTCGAATATTTGTAGGTACACGTTCGCTTAATGTCATCATCTTCGCTTGGTTAGTTAGTTCCATGTCTTTCATTGCCTCTTTTCTGCTTCTTGTGGCTAGCAATGCGTACGTTTCTATGCCGAATTCCATTCACGTATGTTGGCTGAAAATTCTGATTGTCTCTAGTTCTTTTTTGGTTCGTTACTACTACTACTACTACTACTATTATTATTATTATCATTATTATTATTATTATTATTATCTAAATATTAATTTACTTGCCCGTAAGTCAAGTGGCACAAAGAAACATCATTATCGCAAACATTATTTAATGAGTAACGAATTACCGACCTTTATATTCGCTTTTTATCAGTTAAAAATCATTAAAACCATTTCCTCTACAAAAAGTTTAAAAAGAAAACATGATTGTCTGTTTACGGTTTCAAATTGGCTGTTTTATTTTATAATTAAAAAAAAGTCCTGTTGAGAGAAGACTGTACGTTTTTTTTATTATAGTTTTTTTGTTTAAATGAAAAAATATATGCAAGTGAATTGACATTTGTTCCTTTATAATTGATATAAAAAACATTCAGAAAAAAAAAAAAAAAAACAGAGTTGTGTGTTGAATTTGCATTGAAAAAAATCTAAATATTTTAAATCAATTTTTTGGGCTTTAAAATGGTAAAAAGAATGTAGTTTTTGTTTTAAAGAATTGTTTTAAATTTGCCTTTATTTGTTTTATTTTATTTTTTTTATTAATTTTATTTTTAATGTGTTTAAAACATTTTCAACTACCGTGGAATATCCACGGGTTCAGCTAGTTGTTGTTGTAATTATTATTATTATTATTATTATTATTATTATTATTATTATTATTATTATTATTATTATTATAATAAGCGTAATTCTCTGTATAAAATAATGGAAAAATATTCTTCTCCGTGTTCTTACTAATATTCATATAAACATAAAATAGTATCTTAATCAGAATGTATACATCCGTATGTAAAACAAAGAGGAAAAGGAAAAAAAAAAACGTCTCAGTACGGAAATAGATAAGAAGTAGAGTTTTGTCTGTTTGCTATTGGTTTCTCGATTTCCTTAAATACTTAAATAATAATTCACGTTTTTGTAACGAAGCAGATATATATATATATATATATATATATATATATATATATATATATATATATATATATATATATATATATATATATAAATGTGATTGTTAAGATGGATGAAATCCGACGATATGAAAAATAGATTGGAGGCGGAAGGACCTGAACGCTTTATGACCATCCCTCTTGAAAAAGCCCGCATAAATCGGGCGAAATATTGTTCGTTCAGGTCCTTCCGCCTCCAATCTATTTTTCATATATATACATACATGAAGAATCCTAGAGTGGATGAAACGCGGAATATTCAGTGTAGCTTCATCGCCATATATATTTTATAAATTACTAATTAGCTCTACCTACGTATTGAGCACTTTTGAAGTAAATACTTAAAGTTTACGGGGTGGTTAGCAATGAGGGACATGTGATGTCACCACATTTCTTTCCACAAGGAATAAAAATCAATTCTGCTGCTTACATTGAAGTCCTGAGTACTGTTGTGAAGCCTTGGATTGATAGAGAAATGGAAGAACCTACATCTTTCAACAAGACTTTGCACCGGCACATAAGACTCAGAAGACACAAGAATGGTTAGCAGAGAATTTCCATGATCACATTACCCCCAATTTGTGGCATCCAAGCTCTCCAGACCTTAATCCATTGGATTATTATGTGTGAGGTGTTGTTGAGAGAGATGTTAATAAACATCCTCATAACACTAAAGATTCTCTGAAAGCATCCATAGTTAGAGTAATGCAGGATATCGACGAGGACCATCTTAAACGTGTCTGACAACGGTTTAATCTCGAATAGAAGCTGTAATGTATGCCGAGGGCGATTTTTTTTTTTTTTTTTTTAATAAAGTTAAAAAATAATATTTTAGTTTATGTACAATAAAGTGACTTTTTGTAATACCGATGTTTTTGTTTGTCCTTTTGGTTATTTTTAAAAATGGAATATATGTTCTCAAATACCAGACGCACCCTGTATATATATATATGTATATATATATATATATATATATATATATATATATATATATATAACTACTTCATTTACTCACATAAAATTAATATACGAAAGTATAGATTTATGTATAAACTTTAAGTAT
>NC_136507.1:92180044-92342544 GCF_053919585.1 Euprymna scolopes
TTGCCCTATCCGAGACTAGGCTAGTTGATAAGGGACCGTTTTCAGAGTTGGCTAGGGGCTACATCATTTTCGGGAGTAATAGACCAGATGGATGTAAGAGGGAATCAGGTGTGGCTTTTACTATAAAAGCATTAATTCTTCCAAGCCTGGAAGAACTTCCCTGTGGAGTGAGTGACCGGATCCTGACTATGAGGCTACCTCTGGTAAGTGGTCGTTATACATCTCTTTTGAGTGTCTATGCACCCACTATCAATGCAACAGAAGATGAAAAGGTTGCTCTGTTCCTTGCATTGTGCAGCGTAGTTAGACGCATTCCCTCTGAAGACAAGATCATCATTCTCGGAGATTTTAATGCTAGGGTGGGAAGAGATTTTGAAACCTGGCATGTGCTGGTTAAACACGGAGTGGGCAAGTGTAATAGCAATGGTCTTATCTTATTGCAGTTTTGTTCAAAGATGAGTGTTAAAACTGGAAACACCTTGTTTCAGCAGAAGGACAAATTTAAAACGACTTGGATGCATCCTGGTTCCAAACAATGGCACTTGATAGACTATGTGTTAGTCAGAAAACGTGAGATGAGGGATATCTTCAGTGTTCATGTCATGCGTGGTGCAGTGTGCTGCATCGACCATCGGTTGGTCTGTGCAAAGATTAAGTTTTTTTGTGAAGCCCAAGATAAGGGGCCCTGGTGCGGCTATCCCAAATCGACTTAATGTTGACCGTCTAAGGGACAATATTGTGAGGGAGAAACTAGTTAAGGAGATGAAAGAGATTGACTGTGAAAACTCTTGGCCTGCTTTTAGGGAGTCTGTCGTTGAAGTATGGTAGTGGGTATTAGGGTATTATGAGCGAAAACATCAGGATTGGTTCAATGAGAATGATACTAACATTCAGATTCTGCTTCATTCAAAGGCCAGGGCGTTGCATGCTTATCTCGAAAATGGTGTGACGAATGTGAGCAATTTTAAGGAAATCAAAGGCGAGGTGCAGAGGAAGTTGCGAAACATACAGGACGAACGGTGGAGGCAGAAAGCTGAGGGAACACAGCTTGCCTCGGATTCTAACAACACCAAGGTCTTATACAACCTACTGCGTGCGGTTTATGGACTATCCGGATCACATATCACTCCATTGCACTCGAATGATGGTGGGGATCTTCTTCGAGACCCTACTGTGTGAGGTTTATTCCTGGCAATCCGGTCAACGATATCTTGGCAGAGGTTCCCTCTCTCTGGGAGGTTGAAGCAGCTGTCCATAAACTGAACAATGAAAAGTCTCCTGACCTGAATCGGTTGCATGCAGAGATCTTTAAATGTTCTGGGGTCAAGATGATGCAACGCTTGGCGGACTTGTTGCAGATTGCTTGGCGTGATGAGTGTGTTCCACAGGATTGGCGGGATGCATTGAGGGTGGTGCTTTACAAGGGGAAGAGTGCCAGAGATGAATGTGGAAACTATCAGGGCATCTCTGCTGTCAGTAGTCGGTAAGGTGGTCTGTAGGATCATGCTAGACAGAATGCTGAAGCACATTGCTGATGATGTTTTGCCTGAGTCGCAGTGTGGTTTCAGAAGTAGTCGATGGACAATGGATATGATTTTTACTGCCAGGAACCTACAAGAGAAATGTATAGAACAGCGAAAGGCTCTGTATCAGGTGTTCATCGATTTAACTCAGGCATTTCATACAGTCAATAGGGATGATTTGTGGGAGATATGAAAACGCTTGGTTGTTCTGACAAATTTGTAATCATCTTAAAGCTATTCCATGATTATATAAACGCTGTGATCAACGTTGTGGGAAACCTGGCTGAATCTCAGTAGAAAATGGTGTCAAGCAGGGAGACATTCCAGCACCCACACTCTTTGCTTTGCATTTCACCTTTTGGTATTCAAGGGTTGCTCTGGTGGTGTCTATATTCGCTACCGAACTATTGGGAGGTTGTTCAACATTGGGCGCTTCAATGCAAGTACAAAAGTACTCACCAACACGATACGTGACTTGCTCACTGCAGATGACTGTGATCTGGTGGTTCACACGGGGGCTGATATACAGCATCTTGTGGAGGCTTTTGCAGTTGCTTGCAGCGCATTGGGGCTGACTATCAGTCTGGAAAAACTCTCTTAATTAATCAGCCTGCGCTAGGAATGCCATATTATGAACCATCAATTTATGTCTATGGGTCGAAGATAATGGTTGTCGCTAAGTTTGTATACTTGGGTAGCACACTAAGCATTACTGGTGCACTAGATGACGAGGTATCGTTACGGATCAACAAAGCAAGTGATGCTTTTGGAAAGTTGGACAAGCGTTTGTGGAGCTGTCATGGAATCTCGCTTCCAACAAAGATCAAGGTTTATGCCGCATGCGTTCTCTCTGCTCGTCTCTATGCCTGTGAGATTTGAGCAACATACATGGAGCATTTGAGATGTCTCGAGCGGATTCACAAGATGTGCCTTCGGCGAATCTTAGGTGTGTGCTGGCAAATGTATGTCAGTGATGTTGAGGTTCTTGAACGTAGCCAACGCCTAAGCATTTGAGCTCTTATTATCAAAGATAGACTGAGATGGAGTGGTCTTGTTGTAAGGATGTCTAACAGTCGACTTCCCAAACAACTCCTTCATGGCGAGCTTGCCGAGGGAAGGCGTCTGGCTCAAAAGTCTGAAATGAGGTTCAAGGATTCTTTGAGGTCCACCTTGAAAAAATGTGAGATGGATGAGAAAACCTGGGAGAGTCTTGCTTTGGATCGTGGAGAGTGGGGAAGGGTCTTGCGGGGAGGTGTGGGCAAGTTTGAGGCTAATCGAACCCAGTATGAACGACTGAAGCGTGATACTCGCAAAGGGAATGTGCAAGAAGCAGTTGATGGGCTGGGGCGCCAAATTGGTATCGAGTGGGAGGTGTGCGGAAGATTATGGGCCACAAAACAGTCTTGTGTTGCCAGATCTAACTTGTGTCAACTGCGGCGTACGTGCAAAATAGCAGGCGGTTTGAAACATCATTTGAATGTTCGTAGAAGTGACCATCAAGCACGTGCTGATGGTGGCGCTCATGTCTCCACCATGTGTGCCAAAGAATGCCAGGGTTTGGCACGGCTTAAAAGCCACTTTTTTGCGGCTCATCACTGATCTGTCTTCATGTTTCAATTTTTTAATGCTATATCAAGTAATAGCAATATTCGAGAACGAATTTGCTGCCATCATCATACACACACACACACAACCACACACACACACACACACAACCACACACACACACACAACCACACACACACACACACATATATATATATATATATATATATATATATTTATATATATATATATGTGTGTGTGTGTGTGTGTGTGTGTGTGTGTGTGTGTGTGTGTGTGTGTGTGTGTGTGTGTGTGTGTGTGTGTGTGTGTATATACAATGGTATCTCGATACTCGACCATAATTCGTTTCAGATGTTTGTTCGAACTCGGAAATGTTCGACAACCGAAACGATACGTATTTTCCCTTTAAATAAACTAAAATAAAATTAATTGGTTCCAGTGTTTAAAATCCCTTTTTATTTGTAAACTTTGAGGATTTTTGACATTTAATTGCACAGAAAATCACTAATAAACACACAATAAGATGATTATAATAATATAATCTATACATGCATTAAGAGAATAAAATGTGTGTGATTCCGATTCAGCTGTTTTTATTTCTGAGCTAGTCAGCTGATTGCGCAAGTGGGTGGATGAAGGGAGGGATTGGAGGTTATTGCTTCGAAGGAGAATCCGTTTCCATCAAAGCAGAAGGCAAATTGTAACCTGGGGTTCTCTCTTTTGCAAGTTTCTTGAATGAAAATGATTCCTGAACGGGATGTTCTTTTCGTTTAAAATATTTATCTAATGACACTTGGGTTTTTTCTATTGTCCAACACTTTACAAAAATGACACATAACATTGTCATAAAAATGGCACATGACATTGTCATAAAAATGGCACATAATATTGTCATTAAAAATGTCTACATGTCTGCTTGCTGTAATGATATCTTGGTGATATTTAACCCCAAAAGTTTTGATGTCATACCACTTGGTGCATATTTCTTACAATACTGTTGTTGGTTCAGCCTCCTCTCTTTTCTTTTCCTCTGAATGTTCCTCCTCAACAAACTTATGGTAAAATAATGCCAATTTCTTCTTTTTTTTTCTAAAGTCTTTATACGACGCTAAACCAATTACTTGAACAACAAAGTTTTTTTTTTTTACGTCTGTGCCATTAATTACTGTCGAGAAGTATGAATTGCAACGTTCCATTGAGGAACACTGTTGCTTGTTTACATTCGAAGTGAAGTCGGCGGTTAGAATTCCAAAATTTTGTTTGACTACCGAGCCAAGAACATCTCCAACTTGATCTTAGTTGTTCGACCACCGAAACGTTCGACAGTGTATGCGTGTCTATATGTTTGTATATACGTATATATACATTTATATGTATGCCTGTATATATATATATATATATATATATATATATATATATATATATATATATATATCTTGAGTTGAACTGTATATATATATATATATATCTTGAGTTGAACATATTGAGAAGTGATACACGAATTAACATTAGCGTATAAAGCGATGCTCTTTGTGTAAACAAATCGAGCTTAGGTAGTTCGGACGATGGCATAACGTCGTTAAACTCAAGACTCGCTCAGCAGCCGTCGATAGCGTAGTGGTTAGGAGCCACAGATGTCGTACAGGAAGTCGGGTTTCAATCCTGGCTTGAGGTAGTTGCCTGTCTAGCCGCACTGAGGAGCTGCGAAACAGTACTGTATGTGGATGACTATATATATATATATATATATATATATATATATATATATATATATATATATATATGTGTGTGTAGATAGATAGATAGATAGATTTTGTTATTGTTGTTTTTTCAAGCGATACATACGGTTAATATTGGCTCCGCCTCGGAGCTCATTTTTTTATTTACTTAGAAAGTCGCCCTTTTTAATTTGGACGTATATAAGATTTTTATTTATTTATTATTTTTAAAATTATATATATATATATATATAGAGAGAGAGAGAGGGAGAGGAAGAGAGAGAGAGAGAAATATAAAGGAACATATAATGTGTTCATTAATGTTTCATCTTTATTGCGAGACTTCCTCTCTTTCTCATTTTCTGTCTCTCCTTCTCTCTCTCTCTCTCTCTCTCTCTCTCTCTCTATATATATATATATATATATATATATATATATATATATATATATATATATATATATATATATAAACTTCCGTGAGTTCTACATTTGCGAAACAAAGCTAAGTAATCCATCTCTGGAGAGAAACAATATATAGGACTTATTAAAAAAAAAAGAAGAAAACGTAGGTGGGAGAGAGAAAATGCCCGGATAATTTTAACCCCAAATGTTTAATCGCACCTGCCACCCTATAAAACCGGAAGTTTAATATTTACGGCACTATCGGGAAACAAAGTTAAATCATTTATCTGTTGAGATGACCAATAGATGGACATTAAGGAAAAAGAATATGAAAAACTGTTGCGATTGTCAAAAGAAAAACAACGTGGGTCGTCATTTCTGATGAGAACAGATAGGAACAGAGGCTGAAGAGAATTCGATATTTTTCCGATTATAAACTGGTCCTCTTATATCGAATTTGAAACTAGCGGTACCGATGTTTTTTTTCTGGCCCTTTTGTAGCATTTTAAAATAAATATTATGCTCTTATATGTTGCATAATTTCCATATTAAAAATCATCATCATTATATTGTATGACTCAGAACATCCTATTATTGCCATTAGCACTGGACGGTGACGGTGGCCCAGTGGTTACCTACACGGACTGACAACCTAGGTGTTCCAAGTTCGAATCCAGTTTGTTCCACAAGAAATCACTTTTACATAGGATGTTGGTAACCTTCATCTGGACCCTCCCGTAAGTACATAATGTCTTTTTCTAAACAGAATTCTGTCTGGAAACATATCGGGGAAACCAATGCTAACAATAGAATCATAAGATGATAATGATGTTAAGCCCGGGATTATTGTCACACCACATATGTTTAGATAAAGAGAGGTGCGTCTTAGGTGTACGCAACCTTTTCTTTATTATAAATTTTAGTCAGAGTGGAAAGATTTTGCTTGAGGATCCTGCAGATTTTAAAATCCAAAGTCATTGTTGTCTAAATCCGACAGATATGACTCTGCACGTGTAGGCACTTATATCTGAAAGCGATTTTAAGTATTTTATTTATTAACTTTCGTTTCCTTCTCCTTCAAAAATAAAGCGCATATGGCACCATATATATATATATATATATATATATATATATATATATATATATATATATATATATGCGAGAAAATAACTCAAACTATATATATATATATATATATATATATATATATATATAGTTTGAGTTATTTTCTCGCATTCAGGAAACAATTGAATATTCTCTTTCAAACATATCCGAACTATTAACTCGAGGGAATAATATGTCCGTAATCATTTTTGTTTTGTGTGTTAGAAAAGTATTTGAAAATAACGTTTATAAAAAAAAAATGAGCAGAGTATATTTTAGATCTTATGCTTCTAAGTAGAATAATCTATGCTTAAATGGTAAGTGGTGATTGCGCATTGGTTGTCAACGGGGATTTTTGAGTCGGCTTTGCGTGTACATTTAAACTTCTCATGAGAAAATAAAGATAAACATATCACTTCTTTCGACACCATGTATAGAAAAGTTGGTTTTTCGTAAAAAAAATCAAAGTTTTTATGAAAGTGGATAACAGATATGGAGACACGCGTCTTCCATATATATATATATATATATATATATATATATATATATATATATATATATATATATATATACATATATATATATATATATATTTTTTTTTTTTTTTTCCTGGAATTTTGCTGCAACATTTTTTCGTAACTTTCCCTGGACGAGCATAATAAAGATGCTTCATATAAATTTTCCTGCTGAATTTTCACTGCGGTTCACGCCGACTGACGTGTATGTTTCTTGCTTATAAAGTCAGAGATAGCTTCGAATCCCTCGACCGACAGTAATCGTAACTCCCTACACTAATGCTTCTCGAAAGGATGAAACACTTCTGTCTCTAGATATTTAAAATAATTATAGTAATAATTATGTCTGTCCCTTTAAGAACTGGGTTCTTATCGTTGAGTACTGTGTGTTGAAATGCAAAAGTCGGTCACATAGACCACGTGCGTAGATCGTGATGTTAAAATCATTTGATCACTCCGGACCTTCTTGAATGACATTTATGCTTCATAAATGTTAATTTCAACTAAATTTTCATCGCGGTTTAAGTTAGTGTTCCTTCTTTTGGGGTCCTAGGTATGACCTTAAACTAGATCCCAGCTTGCGGGCTTTGGGAAGTGTGGAGTCACCGCTTAATTGCCATTGCTCCCAGGTCCACTCTGACCCGGTGTGGTAGTATCTGTTAGAATGCCAACTATGGGTTAAATAGAAACTGACTGGAAAAAAATATATACATATTCTATTAAAAACCTTTTCTTTACAATCACTGGATTCGGCATTAAATGGCCTAAATAAGAGTTAATATGCCGTAAAACAAAAATAATCAACCAACCAACCAACCAATATATATATATATATATATATATATATATATATATATATATATATATATAATTTGGAGTTTTTTACGAATGACCAAATTTTGTATAGATGATGTCGAAAGAAGGTTGGTTGGTTGGTTTATGCAAGAACTGTAGACTTGTAGAAGAGACAAATAAAACCATTAAATTAAAAAATATATCATTCATTTTGAAACAGCTTATTTTTTTATAAAACCATTAAATTTAATAAATATCATTCGGCGCTATTTCAAAACACATTTTTTGATAAAAACAATAAAATTTTTTTAAAAAATTACTTGGTACTATGTTTAAAAAATTTATTTCTAGATGAAACCATTATTTTTTTTTTTAAATATCATTCCGCACTATTTTAAAATACCTTATATTTTTATAAAACCATTAAATTAAAAAAAAGTTGATTCGACATTCTAAACACATTATTTGATAAACCCATTAAGGTATATATATATATATATATATATATATATATATATATATATATATATATATATATATTCGGGCATATTTCAAAACACCTTATTCTTTTGCTAAAACCATTAGAAAAAGTGCATGTTTTCCTGCTTTGAACGAGTATAAACCAATTTTTAGATCTTTTCTCATATTAATTCTTCAATCTATGATCCAACCTTACAACACTCGTCTAGCTATCCCCACTGTAAATAATTTCACTTTCTCTCTCTCTCTCTCTCTCTCTCTCTCTCTCTCTCTCTCTCTCTCTCTCTCTCTCTCTCTCTCTCTCATAACCTGAACCTAGATAAAACATCAATGTGAAAAATTCTTTTCCTAGAAATGCTCGTCTGTGGAACACAATACTGCGAGACTAATTTCAGCTGACGACAACAATAATGTTTTGAAGTCTACTATAACAAATTCTTGTTGAACCGCCTTCCCGGATTTAGACTGGACTGAGTGATTTATTTTATTAGGGGATTCCTTTGCTTTCGTTGTGTTCTCTTAGTCCCCAATGGTTTGTAAAGTATCTAAGATCCCTCTTTCTGAGCTTTCTTTATGCTCGCCACTATTACGCATATCTTCCCGGCCAGTTCACATTTCTTTGCCAGGATCTTACTACAACATTTTTTCGTCACTTTCTTTGGGCGGACATGAGGACACCTCATATAATTTATTTTTGATTCACGCCGGCCGACAAGTATGTTCCTTGTTTATAAAGTCAGAGATGCCTTTGTGGCCGGGTTCGAATTCTTCGACTGGTAGTCCACTGATGATTCCCGAGCGTATGAAACACTTGTGTCCGTAGATATTAAAAAATAATTATAGTAATTATTATGTTTTTTTACACGGAAGTCACCACTTATCAAGGCCCGGAATCCACCCGGGGATAAGATAAGAGTCATTGCGTGTACAGTAATCAATGGGATAGTATCGTAGTAATCGTTAGTATTGGAGATTTGATAAATGTCTTACTTAAGGGGGCGAATCATCAGGAATTTGTTTATGTTGGATTTGAAGACATCCAAGTTGTAGTCAGGTGAGAAACAGGCAAACGGAAGAGAATTCCACAGGCGTGCACTTCTAAGAAAAAAAACTTTGTTCATCGAATCTACGTTTTGATTTAGGCACAGATAAAGAGTGGGAAAAATTTCTGAGAGTGGTTTCAGCTAGACGGGTGTTTTTCGTGAAAGCTTGGCGAGGGGGGGATCAGAGATTTGAGCTGGGTTCTTATCGTTTAGTACTGCATGTTAGAATTTAAGTCACATAGACCACGTGTGTAGATCGTGATGTTAAAATCATTTGATCACTCTCGACCTTCTTGAATGAAATTTATGCTTCATAAGCTCCATGCACTGATGATTCCTGAAAGGATAAAACACTAGCCTCTGTAGATATTAAAAATAATTATAGCAATTATATATATATATATATATATATATATATATATATATATATATATATATATATATATATATATATATATATATATATATGAAACTTTGTCTGTGTGTGAGTTCGTGCGTTATATACTGCGAAACGGCTGAACAGATTTTCTTTCAAATTTATAGAACTTTAGTTCATAAGTCTGGAAGTGATCGTGGTGAAGTTTTGTCTCAAAATATTCCGATAATTACCAATAATCGATAATCGAAATCGTTATTTTTATTAATCTATCATCGGTAAAACTATTTTTCCATGTCGTGGCTTAGCAACAATGATAGAACAACGAGCCGTGAAAATTCTACTGTGGGTAAGTTTATAGTGGTTTTAGTTTTATTTTATTTATTTATTTATTTACTTTTTAATTACGTGGTCTGCAGGTTTAAATCCCGAACGTAAATTTCTTGGTGTGTGTTTTTTTTTCGTTAACAGAAAAGAAGTTTATATAAAATAATTTTATAAAAAAAAAAAAAAAGTTCTCTAGAGTTTAATGTAGAATAACATATATTTGGACTAAGTTACTGCATGGAGGGTGTGAAACTTCCTCCTTGCCGATTTCACGGATTTCGATGATAATGAAAATATAGCAGTGTGATATATTCGTTGATCATCCTTCAATCCCGGGAAACGTCAGATCTCCCTGCTAGTATATATATATATATATATATATATATATATATATATATAGTAAATCACGAGAAACCTGTTAGAGAGATAAGGTATATATTAGTGTTTTCCTATTGACATACATGAAAACTAATTTCAACATCGGAAAGCAAAAGTTGTCAAATTAATGTAGAAACTTCCGATAAGTCATTCCTTACATTCCAGACCTAAATTTCCTTGTACTTTAAAAATACTTTATCAAACACGCACGCACGCACGCACACACACACACACACACGCGCGCACACACATACATTTATATATATATATATATATATATATATATATATATATATATATATATATATATATATATATATAACTATTTCATTTACTCACATAAAATTAATATACGAAAGTATAGATTTATGCGTATACTTTAAGTATTTACTTCAAAAGTGCTCAATACGTAGGTAGAGCTAGTTAGTAATTTATAAAATATATATGGCGATTAAGCTACACTGAATATTCTGCGTTTCATCCACTCTAGGATTCGTCAGGCTTATGCGCTTATAAGCCTAACGAATCCTATAGTGGATGAAACGCAGAATATTCAGTGTAGCTTAATCGCCATATATATTTTATAAATTACTATATATATATATATATATATATATATATATATATATATATATATATATAGTAGCTTCCTTCAGGCTTGACAGACGATGGATACTCACTGTAAGAGAGCCTACACGTGGACTTTTTGTGGCAAGAGTTGCGCAATCGCTAACCACACGTGCCTAAGTCGGCGTTGTTAAATACCAGTAGCAAGTGTAGGTTTAGTGCGACTGAAAACAATGTCGAGGTAAGCAGAGAGCACGTACAGATGATGTAAGCACAGTTAGAAGATGGGTTTGTCGATTTCAGAGTGGCGACGAAGATGTGTGTGATAAAACGTGCTCCGGATTACACCGAAGCATCGAAAAGGCAGGCAAAAGTGCATTGTGAATGGTTGGTGACTATGTAAAAAAAATATAAATTCTGCAGCATAAAATGTCGCTCGTTTCAATGGTACTATTCCCATTTCCTTAGCTATTTAACGTTAATTTTTTTTTTCAGATAAAAAGTAGGACCTACTTTTGAAACGACTTTCTTATAATATATATATATATATATATATACCCTTATGTATATATATATACATATATATATATATTCGTATTCATGTTTTTTTTTTCAATTTAATTAATATGTACAAAAGGTCCATTACTTTCCTATTTCATTTATTCTTAAATATAGTATAATTCTTGCAAAATATACGATTAAGGGGACTCCTTATTTGCATATTACATTAAGGAAAATCGATTTTAATAAATAGCTGTATGTTAGTTACTGTTTATAGCAAGAAAATTGTTTTAAGTGTTCTCTTAAAGATTGTTATTTAAAGTTGATTTATATTGATAATATATTTAAATTAATTTATCATTACCGACATCAATTCTTTTTATAAACTAGTTTGAGTTTTTCCTACCTGTTTTTCTTTTTTTTCTTTGTTGTTTTCGATTTTTAACAGAGGGTTACATTTTTATTTAAAATAACAAACAATCCAATACAATTAGGATTCTTTATCTAAAACAAAACAAAGCAAACTTTCAAGCATTATTTTTTGTGAATTAGTTTACAATCTAATTACGATTTTTTTTTTATTTAAAGCAAAAACAAGAAAACTTTAATTTACATTTTTTATCAGTTTTTTCTTCACACATGTTTTACATCGTAACTGCTACTTTTTTTCTTTTAATAACACAAGAACTCATAACTAATCATTTATTAAGATAAAAACGTTTGTTTCGAAAGATAAATCCTTCTAGACTGGAGCAATTCGATTAAAGTGGTAAAGTACTCAATATCCGGAGAACAGCTTCTTCTCTTCATAATCCTTCTGCCGAAATATCTAGTGGAGAGGTTGTCACGTACTTTTTTGTTTTTTTTTAAGGTGGGGGGGGCGATTATATTATCATGTTTTATCCGTTCTTTTAAACTACATACAATTTCCTTATTTCGATTTTTTTTTTTTTTTGGCAGAGAATTACGATTCTTTATTTTTATTTAAACGAAACAATCCAATCCAATTACGATTTTTAATTTAAAACAAAAAAATTTTTAAACTTCATTATATATTTTTTCACCAATTTTTTCTTCACATTTTTTTTTTTTTTTTTGACATCGGAACTGCTAATGTTTTCTTTCACTGACACAATAAGTCATAACTATGGCTAGGACAACAGCATATTCTTTTCGTTGTTTTGACTGTCGAATGTGTATCCGTTGATATCTTATATGCGTTTATATAAAGGGATGTCGTTCTAGGTTGATTAATTGTGTGTAACTGTGTCGAATATATACTCGAGAGTCAAAATAACGAAAACGATATGCTGTTGCCATAGTGCTAGTCATAACGAATCATTTATTTACATAAAAATATTTTACTTTGGTATTTTGGAAACTGGATTATGTACAGTTTATTTTCGTTGAAACAGACCGTAAATAACAAATCTTTCTAGACTGAGGCAGCATTAAACGAATTCGCTTAAATAGGCATATAGTCATAAAGAGTGCTCAATATCCGTTGAATAGGTTATTCTATTTGTATCCCTTCTGCCGAAATATCTCGAGAGGTTATCACGTACTTCTTCTTTTTGGAGGGGGGGGCGATTATATGTTCGTATTTTTTAAATTGAGTAATGATAGAGTTGACATAGAATAATGAAAAACTGCTTATCCTTAATACAGCAGGTGTGTCAAATGGAACGTTATATCGATATATATATATATATATATATATATATATATTGCTCAGCATACACCTCCAAACACCCGGGCAACGCCGGGCATGCTAGTATACTAGCATGCCCGGCGTTGCCCGGGTGTTTGCAGGTGTATGCTGAGCAACAAAAAAAAACGGTAAATTTTTTTAGCTTCAACTCCTATTATGACGCCTTAACCTTTATTGTTTTGGGCTCAAATCAAGTTATTCAGTTATATCCATGTCCAATAAAGGTATATCTAAAATTTAAAGTGTTTATACCCAAAATTGGCGGGGGAGTTTAGTAGAGTTCTCAAAGGTCAAATCGTTGAACTTTGACCCCTTATCAGCCAAAATTCTGGCCGAAAACAAATAACATAGATTTTCCCAAATCTCAGTACCCTGTATATCAAATTTAACGTCTGTAGACTTAAAATTGACAGAGTTATTGCGTAGGGAAATGTACACATACAGACAGACACACACACACACGTTCACTTTTATAGATATACTAGCATTTGGCCCGACGTTACCCGGGTGTTTGGAGATGTATGCTGAGCAAAAAAGAAACAAAACAAAATCGTTGAACTTTGACCCCTTAACAGCCAAATTCCCGGCCGAAAACCGATCACATTGATTTTCCCAAATCTCAATACCCTGTATATATAATTTCGAGTCTGTAGACTAAAAATTGACAGAGTTATTGCGTAGGGAAATGTATACAGACAGACAGATACACACAGGCACGTTCACTTTTATAGATATATAGATATATATATATATATATATATATACTAATCCACATACAGTACTGTTTCGCTGTTTCACCGCCCATCAGTGCGGTTAGACAAGCAACTACCTCAAGCCAGGATCGAAACCCGACCGCCCAAATAACAGTCGGAGCTTCAAACCGTTGCGCTATTTAGCTGCTGCTATGAGGGCAGTGAATTAACAATACCTAAGCTTGTTTGCACAAAGAACATCGCTACTTCCCTTCGTAACCCTTTTGCCGAAATATCTAGTGGAGAGGTTGTCACGTACTTCTTAATATATATATATATATATATATATATATATATATATATATGTACATATATATACATGTATAT
Source organism: Euprymna scolopes (assembly GCF_053919585.1). Lineage (NCBI taxonomy): Eukaryota > Metazoa > Mollusca > Cephalopoda > Sepiida > Sepiolidae > Euprymna > Euprymna scolopes. The sequence goes on from NC_136507.1 coordinate 92,194,130, forward strand.
ATATGTGTGCATATATATGTATATATATATATATGTGTGTGTACATATATACATATATATATATATATATATATATATATATATATATATATATATATATGACGAATATTCCACATTACCAGTATATTTATTGTCATTCACATCAGTAAAATCGGCCATTCATCAATGGATTCGATTTCTTGACTGCTGTAGCCAGGAACCCACCGTAGTACACCAGGGGGAGGACTCACATGCTTAGTTAAAATAACTTGCATGTTAACTTTATGAAATTATGTTTATATAATGACCTGAGTTTATATAATGACCTGAGTTAAAGCTAAAGTTAAGTATCAGTGTTGAATTGTGCTCTTAACAGAAACGTGCATTTCCAACGTGCTTCTGTTGGTTTTAAACACCGGACCATTCTTTTTCTGCGATAATAAAATTTCTCAAATTCTTTTGTGATATGAGACTGTGTAAAAGTGTAGACTTTTGGCAAAATCTATAGTTATAGTTATATAGTTATCTGAGGTATTTCGATATAAAAACTATCGAAGAACATTCCCAGATACCAAAAGTACATTTGTGTGAAAATTCATGAAAATCGGCTAAACCGTATTGGATTCCATTGGAAGCGAATTCACACACACAAAATGCATTTTATGTATAAGTACATATATGTACCTATTTACAATGCCTCCCCACGGGACAGATAGGACACCATGGTCGTTTTTTTAACGTGGAGAAAACGTACAAAAATTAAAATTGTCTCAGTCGTGAAGGATTTCTCCTCCACTGATTTGCTGTATTATCAAGACAAAGGATTGTAGAAAAATCTCATTTTCAAATTATTTAAAAACGGGTGCATTTTTTAACTTAAGACTAAAGTCACGGGTAGATTAGTCATTAAAGACACTTTCAACAAGTTGTAACAGAGTGTCAACGCGCGTACGGCAACAGCGGCTGTATGCAGATGACGACGAAGTGAGCGAGGTGACGTTACAGCGAGGAAGAAGGAAAGAGAAAGATTATAAGAGAAAGCGAGATATAGACGTGTTATACACGTGGTCCAACAGAGACAGGGAAAGACGTGTCTTAAACATGGCTGGACAAAGACAAAGTGTCACGTGTTCGACACGACGGAGTCTCGTTAAGCACATTGCAGTATGAGAAGACTTTTGAACAAGAGACAAGTCGTTATTGTGGAAGTACTTGTAAATTAATATATGTTGTTTAAACTAAAAAAAAAGTGGCTCAAATTCTTTCATAGTCTTTGTTTCATTGTGACTGAATACAATGTGTGGATCCCGAGGGTGAACATGTAACGACACCATTAAAAAGGCCTATTACGTTATCTATATATTTATAAATGTGAACGTATCTGTCTGTGTGTGTATGTGTGTCTGTGTACATTTCCCTATGCAATAACTCTGTCAATTTTATGTCTACAGACTCGAAATTTGATATACAGGGTATTGAGATTTGGGAAAATCTTTGTAACTCATTTTTAACCAGAAATTTGGCTGTTAAGGGGTCAAAGTTCAACAATTTTACCTTTTTTAACTCTACCGAACTCCTCCGCCAGTTTTGGGTATAAATACTTAAAATTTTCGATATAGGTTCCTTGGACATGGATCTAACTTAATAATTGGATTTGAGCCCAAAACAAAAAATGTTAAGAGGTCATAATTGGGGTCAAAGTTTTTTAAAAATTAATTACTCAGACAATTTCTGGTCGAAACATTTGAAATTTTACATAAAGGGTAGTCAGAGATAGGGCACGCTTTTTATTCGGTTTGGGTCGAAAATTTAAGCTATCAATATATAAATGTATATATGTTTGCATGTTTGCCTAAAACTTTTGAAGAGGGCGACGGATTTTCACAAGATCAATATCGTTTTAAGCACGACACTTCCAACGAAAAATACGAAAAAATGGCTAAAAACATTAATTTCTTCACCCTCAACTCGGCACTTTTCTACAGGGAGGGGTTGCTATTTTCGCTGATATTTTCGAAAGTCAACCCCACTTTTCGATTGCCTAGCCTTAATTAAAACCTACGTCTCTCCCGGTTTGACTGTGGTCGTAACAGCAAAGACGTCACGTTTTTCTCCGTTCTTTTCCTCCTTCATAGTACGGGTTCGAGCCTGCCTTCCTACTACCACTTTTTTTTTTTTTTTTTGCTCAACATACACGTCCAAACACTCGGGCAACGCCGGGCTGAAATGGTAGTAAAATATAAAACTTAACCCTAACCCGACTGATCTCAAACTCCCGCTCTTGTCAACCTCGATATCCGTGACGTCTTGCATCATATCCATGACTGATCTTAACATTGAATTTTGTTGCACAATTGCTATTAAAGGGGGGTAACTTCTTGGAGGTCCAAACACTTGAAGTACAGGATCAACAGACACTAAGCTCTTGTTCATATGCAGCCATAACGCTGTGGCTACAGGATACTCTGCGAAGACATTCCATAGATTGGTTGGTATTTTATTATCCGCCTATTTCCTTTATGTTATGCAGATCTTTGGAACAAACCCTTCATTGAAGTCTGGCCAATAAATGAGAAGTGTAGCACACATTAATGCCTTAGGAAATTTAACAGTATGAGTTGGTGTAATGAGAACACCAGTCAATGCTTTGTTAGCTTCTTATCTGAGCAGTAGGTCGAACCGCAGTATGTCTTTTCACGTCACATTAACCTCAGCGGATACACCAGATTCCATGCATACTGGCTCGCGCGTCCAAAGACCATATGTGGGGATAACCCCACATATCAGACCTTGGTCAATGTAGGGATCACCCTACAGACCAACAGTTACTATCCAGCTCCCATTTCCCACCTCTCGGGAGCTGGTCCCCCGTTTTACCCTCCCCCCTCCCTCTCTCTCCACATTAAAAAACGGCCTTGTGCCTAATTTGCTCAGTGGGGAAGCAAATAAATACATACACCAGATTCCATGCACATTCTTATTAACGCCATTCCACAGCATGCCATTTATTTGCATAATCCTAATGCTCCTCTCGCTATATACGTGGATTAATACTTTCTATTTTCCAAAACGAAACCATTGACTTGCTACCGCCGATAAGTATGTTCTTTTTCTAAAGCAAAGACTTTTAAAAAAAGATATTTTGTATTTCTACAAAGAATGATGTGAGAATCATACAGATGCGAGAAACATAAACACAGACACTTTAGAAGTAGTAAGGCGCTTATTTGTAAAGGGATAAATAACAAATTAAGATAAATAAGGCATTCTTATTTATTATTGTTCTCTACCTGAATAAAAAGACTATATAGAGACACATATAAAAATATTTTGTATATCTGTCTATCTATATATATGTGTGTGCGTGTGTGTATGTGTCTGTATGTGTGTGTGTGTGAAAAGTGAGAGAAAGATTTAGCATATATATATATATATATATATATATATATATATATATATATATTAGTATTTTCAGAATGTGAGAGATTGTATAATAAATTCCACAGCCAAACAACGTCGCAGCTCACAAGAGCCATGACAGTCAACGAACCGGAAGTCCAAGACTCGAGTTTCGCCCTCATTTGGGCTCATCAGTTAGACACATCCGAGCTCAAATGAGGGCGAAACTCGAGTCTTGGACTTCCGGTTCGTTGACTGTCATGGCTCTTGTGAGCTGCGACGTTGTTTGGCTGTGGAATTTAATATATATATATATATATATATATATATATATATATATATATATACATGTATATAGATATGAATGCATGTACATATATGTGTGTGTGTGTGTGTGTGTGTGTGTGTGTGCAATATATATATGTATATGTTATGTAACATTGTGATTAATCTAGACAAAGAAAATAAACTTTTACGTCTTGCAAATGTGTGGATTTACACATACGTCTGGAGCCGGATGGTAACTTGACTCTAACGAACGAACAATTAAGAATGTGAGAGAATATATAATTATTTCCATAGTCACACAATGTCGTTAATAGGCATTCGTAATTAATGTGCGGCGTGGTTGCTCAGTTGGTAGAGTGTTCGCCTAGAATGCAAGAGGCCCGGGTTTCAAGTCCCGAGTTCGGATTGTTTAACTAATGAGCCCAAATGAGGCATTGAACACGCTCTAACTAACCTCGTTAAAACTTCATCCGTTTCTTGTCCTCTGAAAAATATTAACTTGGTATTATCTCCGATAATCTTCACGTATTGATAATACGATATCATTTCATCTGGTTTTTAATCCTTGACTTTTAATGTATCCACTGATTTCTTAAATTTTCCCTCATTCTATAAGCTTTTTACACAAAAAAAGTTTGGGTTTTTTTTTTCATTTTGGACTAGTTTTCATGCAATGCTATTTCAATTAATACCAGTACCAGCAAGTTCATAGATTCGCTATGATATTCATTTGCTAATATCTTTCCTCTGATGAGAAGAACGCATTTCTTTGAAACTCCGCGGATTAAGGAAATTTCAATATACTTTCTTTGAATATCCCGTCGAACGACGAATTAACGTAAAATATATTTTTACAATCTTTAATTTTTTCTTATATATATATATATATATATATATATATATATATATAGATAGATAGATAGATAGATAGATAGATATCCGCATACAGTACTATTTTGCTGCATCACCGCTAATCAGTACAGCTAGACTAGCACCCACCTCGAGTCAGATATTGAGGCTACAACCATTTAGTTGACAGTCGCCCAGTTCTAATCTCGGGCATATGAGATCGATGCTCGTAAACGACCTCATTAAATTCTCATTTATATAAACACTCGCCCACCGCTTTTGCAGTGCTCGAATAGCTTGTTTATTTACGAATAAACAAAGGAATTTTCACATTAATGCTTAATAAGCAGCGGGTGAAATCATTTTACAACAATGCTCTACCCAATGATGTGGGGGCTTAAAATAGTTATATATATATATATATATATATATATATATATATATATATATATATATATATACATATATTATATATATATATACATTATATATATATATATATATATATATATATATATATATATATACAGGGTAACCAAAAAAAAAAAGCTAAATGGAGGCCATCTAGTACATAGGATGTAGAATGGAGAAAAAAAGGCCAAAGACCCTAGTGTTTTAATGTGATGTTTGGAATATGATAAACTAGTTATGACCAAAGTTTCATTTCATTCGGACATAACGCTAAGAAACGGGGCCTAATTAGAGTTGGGGCCCGTTTTTTGGGGTCACCCTGTATATATATATATATATATATATATATATATATATATATATATATATATATATAATTTCTTTTATTTTCAATTACTTCCATAATTTCCATTTCTGTTTTAAATCATTTGGTTTACACATGAAAGTCCAGTTGAAGCGCATATCTCTTGACTTTTATTTCGTTTGGACTTTCCTTTCTTCTCTACTTTTCAAAACGAAACCATTGACTTGATTCCGTGTGTAAGACTGGAAATCTAAAAATAAAGACCGGTAGAAACACAAGTTAAAACAGACTGAAAGGATTCTATTTTGTAGTTATTGTTTTTGTTTCTTTTCAAATTCTTTGTTCTTGATTTCTTTCTTTGCTTCTTTTTTTTTCTGTTTCCTGCATCTGGTTCCGCTGGTGCGTGACTGCGTCCTGAAGCAATCACTCCAAGAAGGACATCATATTCTTTTCGGGGTATTAGAAACCGCTTCCAAATGTCTTTTTTAATGCCGTCATTATCAAAGGAGCGCAGACAGGATCCAAGAGACTGGCTCAATCAAATTTAAGTCTTATTTAAACTTGTTTTCTTTTTTCTTTTTTTTTTCTAATGAGAATGTTCTAATATAATAAACTAATGGGACCTGTGAAAATTCCACAGCGGTTTTTGTCATATATAATGTATTGCTGTTGGGCATTCTGTGGGCGTTTAGCCTGAATGGAGACCCTGGAATATTATTGTAGCCATTTTATTAAAACTGAAAAAGTATTTATCTAAGTAACCTGGTTTATGTAGGGTCAGAATATATCTGGTTATTACGGTTTATCTCCAATATCCTTATAGGAGTCTGTGACATATTTCCATTGTATGGACGCCAGTCGCGAACGGAAACCACGCGATATCATTATACTATCTTTGGACAGGACAGATACTACCCTTGCATCCTAGCCAGAAGACCGAGAAGATATATTTTAGTTTCAGGTGCGACCAAAAATCGACCTTATTTTTTATTGATTTTTTTTATTGCGAAACGAGAATGTAAGCAAAACTAAATAAGTACATCAAAAATAAATATTAAATAAACAGAAAACGAATAAAACAAATAATAACATAGAAAAATACAAAAATTAATATAATAAATAAAAGAAAATCAAAAAATAATAAAAGAAAAAATGTGAGCACGGTGAAAGTGTACATATATATGTGTGTGCATCCAAGTATATATATATATATATATATATATATATATATATATATATATATATATATATATATATACAGTGATGATCATATTTATTGGCACGGTAAGATAAAAGTTAAATTTTGTCTAATAAATTCTAAAAAAGGGATTAAATTAAAGAAAATAACAAAGTATATTATGTATTTTTAACTGGCCTTTCCGATGCAGCAATCGGATTTTAGAAAAAAATAAATAACAAAGGAACAACAAACATAATTGCAAAAAACCCTTGTTCAAAATTATTGGCACGGCTTTGTTTTTCTTTTAGTATCAGTATAATATCAATCAATTTCCGGTTTACGTGCTTTCTGAACTTTTTTATAGCCATATTATGCTTGTTTAACGCTAATTCAGTGAATATTTTTTTTCAGATAATTTTTAGATAGCGATTTATTTAAACTATTATAAGTGACTAAATTATGATTTTCAATCGCCATGGTTAAAACTAAGGAACACAGCGAAGACGTCAGGAAGCTTGTTGTAGCATGCCATACCAATGGGGAGGGCTATGATAAGATTTCAAAGAAGCTAAACCTTCCCAAATCCACTGTTGGAGCCATAATAAACAAGTTCAAATCGCAAGGCCACGTTATGAGTTTAGAGGGTAGAGGGAGAAAAAGGATTCTTTCCCCAAGAGATGAACGGAAAATTGTTCGACAAGTAAAACAAAACCCAAGGATCTCTGTTGGGGAGATTGTTGATGAACAGAGCACCTCTGGAGTGAATGTATCTCGACATACAGTTGGTAGAGTTTTGAAGAGAGCTGGTTTAAAAGCATGTCGTCCGAGAAAGACTCCCTTATTGATACCTATGCACCTGAAAGCAAGGCTAGCCTTTGCAAAACGTCATATTGATAAAGATGTTGCATTCTGGAAACGTGTTCTATGGACTGACGAAACGAAAATAGAGTTATTTGGCCATAATAAAGTGTCTTATATTTACAGAAAATCTGACGAAGCTTTCCTGCCTAAGAACACCATACCCACAGTGAAGCACGGTGGAGGCAGTTTGATGTTTTGGGGATCCTTTGCTGCCTCTGGACCAGGGCGACTTGTTAAGGTCACAGGTAGCATAAAAAAGGAAGATTATGTTAAAATATTGGATGAAAACCTGAAAGACTCTGCTAAAGAGCTCTCACTTGATCGTCGTTGGTTGTTCATGCAAGATAATGACCCAAAGCATTCGGCTAAACTGACTAAGAAATGGCTTGAGGACAATCATATTAATGTTTTGGAGTGGCCATCACAAAGCCCAGACCTTAATCCAATTGAAAATTTATGGAGAACATTAAAATTGAGGGTAATGCAAAGGAAGCCTAAGAATCTTATTCAATTGGAGGATTATTGTCAGGAAGAGTGGGCTAAAATTACTACTGAAGAGTGCAACAACTTGGTTGTAAACTATGAAAAGCGACTGAGGAAGGTAATCAAGGCCAAAGGCTATACAATTGATTATTAAATAAATCGTGCCAATAATTTTGAACAAGGGTTTTTTGCAATTATGTTTGTTGTTCCTTTGTTATTTATTTTTTCTAAAATCCGATTGCTGCATCGGAAAGGCCAGTTAAAAATACATAATATACTTTGTTATTTTCTTTAATTTAATCCCTTTTTTAGAATTTATTAGACAAAATTTAACTTTTATTTTACCGTGCCAATAAATATGATCATCACTGTATATATATATATATATATATATATATATATATATATATATATATATATATATATATATATATACTAGTAAAAGTACCCGTCGTTGACAAGGTCCAAAAACAGCCTACAGAAAATGGACTCTGATTTATGAAAGTATGATAGCTTATGAAAAGGAAGGGTTGTAAATTTGGGTTGAATTTGGGGGTATCAAAACCAAAGCAAAATATGATGAAAGTAAAAATAAAATAGATAACCCCCATAATTTATTCTACCATACCTGTTCACACTGAAACGCTATAATCTATATTAAAATCTATATTAAAATCTATATTAAAATCTATATTGAAAAAACCTTCTATGAGGGTCAAGCGCGAACGAGCACCCCATAATTTTATTATACCATATTTCTTCAAACTGAAACATAATTTTCAAAGTATACTTACGCAGATAGATATGAAAAGTCTTTATAAATGTTTGTGCCTATATCCATTCTAGGGAGGCCAGGCACGAACGCAGACCCCACAATTTTATTATACCATCCCTATTGAGGTTAAAACATACTTATCAAAGTATTTTCATGTACATCTATATCAAAAACACTTGTAAATGTTTTGTTTTTTTAATTTTTAAATTTTTTATTTCCATACTTTATGGACCAGACGCAAACGCAGACTCCACAATTTTAATGAATCACCGTTCTGCTAGATCAAACATACCCATTCCTGTGTCTCTATACATCTTTTATCATTATATGTAATCAGTTTTTTAAAATAGTCAACGATATTGGAGCCTATTCGTTACCAGACACACACGCACACACATATTCAGCTTTATATATATATATATATATATATATATATATATATATATATATATATATATATATATATATATGATTGTTAAGGTGGATGAAATCCGACGATATGAAAATAGATTGGAGGTGGGAAGACCTGAACGCTAAACGTTTCGCCCGATTTATGCGGGCTTTTTCAAGAGGGGTGGTCATTGACGAAGGGTTCGGAAGTTTCGGGGCTATATATAATGATGGGGGAGAGCAGCATGTTTTCTTATGTAAATTAGATGCCTAAATACATATATACATTTTATGATTAGAAAAAATAATATTAATAAATTGGAGTAAACTAGCGTAGTGATTTGAAATATTGCGTCTAAAAATAAAAAAATGTAATAAAATAAATAAATTGATTAAACGAGAAAATTAATTGTGTTAAAATATCGTCAAGATTTAAAAGATGGCGTCTGGAAATATAACCGTGATAGATTAAGTAAATAAAAATAATAAAATGAAACGAAGTTTCTTTTTAAATTAGAGACAATTGAATTGGGATAAAATAGCGTAGTAACTTGAAAGATGGCGTCTAAAAAAAGAATAGAAAGTGATAAAATGGCGTCTAAAAATAGACGGTTGTAAAATAAAATCTATATATGTATATAGGCACCTAATTTACTTAAGAAAACATACTGCCCCCCATCATTATATATAGCCCAATCTTCCGACCCTATCGTCAATGACCATTACTCTTAAAAAAGCCAGCATAAATCGGGCGAAACGTTGAGCGTTCAGGTCCTTCCACCTCCAATCTATTTTTCATATATATATATATATATATATGTGGCGTGTGTGTGTGTGTGTTTGATTATGTAACAAATCCCTTATATAAACAAACTATATAAATACAGTTTATTTGAGCAAACTAAATCTAAACGCCTGTGCTGCCTAACATTGAATAGTATAACTAGGTTATGATCCGATAACAATGTTCTTAATAATAATAATAATAATAATAATAATAATAATAATAATAATAATAATAATAATAGTATATTAATACAGAAATCAATAAAATAAAATAAAATAAATAAATTCATTAATCAAATAAATAAATTATACCTAAATATTTATATGAGTGTCACGGGAAACGAATGCTTTTGAGGAAAACAAAATTCTGTGAATATTGCAACAAAAATTTACTAAACACATTCTAACACGTTCTAAAAACATCTGTTTCCCGTGACTCTCTCCTGTATAATATAAGATTAAGATCGACGGATTTATAGATGCTCACTGCATAATAAAAATACGAATAGATTACGAATAGATTACGAATAGATTTCACATTAAACGCTGTCTTTATTATCGATTCAAAGCGTTACTTATTTCCGTTCAGAATTTAAATAATAACTGGTATCATATTCGCATTTTTTTAATTAGCCCAAACAATAAACCAACGTCAAAACAATTATGTTACATAGTCAGAGATAGGAGGATTATGTATATTGTTCTCCAAAAGTCACCAGATAAATGTATAAATTGTATATATTATTGTTTAGCAAGAGGATATGATATCGACGTATAAACTGAGTCTCGTTGTATGAAAGAGTTATCACACGGGTATAGATTACAGTTCATATTTACATAAAACTATCATTTTTCATTAGAAGAATAATATATGCTTCATACATTTCTTTCTTGAATAGGTCTATCTTCACTGCTGGGCTCTGTGATCAAATATGAAATGACCAACCATAACTAATTGAGACTTCTGTTCTTCCTTCTTTTGTGAAACCACAGAACAACACTCTATATTTTTAAAATATAAATTTATTTCAGCTATCTGAAATGGTCTTTACAAAGGGTCTGCGTTTCGTTTCTACATACTTATTCTTTACAGCCTCGCTTCCTGGCTTGAAGCACATGTTCACTTCCGTGACCAAACTCAAACTCTTCGACTGAATAAATTCTCGACCTCTTGACTTCAGTTCCGTTACGTCACCATTCAAGCACACGTATCTCAACGTGCCACCTTTCCACGTATGCCTACCCAGGGACATTTTGTTTATTTAACCTAGCTAATTTATGCAAACATCCTCAGCTAAAACCCATTGCTACACTTTATTCTATAAACAATAAAAAATAACTCTCAATATAAACTATTTTTACAATATCACTGTGTAGATAGATAAATAGATAGATATACATATAGATCGGTAACAACTAATTAACTTTTAACAATGTTATTATTCAACACAAAATATATATAAAGAGATAATATAAAAACAGTAAGTTAAATTGATAAATAAATATAAAAATTAAACTGTCTGTAGCGATGATATTAAATAATAAACCTTTTTACAATTTATTTGAACAAATTAAATTAATGAAAACACCCGCACTATAAACATTAAGTAGCATATTACATAAAAAAACAATTTAAAAATAGTATATTAATAAACAAAATAAAATAAAATATATAAGAGACTTTAACTGATTCAATATATATTAATATACCTATAATCTATATATCTATAAAAGTGAAAGTGTATGTGTTGTGTCTGTGTGTCTGTGTACATTTCCCTACGCAATAACTCTGTCAATTTTTAGTCTACAGACTCGAAATTTGATATACAGGGTATTTAGATTTGGGTAAATCTTTGTAATCCGTTTCCGCTCAAAAATTTGGCTGTTAAGGGATCAAATTTCAATGATTTGAGATTTGAGAATTCTACCAAACTCCTCCGACAATTTTGTGTATAAACAATTGAAATTTTAGATATAGGTTCCTTGGACAATGATCGAACTTAATAATTTGATTTGAGCCCAAAAACATAAATGCTAAGGGGTCATAATAGGGGCCAAATTTAAAAAAAATGACCGCTTTTATTTATTTATTTATTTATTTATTTGCTCAACATACACCTCTAAACACCCGGGCAACGCACGGCTGAAATGCTAATATATAATAATAACAATAATATATATATATATATATATATATATAACTATTTCATTTATTCACATAAATTTACTATACGAAAGTATAGATTTATGCGTAAACTTTAAGTATTTACTTCAAAAGTGCTCAATACGTAGGTAGAGCTAGTTAGTAAGTTATAAAATATATATGGCGATTAAGCTACACTGAATATTCTGCGTTTCATCCAACTATAGGATTCGTCAGGCTTATGCATAAGCCTGACGAATCCTATAGTTGGATGAAACGCAGAATATTCAGTGTAGCTTAATCGCCATATATATTTTATAAATTACTATATATATATATATATATATATATATATATATATATATATATATATATATATATAACTAAGATCAGCATATTTAATCGACGCACACAGCTTAATATAAATAACCTAACAGGTTTGATATTAAATGCTATCTCCATTACCGATTCACAGCACCGCGTACTTCCGGATAGAATTTAAATAATAACCGATATCTCATTCGCCAAAGTAAAACAAAAAAAAACAATAAGTAATTAAAAAGGAAAATATAAAAAGAAATATTAAATAGATGAATAATAAAAAATAAAAATGCATATAGTAGTAGCGACAATAATAAATAAATAAACATATGCATGACCCATTTTTTGCTTTACAGCTGTCCTAATCCAATATCCATTTCCTTCTTACGATATTTTAATCTTTTTTAAGGACATTCTTTCGTCCCTCTACTTTTGAAAAGGAGATGCTATTCTCGAAATATTAAAACCTCTGCTATCCCGCTTATATTAAACAGTAAGTTCATATTTGCTGATATATATATATATATATATATATATATATATATATATAACAAAGCAAATAAGATCTTCTTTCGTTTGTCCATCATTGTTCATATGTCGCGCCAATATAGCCGGTTCCCTGCATTGCTATAACTTTCTTGTACTCCTCCATATATATATATATATATATATATATTGTTTATTTGTGTATTGTATATATTATGTAAATTTGAAGCAGGTCGTAAGTTACTTCGCTCGAAACGTTGTGAAAATGATACTGAATATGAGAATGGTAGCTCGAAGAATAAAAATAATACCAATAATCAATCCTTATCTCAAATGTTCAAGAACATATAATTTTAATCAGTCTGTTAAATTCAAATAAGAAAAAAAATTATTTGTGGTTACGATTAAGTTTGAGCTAATATTTTCTCCGGTCTATCAAGCTTAAGTTAAAAATAGAATGCTTGTCGATTTGTCAAGCTTAAATTTCAAATGGACTTTTTCTCGTTTTGCTACGTTCAAGTTCGAGATAGTACTTTCGTCGATCTTCGATTCAGTGAGGTTTCTACGTTTAGAACAGAATTTACCTCGGTCTGTCACTCTTCGAATTGAAATACTTTTATTCACAATCATTAGGCGTACTGCTTTATGAAACAAAAAAAAAATGAATGGAAAATATTTATACAAAAAAGCCAAGAGTGCAAAATGACTCAGTAATACGCAACAACAGTCTTCAAGAATTCTCGTACAACAGTCTGCCTGTGGCCTCCTTTTATGCAGTTGAGATTTTACACACAAGCAGCAAGATTTTGCATCACGTGACCGCTAGTTCTAAAAGTTGTGGGTGCCGCCATCTTTATTCTTTTTTTTCCCCGCCTTCGATAGCTTTGTTTCACATACTCACACACACGCGGACGCTTTAAGTGTTTCCACAATTTATCCTATACTTTAAAAGAAGCACGTAAAGAATAAACATTACTCTACTTTAACAAAAGCTTCTAAACATAGGCGATGCCCTTTTCTTTTCTTACAACCTTTTTCCCACGCAAAAAAAAACCTTCGAGTGTGTTTCTGCTCTATCGTTATTTTCATGGCAAATGCTCATCTCAGCGTAAATAGGTCCCGCTTGCCAAACTTTCATAATAACCACTTGTCTCGCTACAACCAATATCAACAATTTCTGTATCTGTGCCTAAATCTAAATGCAAATTCCATTAATAAAGCTTCTTTCCTAGAAGTGCTCGCCTGTGGAACTCTGTTTCACTGGCCTGCTTTCCAGTTGACTACATTATGGTCGTCTTCAAATCAAATGTAAATCTGCTGTCTATGTAACTATCGTACACACATTAATCCTCATCATCAAGTGGCCTATGGATCTTGATAAATTGAAACCCATATGTAAAAAAAGCAATGATGTGTTGATGAAATTTTTGCTTGCTTTATTTCACAAAGTGAGGCTGAATAGTTTCTCTAACTTGCATTCATCGTTGCATTTTGATGTTTTTGATGTTGTTGTTGTTGTTGTTTGAATTGAAATTGCTCCAGCCAAGGCATGAAGCCACTTGATGTAAGAAGCTAAAAAATGCTACTTCAAGGTCAAAACAGAATTCTTCTCTTGTGTTAGTAAAATCGTTCATGAAATGTGAGGAAAACAGAACAAAATGAGGGAAGCGAGAGACACAGCTGCTGTAAGTAAACCCAGGATCCACTTTCTACTCTCCTTAAAGGGAAGTAACTCGGTACGGACCAATACAGAGTTACATACATATTGTTTCAAGATAACAATCATTTAGAAATAATAATTCAGACACAGAAAAATATTTTTCGGGAGATATTATATCGAATTGCATTTTATTCTTCTAAATAACATGCTGCAACGATTAACTAGAACAACGGACAAACTAGAATCAAATATTCATTTTTTTTTAGGAAAAGAAGAAGTCGATTAATGAGAAAGAAAAGCTGAAGAGACTGAATTTATATATTAGTTGAAATTTTATCAATCTTATTGGTGTCCAAAGCTTTAGTGTCTATTTTTTGATTGCTGATGGATATCACAACGCTATTATAAAAAGCATTATTGAATCTTAAGTTATTATATTTAATTGTGATTTATTTATTGACCCGGCGAGGTGTCGTATCTATTCAAATTTTCTATGGTTATGTACTGATTTCCATTACGTGGTGAAAAATATTTATTCTTCAATTCAACGGTTTCTAATCAATCATACAAAAAGTAATTTACCCAACTTAAAACTTTACTCTCTTTCCGTAAAGATGTTTGCCTACTATTCAAAAAATTCAGTGTTGAACTAATTAAATGGGTAAGACACACCAAAGGTTCAAAATGAGAATAGCTCAACACGTATCATGTGGTATTCGTTCTCACAAGCTTCAATCCAGGAATTTTCAGATAAATGTAGCTGCCAACGGTAATCATCTAGTTGATATAAATATTTATCCGCATCAATATTCCAATAGGTAGTTTTCTTTCTAACACAGGAAAATATCATCTGAATCTTCTTGAGGCATTAGTGTTACGTTATTATTACGGTGTGTGTAGAAACTCGCACAGAAAAAGAAAAATTTGGATTGGACTTTTCTTAAGGTGAAATAAAAACTTATTCATTCCGTCCGTCAAGTCGCCGACACTTATTTACAACAGAAATTCGCCATTCTTTAGATTTTCTAAATTACATGCCTTTATGTGTTTCAGCTACAATATGTTGTTGTGTTGCAGCAGTTCTTCTCTCAGATTACTAGTCGGCAGGCTCGCTTATGAAGGGGTAATAGGAAGAAAAATAAAATACTTGTCGAACGTCACCGTCTTTTCCCTTTATTTTCCTCATCTATTTTCTTCAATCTTGATGTCTATGTATGGATTCCCTTCCGTGACGTCACGTTCCCGTTTAAATGTTGACGCGACATTAACTCGGCACGTGAGTCGTCAAAATGTGTACATATTTAAAAGACGGAGCCAACGACTACGTTACATTAGTTATTAATATGTTTATTCGATAAACCTATGTAGATAGAAGGTTTTAAAACATCACTTGAAATCCTTCCATGATACAATTCTTTTAACATTTTAAGAAATAAAAATAAGTAATTTTTCCAATCATTTCTCGTACAATTTTCTTATTATTTTAAAATTAGCCTACTGTTGTTTCCTCTTAGAGGGTCAGATGAAAAGGCATTAAGGAAAATTTTGTCAGTTTCATTTTTAAAGATCTTTCCCATTTTCTTTAATAATACTTTTTTTTTTTCCTAATGTAAAATTTTCATTGGCTGTTTTCTAATTTACCTTTCCTTGCTCATTTTTTTTTATTTAGCAAGGGTGAGTCCTCTTTCTTTATGTATTAAAAGGCGATATTGTTTTAACTTATATGTGCTTGGACACTTATTTCTAATATTTTAATTAAAATTTTTGGTGTAAAATTAATTTGATCCCAGCGATAAAAACAGAGGCGGAAATTACAAAAAAAAATCTGATTAGTTAGCGAGTAAACATAATGGAAAAGGTTGTGGTGTGTTTAGTAATGGTTCCTGGGCCAAACGGTTCGTTGATATCGCGAGCTGTTTCGGCAGCTCTTCGGCCTATCTATAATTGAAATGAGAAAATTGTGCGAATTTGCTTTTTTCCATCTTGGAAAAAAGACGTAACAGTTTTAAAACGATTGTGATGTAAACGATTAGGTAGAGTGAAAAACACCCTTTAAAATGATATGTAAGGTAAAGGAAGTATGACAAAAATTTATTTTAAAAAATACATCATTTGAAATCAAAACTTTAAATTCTAATAGAAAAACGCGCGGGAACATTAATTCCAGGCATTAGTGTCTTTACGATGATTAAACACGGAAAATTGTGTAGCTCGATTTCTATATATATTTTATAACGTACCAACTAGCTTTATTCACGTATTCGGCACTGTTGAAGAAAATACTAAAAATCCATATATAAAATATATTTTAATAATTATTTCAAAAGTGTAGACTGTCCGGGCGTCTTTGCTTCCGTGCCTGCATACTTCAATCATGTCTTTGTATCCACGTGCATATATCTATGTGATGGGGCGTTTGTGCGAGTGAGTGCATATATATATATATATATATATATATATATATATATATATATATATATATATATATATATATATATATATATAAATTACAATAAGTTTACCAAGGTAATCAAAATGGCTAAGTTTATGAAATGGAGCGTCTATTATATTAATTTTTTAACTTTTTAATTTTTAATTTTCAAATTTTAATCTATTTACTTTCATTTTTTTAATTTTTTTTTTTTTTAATATAATAGACGCTCCATTTCATAAACTTAGCCATTTATTTGTTCTTCTGACTCGTGTCTCTTAATTTAATTCTGGGACTTGCACGTGCATATCTAAGTTGACCTAATTATTAACGCTAACTTTCGCGCTTTTTGTCTGGGTCAGTTTGACCTTGCTTTTCAAATTTAAACTTTCACCGCTTTTCCGTTTTTTTTTTTAAACCTTAATTTACTTGATTCCTCCCGCCTTGACAGACGTGTTTTAAATATTCTCTCCAGTGCTTTTTCTTTTAATGATTTGGAATTCATTCCATTTGCGATTTTTTCCAAGGAACTCTGCCTTTTGGATTATTTTGGACCATTTGGAACTTACCCATTGAATTGGAAATTTTTAATCCGTTCGTTTTGGATTTTACCATTCTAGGATTTTTACCATTCACCGGACTATCCATTCATGTGAAATCTTTTTATCATTTTTCTGTTACCTCCTATTCCCCTTACCTCACACTTTTTTAACCAAGTAAGACCTGTGACTTACTTGTAGTTTCATTAAATACTTTTACATGCAAAATCCGATCCCGCATTTTGCTAATTCCTACCCTCTGATGAGAAGGAGAGTATTTCTTCGAAACTCCGCGGATTATCTTGTGCTTCCTTTTTAAAATTAAATATGTTTTTAACTCTTTTTCAAGATGTCTTTTAACATGTTTCATTAATCATTTGTTCATATATATATATATATATAAACTTATTTTTTTACTATAAAAATTATATACCTACAGACACTAGTGTTTCATCCTTTCGGGAATATTCAGTGCAGGGTGCCACGATTAACATCAGTCGAACGATTCGAATTCGGCAACACGAGACATCTCTGGCTCGATTAGCAAAGACCGTATCCATTCGGCTACCATTAACCGCGTGAAATAACGTTGAATTTAAACATTTTAATTTTAAATGTTCTTTACGTCAGTCAGACAGTGATCTAATCGTTATACGATGATCTATGCATAAGAGCTAAATTGACCGACTTTAATTCAACTGAAAGCGCTCAACGATAAGAAACGAATTTCTTAAAGGGCTGCCATATATATAGTCTTTGAAGTTTTTAACCTTTAAAACTATACAAAAAATTACTTTTTATCATTCGTTAAAAAAACATCTAGTCAGTAAAGTCATTTAATCACCTGCAATCACTGCATCAACTCTCTCGAATTTACTATAATACCAATTTTTTTATTTTTCAAGGGATCATCAGTTGTTTACCATGAAACACTGTTTCGGGGATTTAAAAACAAAACAGTATATATAATGGCTCCCCAGCAGTGTTAATCAAACACCACCATCCTTAATCTTAGGAAGAAGACATGTTACAAACATTTGATCCAATTTCCTATTCTTAATTGCAATTACTAACCTTTTCATAGTATAAAAATGAATTTCTTACCCGTACGATTCATCAATTTCCACATTTGAAATGGATAATTTTTTTAATTATATATATATATATATATATATATATATATATATAATGAGTAAGTTGCTAATAGTAAAAAAACTGAAAAAATGCTCAATACTACAGTAGAGTAAAATGTTTTTATTACCGTTTTTCATCTGCTTAGTAACACATGTGTCCACTACCAGATCGAATTCACGATCCGATAGTTTCGTCAGACTTCGCAGACTGAATTTAATTATATATATATATATGTATGTATATATATATATAATATTCAGTCTGCTATTATATATATGTATATATATGCGTGTGTGTATGTGTGTGTGCAAAACTCAGACTTTTACGATTTAAAGACCAAAAACAAGTGTAGATGTTTTTTCATAATAAATATACATTTATTAAAATTAAATTCGTTAATTCGATTCATAATAGAATCATTACCAAGAAAATAATTTGTGTGTGTGTGCAAACCATGTTCGTGATCGTAATGCCTGGTACATTTTCCTTCGGATGTTGGTGAAGTGTAGTGTTTAAATGTCTGATAGAGTAGAAACGCCGGTCTAGCGTGTATTTGTTAAGTAATAAAAAGTCTACTGTTAGAAGTACTGTTGATATGGAATGCGAAATTCAAAATTAAATGGATTTAAATACCAAGAACAGGTGCAGAATTGTTTTTAATAAATAAACATCTATTTATTAAAATCAAATTTGATAGTTCGATTTATAACAGCAGGAAAAACAAGATTTTTTTGCACGTTTTTTTCTCAGATCATTGTGATTTACTTACATAAAGATGCGGCTTGATTTTTTTATTGTCAATTTCGTAAAAAAAAAAAAATGAAAGAATAAACTTAAAAGAACATTATCTTCGTGTTTTTTAAGTTTGTTCGGGGGGAGGTAAATTTAACGAAGAAGACTAAAAATCATTGTGAATTTTTTATCAGGAAAATGTGTTGTAAAATCGGGCTGAAACAATTGTATGAATAAAATGTTTGTTTTTAAACAAATTGGAACCATCTATGAAATAATTATGTATTTTGCGCACAAATTTACACAAGAATTTGGTTAATATTTAAAAATGTGTGTTTATATATATATATAGACTTATATATATATATATATATATATATATATATATATATATATATATATATAGACTTATATGTAATATACTGAGTTCGTGTAATTCAGTACATTTTCATATACCAATGGGTTTTAAGCCAAAAATGGTTGACTTTAGGAGTAAGCTACAAAATTATCACATTTCATAATTGAGCATTAATATACTGTGTATGCAAAATCAAGATTTCAAAACAAGGTGCTGATGGCAACAAAAAGTGTATTTCAATTAACGTAACAATTGTTTCCATGTCCAGTTCGACAATTTCAAGCATTTTCCGTTTGAAAATTTTCAAAAACCAGCATTTCCTCAGACTTTATGAATAAACACTTTTGGCAATGGAGCATTTTTGAAGAGAAAGATATATATATATATATATATATATATATATATATATATATATATATATATATATATATATATATATATATATATATTAAGGAGATTAGAACAACCGTCTAAAGAGCAGAGTTTATTTTAATGTATTAGTAAATGCATATATATATATATATATATAATGTGTGTGTGTGTGTGTGTGTGTGTGTGTGTGTGTGTGTGTGTGTGTGTGTGTGTGTGTGTGTGTGTGTGTGTGTGTGTGTGGAAAGAGAAAAAGGGAGAGAAGGATATAGTGCGTACGTATGTGTGTGTGTTTTTGGTGTATGCGACAGTGTGAGAGAGATTATAGTTGGACCTGTGGAGGCATGGTAGATTTCAAAACTCTATTCCACCTCCGATTTATTTTTTTAGTTCAAACTTAAAAGTATCTTGCATCCAAAACCAAATAATTTATGTTGTATCGCCCGAAATTCTTCGATAGTTTTTTTTTTTCTGTAACATTTTACTTGTCATCTATTTATTTATTTTTTTCTGCTGTCGACTCTGGTGTCGCCTTGATGTCTTGCACAGACATCGCTAAGTGCTCAAAGTGCCAGTGCGCCTAAGATGGATTTTATTTCGCAGAGCATACTTATATAAATATATACATGCGCGCACACACACACACACACACACACACACATATATATAAATATATATATATATATATATATATGCGTGTGTATTACATATATATGTTTCTATATTATATATATGTGTGTGTGTGTGTTTATCTTGTACTTTTTTCTACTGTTTTATATTAAATCGAGGCAGTCGCCTGGTTTAATACCTTGTTTTCTTCAAGATGTTATCGCTAAAATAGGAGGGACAGCACGCTTGTCACGAATGGTTCAGTGTATAGAATGGCGTTTCCATTCTTTTTAGTTAACAGTGACAGGCAACCAGATTTCAACAGATTTTAAATTCTTGCTTCAACACCGCAAATGGTATCAGGCTTGTCTCCTGACGATCAATTACAAAACACAAACGCGTTTCTATTTATGTTCAGTTGAACATTGGTTACGTAATTACATAACCGATTACTTGAATTACTTGACCAATTCCTTAACCAATTACTTGCCGAATACCATCGAGAAGTTATGATCACCGAAATTTTGTCAAGACTATAAATAAACACGGAGAGTAGAAAGTTTAACTTTGGTTTATTATCCGCAGGATCGCAACTTCTACTTTATTCCTTACATTTCATATACGATGTTTTTTTTAAATAATAGGCAATCACTTATCAAGGCCAAAAGCTACACAAGGATTCTGATGTGGAATAACATTCATTTTTTTTTTTTTTACTCATGACAGAATTAAGGATGATAAAAGAAATGAGCAAAGCAATCTGTGGACCTTCTATTTGAGAGCGCCCATGTTTTAATCTATGGGAAAGCAGTCTCGTGGCAATGTTTTCCACGGAAAGAACGCCTCTGCAAAATGACTTTGTTCGTAGTTGTTGCAAAGGGAATTCTTGCTGTTATTATTTGATGCTCAGTCGATCGTTTGCCATTGAATTACCGAAATACGTTAAATACAATAAATATTCGAATACGACGGTGGACGACAAGGAGGGTGTCGACTGAATAAAATTCTGTGAATGTCGATAGATTGTCAGGCTTTAGAAATCATTGAGGTCAGTTGTTTCTAATAGAAAGCCATGGAACTGTAAAGTACACTTATCCGTTTTCTGTCCTTAAAAGAAAATCACCAAAGAAGTACAAATCGGAACGATAAAATTGTCGCTCTAAAACAAGACTCATGAAAACCGGTTTTCTTTCTTTATTACAGACCATCTACTAGTTGGCCAGTTGTGTACAAATCCCAACAGTGATAGGAGCCTTCTATCATGTCTGAAAATGAGAATGTTCAACGAGATCGGAGATGCGCCGCTGTACAATTCATGCTCTCTACCGATCCAACAGGACCATTGCCAGCACCCTCAAAATGCATCGCTGAATTGTCATGAATAACAGGGACGTGCCCGGGGTGATGAAAACAAAGTTTCCGCCACGATTATGGCCTTTGGTGTGGTTTAAAGTGAGTGCCACATCATGCCACTCCACATTTTTAAGTCGGCTTGATAGTCAACACTAAAGTATACTTGGATATGCTGAATAGTGTGGTGATCTCCTAGTGCAATCAGGTGGACACTGGCAGAGCCTGAGTGTAGCAGCTGAATTCGGCGCCGGCCCATAAGTTCAAAAAGACCAAGGCTTGACTTTCTGCCCTTCTCTTACTGATCCCCTTCTTCAAATAACTAAACCCGCTTGACTAGTTCGTTTGGTAATACGTGGAGAATATCACCAACGTGACCTCACACAACACTACCATCCCCCATACGCCAAGTATTCGCCAATCTCCCGCCAGCACTTTTCGAAATGGCATGCTCCCAATCCCGGATCTGTATCGAAACGGTGATTAAGGCTGAAGGTGGCTACATAAAATAGATGTCATCTCTACTTCATAATCAAGTTACCTGAATTGACTTTTTTTCAATGAAAGTATTAAGATTAAGCTGTAGTGTTGTTTCCTTTAGAGCGACAACTTTATCATTCGAGCCTGTAGAAATAATCTTTGATTTTAATCGGGATAAAGAAATGTTCGGAGAAATGCAAAAATTTATTTCAATTGAGTCAGTTATGCCAGACTATAATCCGTAAGAAAGGATGTAATCTACGTCAAAAATGTGAAATGTGACACAACGGTCAGAAAGAGGTAAGTCCTAGTCATTGACCCACAAAAAATCCCTGAAAAGTTCAATCGGCCTTCCCCGTTATGAAGTGTCTCAAGCAATTCGCAATAAACTAATCCCTTCTCAATGACAACAAGTAAATCTGGGATGGTGGACCTTTTCAAATTGTGTACGACCAGCATCATACCAAAATCAACAGGGAAAATGTCATTACAAGTATAGTATAAACCCTTTTGCTGCTGGGCAAAGAAATCTTAAGATGTCAAAGATTATTGCAGACTCGTAAAAGAAGAGCTTCGGACAACCGAGGGTCTTACTTACCCAAAAAAATATGCAAATTGTTTAAATGGAACAGATTTTCGCCTAAGAAAGAGAATATGAGTAATTCTTTGTAAATCCGTTGATTAAAGGTCATTTTTATATTTAATATTATACTTTTTTAAACATCTAGTAATTATAATAAACTTATAATGTCACTTTGCCTTTGTTTTAGTATTTCAATATTTACTTTACATACATACATACATGCATACATACATGCATACATATACATATATATGTGTGTAGTTATCTTATGTATCAACATAAATGTTATTAAGATATTTGTTTTATATTTCAAGTGTAATCATTTACTTCAATAGTGCTCAACATTTGAGAAGAGCCAAGCAGTAATTTATAGAAATATATGACAATGAAGCTACACAGAATCTTCTACGTTTCATCCACATAAGAAATCGTCAGACTAGAATGCTGACGATCCCCAATGTTTCTTCACATATATACGTGACATATATTACTAGGCAGTATCGTCTAGTGTGTGTATATAGTCCTTACGATGTATGAGAAAATATACCGCTGTCGTCTTTGTGTGTCTATGATTGTGTTGATATATATATATATAAATGTATATATAACGTGTCAGTATAAATGTTGTATCCCGGGTATATATACAGCGTGTTCTAAAAGTCACTGAAGGGTTCAAAATCTTTATTATTTTACAATTAATGATTATTTTTTACTTCTATTTAAAATATTTTACAGATAATATTTTGAAAATTAATACGTGAATAAGTATAGTATTTAACAATATACGCAAGCTGTGAAATTGTGTTACCAAACTCAGAGGTCAGTTGTTTTTCCTTAAAGAGCTTACCGACGGCATTTTCATGTAAGAGATATCCAGTGTGGAGTTGGAGGCAAACCGTCTGGCAAGCAAGTTAGCCTTCTTAGTTGCTGAGCAAACAACCTCATGATTGTTGGATAGTGAGGGAATTGTTGATTGTCCATTATTTACTACACTGTTGTAGATTTTCCAGAAGTCTCGAGTTCCTAATTTCTGTGCTTCGATGCGTTTTTGGGTAATTTCAGTAAATTACCTCTTAGCTGTCGATATTTCTTTCTTAAAGTTATTTCTGGCGTCTATGTTCTTCTGTCTGTTTGAACTGGACTTATGTCCGTTAAATCTGCGGTATGCATGCTGCCTTTGCCCTATGGCAGCTGCACAAGTTGAAGTGAACCATTGGGAAGAGTGGGGTTTGCTATAGAATTTGCGTGTGGGAACATGTGCTTCAAAGGAGCATGTGCTTCAAATTCAACAGCTTTCAGTCGTTCCTATAGTTGCACACATGGTTTTTGCAAAGATTTGCAGGTATTTTCCGACATTCTTCTTTACAGAACTTTTCTAGTTATTGAATATATTGTGGATTCCTCTTGTGGAAATTGATCTTCAATATTTTCCACAAATTTTCAATTGAGGTTTGGAAACTGACTGCGCCAAAGAAGAACGTCAATTTCGTTATTTTTAAGCTGTTATTTGCTTAGTTTGGCAGTATGTTTGGGAACATTGCAATCCTGAAACACGAAATGACTATTATGTCTCAAGAAATCAACAGATTTCCGGATTTTTGTTCTCCAAAATATGCCTGTACATAAGCCCATTCATTCTACCATTAATGATTTTTAATTCAACAGTACTATTGGATGAAAAATACCCCATAACATAATCGAACGACCGCCAAACTCCACTGTAGAACTGGTATTCATATTGTTTTAGGCGGTGCCATTTTCCCGCCATACCTGTGTTGCTGTGTTTCTTCCACAGATTTCGATTTTCGTTTCGTCTAACCACATTAAATTATTCCAATATTCTTGTGGTTTCTTCCCATATGTTATAAGATAATTCAAAGGTAATCTGATATGTCGATGCTTTAACAATAGAATTGTTCTTGGAGATCTTCAAACAAAATCTGTAATATTTAGAGCTCTATTGATTGTATTTTTGCTCACATCAATCCCTGCTTCTCTGAGTTCGGTTTGAATTTCACCACGGGTAACAAAATAGTTTCTTTGTGCCTTTCCGCTTACCATCCTTGAGTTTTTTTTTCGTTTAATTATCTTTGGTCGACCACATCTTGGAAGATTTGAAACAGCTTCACCAGGGTTTTTAAACTTTCTAATAACGTTTCCAACTGTACTAAGTGGTAGATTAAGTTCCCTTGATATTATTCGATACCCTTTTCTTTCTTTGTGCTTATCAATGATTTTTGACGAATGACTATTGACAACTCTTTAGTTTTAGGCATTTCTATGAATGAAATGCGTGACTTTGAAGCAGGTAAATACAAACCGGAAGAAATTTACAAAATTATTTTAACATAAAGCTCTCTGATTGGTCAGTGATAACTCGCTTTCATTATTGCAACACGCAAGCAAATGTTATCTAAAATTATTTTAGAAAAGATATTTTTAGTGTATCCAATATTTTTGCGTTTGTTAATTTATATTTTTCTTAAATATAAACTTTCTAAACTTTGTTTGTGTAATTACTACCCAAAATATAAGTTAGCATAGTAATAGGAATATACTGACAAAATGTTTGGTAAAATCTTCAACCTTTATTAAAATTATGAACAAAAATGTAATGTATCCAATACTTTTGCGTGGCACTGTATATATATATATATATATATATATATATATATATATATATATATATACATATATATATACATATATATATATGTGTGTGTGTGTGTGTGTGTGTGTGTGTGTGTGTGTGTGTGTGTGTGTGTGTGTGTGTGTGTGTGTGTATCTGTGTCTGTGTGTGCCTGAGTCTGTATGAGTTAGTGTGTGTATTCTTTTATAATATAATTACCAGGATTTCGTATTTACAAAATAACTTATAATTAATAATATTCATCGATAAAAACAGAAACATTTCAACAAGTAAATATGATATTAAATAATATATTAAAACTAATATAAAGAAATAATAACAAAAAATAATAAATAACTGAATAAAATATATATATATAAGTAAATAATACAAAAAATACTGTTTTTAAAAATAATATGTGTATGTGTGTTCCAAGACTCTCTCGGCATATAGCTTTCCTTCTTTATATTTTCTTTGATCGTTTTGCAAGCAGTTAAAAATTGGGATACTCTGCAAATGTATTTGGCGTTCAGAATTGCGAAGTGACGCGAAAATGGTTTTAAAAGATAAAATCTTTTCTTCTCTCAATTATTACGCATATTCGCACCGACTAACCCCACTGATTGGTGTGTGCTTGCGGTGTCTATGGCACTATCCGTATCTCTACACTTGGTCCCAAAAACTCAGTGACTCCACATTCGCCATTTTACTTAGCACAAATTTATCAAACATTTCATAGAGCACAAACAACACGAATTAACATGCTGGTCTTAATCACGTAAGCGGCCAGCACGTACGATTTTTAAAATTGACATATTTACTTCCTTACCTGAGACAAGCTTAGGTATGCTTTTTAGAAGCCAATGCATAAGGATAAGCGCACTCACTATGGTCAACAAAAATACCTAAGAATGTCCGTCAGCATTTATTGATTGGAACGCCTCAGGCGAATAGTAACTTCTCAGAGAGAGAAAGAGAGAGAGAGAGAGAGAAAGAGGGGGGGGGGGGTTAAACATGTCAATAAAACTCCATATATATTATTGTCCTCTTTTCTGTTTTCCAGTTACATAGTTATAGGAATCGCGATTCAATACGATAGTGCATGATTTATTTTCCCTTGTTCTATCTGATGTATGTTCCCAGGATATGCTGCTATATTTTAAATATTCAACATTTTACAGATGGTCCCGTGGAAATATATACACACTCCATTGTGTCGTATTATATAGTAGTCTTCAATTAGTTTCATCTCTTTCTTGCAGATATTGTATGAGACTAAGAAAGCAAGCCATGTTATGTATGTGCGTGAGTAGCAAAGGTTGCGTCATTAAATTCTTGGTAAATGTGTATTTTTTATTTTTTATTTATTTTTTATTTGTTTTTATTTTTTATTTTTTATTTTTGTATCAGTAGCTGGAAATTAAGCCTGGGTGACAGTTGCGTAGTGGAGTTCTTAAATCATTTTTCATGGTACGAATTCTGATAAGTATTAAGTATTGTTAGGAATTATTATAGCCTTTTATGTGCATGAATGATTGGTTAAAATTGAGCACTTAGTAATGACAATGTCTGCCGTGTCTGTCTTGGATAATAAAAATGGTTTAAGGGAGGTAACTACGTGTTTAGTTTGTTGCTTCTCTTGCTTAAGTATATATGCCAATGTATATACGTTTATACACATATGTGCATACGGATATATACATACGCATATACATGCACGTGCATACATACGCATGCACACACTTATATATATATATATATATATGCATATATTTAATAATTTTATTCATTTTTGTTATTTTAAATTTTATAGTAGTAAGGCCGGCTTTGCACGGAGGTAAAATACGGTTAAATATGATATTTTAATTAGTCCATATTTCGTATATCTTATTATAGTGATTTCAAAAGTCAAACAAATATTCGGTGCTATCAGCTAGAATCGAAACCGAAACTATAGCATTCAAAACTGATGACGTTACTACTGTACAAATGTGACACGCATATGATCCGATTAAAAATTAAAATTAAAAATAAACAAAGATTAATGCACAAAATCTATAACGATTTTTCAACTTTGACACACTTTTGACACCTTGAAAACTATTTAAAGACCCATAAAAGAACGGTTCGATAACATCCACTGCGACTTTTATTTTTGAAGGAGATGGAGTTTTAAAATATTGAGACAGACAGACATATAGTCCTTTATATATTAGATTTATATGAAAATATACAAAGAATATACATTTCTTTTTCTCCCATGACGAAGACATTTTATTCTCGAAAATCTTTGGATATCAATATCTACCATCTGTACGACACATTATGTAGGTAAATATATATACTATAATTGAAAATTATTGAAATTCCTTTAATATTGTCACTATTCTTTTATACACTGACTCGTTTCCGCTGTGGTTTTCACAGATTGCATTGTAGTAGACTTCAAACATAATTTATTTCACAATATACAAACTGCTTCAAGAAAACGACACCATCTTCCTCACACTTAGTCTGACCAAAATAACCCAAGAAATCAAGATCAGTACAGAATCTGTAGAAACTATCATTCACAACAATTTGCAAATGAATAAGGTTGCTGACATCTTTCCATAAGTGATAACGGGTTGAGTGATTGAGTATGAATTTGGAGACATGCCAAGATGAGTCAAAATATTTTTTAAAAGATTGATTAGACAGGATGATGCATTAGTCTATCTCTGTGGTCAAGAGATGGATGCTCAGTTAATGCAGTAGACGCACTTGGACTCACTTCGAAAAATGTAAGGGTTCAGTTCTCCACTTGCAAGCTCATGTTCGCAGTGTGCTGGTAGCAGAAGGGATGACAGATTTCTTTGCAAAGCGTACTAAAATTACAAAGGCCTATAATGTTTCACATTTGAGGAAATTAAGAGAAGTATAAAAATGCAATTTTCCCCCACTAACTCAGATGTTCCAACGGAGAGATCCTTTTTAATGTACTGACCGCCCCTTTCAGTGCAGTTGTTTGAATTTGTCTTGCACTAAGTTCACCGGGTATATTTTCCAGGTAGTTTTTGAAATTACTGTGCTTAAGTCCAGCTGTTTCTATAAGTACTAGAATGACGTGAGCGTGCATGGATTCGTCTGTGTGAATATTTTTGTGGGGGGGGCTCTCTGAATGGATGTGTGAGTGTGTATGTTTGGATGTGTGTATATGGATGTGAGAGAGAAGTGTGTCTGTGTGTCTGTGCGTATGTGTACGCGCACACGCGTTTGAATAAAGATTGAGCTGGGGTTTTTTTCAACCTCAATTCTTGTCAGGTCTTGATTTATCTACTGATTTTATGTACATTAAAAGAAAACTTCTGGTATGACATTTAAATATCAAAAGTAAAAGAGTATTCGCTTGATAGATTACTTTTTTTGTTGTTGTGAGTGACGGGTAGTCACATTGGATACGTTTACTGTAGTGGGAATTACTTAATTTCAAAATGCATACATGAATGTATTAGGTGTGTATGAATATGTATGCATATGATTATGCACGTATAAATACATGCGTGTGTGTGTGTAATAGTTGTATAGATTGGTTTCCTAGATGTAAACGTGATGATTAAAGAGTGCTCAATGGATGATAGAGCAGGTATATAGTCTGTTTATCATAAAAACATGTGCATATAACCTCTACTGTCCACATTCACAAACTATACACACCCCTTTTCTTTCAAAGTATAATCAACGCTCGGATATTTCTTTACATACAAAACGAACTGTGATTCTCGTTTCAATAAATTTCTTTCTTGGGTCTGACGAGGTGGGTCTCTTTAAATAGGGACTCTCTCGAAACATGTATGTACATATGTAACCAATAATGTTTGTATAATAAACAAACTATATATATATATATATATATATATATATATATATATACATACATCTACATATAAAATTATGGGGTGTTCGTTCGCACCTGACCTCCATAGAATGGAAATATGTCACAAAGTTTAACGAGGTTTTTTAATATAGATCCACAGAATGTTGTGATAAGTGTTTCAGTGTGAACATTATGGTATAATAAATTATGGGGTTTATCTATTTTATTTTTACTTTCATCATATTTGGCTTTGGTTTTGATACTCCCAAATTCGAAGCTATCTCTTTACAACCCTTTCTTTTCATAACCTATCATACTTTCATAAATCAAAGTCCATTTTCTGTAGGGTGTTTTATAACCCAGTCAACGAAGGGTATTTTTGCTCGTATATATATATATATATATATATATATATATATATATATATATATATATATATATATACTAACAGTTAATCCCGGCTTAGCTCGGGCCCTATGTCCTGTTCATAACTTTATGTGCATATATATATATATATATATATATATATATATATATATATATATATATATTGAGAAAAATAGAAAAACCGAATGAAATTATTAGAATAATCAACGTTTCGTCCTTGTTTCAGAGGACATCTTCAGGATATTGAAGTATAAGTGGAAGAAAAGATGCCGGTATATATTCCATCCCATGTAACAACTGTCAACAAGCGTGCATAGGTGAAACACAGCGAAAATTGAAATTAAGACTTTACGAACATAGAAGAGATATAATGAATGGTAACGCCCTAAATGCACTCTTTTGCCATTGTGCAGAACACGATCACTCATTTAATTTAGATCAAGCGAAAATTATAAAATACGTGATAGATAGAGCTAAAAGAAGACTTTTAGAATCAGCACTAATATTAAATACTAATACTATTACGCAAAGAAAAGGCTTCTACCATTTAACCCCTAGCATAGGGAAAATAATAATCAAAGAACAAAATATCAAAACAGATCCTGGCTAACCGTTTTTCCTTAAATATTTCAGCAAAATGAATAAGTTTACAGGAGGAAAAAAATGTACATATTTATTTTAACGCATTTTTAAAAGTGTGTATATAGACATCGAACAACCCAACCTTCCCATACGCACACATGTTTGTCCTTCCCGACATGGGAAGGATTCAAAAACTGTTCTCTTTTTCGTATGATCTATGACTTTTTCTCTTCTTGCATTTTTACTTCAATATCCTGAAGATATCCTCTGAAATAAGGACGAGACGTTGATTATTTTAATAATTTCATTCGGTTTTTCTATTTTTCTCAAAACATAACGTCAACCACCGCTGGTATTTTTATATTTCTTATATATATATATATATATATATATATATATATATATATATATATATATATATATATATGATTGTTGAGCTGGATTAAATCCGACGATATGAAATAAAATGGAGGTGGAAGGACCTGGATACTCAACGTTTCGCCCGATTTATGCGGGCTTCTTCAAGAGGGATGGTCATTGACGAGAGAGTCGGAGGATTGGGGCTATATATAATGATGGGGGAGAGCAGCATGTTTTCCTTATGTAAATTAGATGTCATATATACATGTATATACATTTTATGAGAGAAGAACTAATTAGAGTAAACTAGTGTAGTGGATTACGTCTAAAAGATAAAATATCGTAGAGATTAAAAATTGTGCTTGGAAATATAGCGGTGATAGATTAAATAAATAAAATGACACGAGATTACGAAAGAATCTTTTTTTTTTTTTTAAATTAGAAATAATTGAATTGGGATAAAATAGCGCAGTAACTTAAAAGATGGTATCTAAAAATAAGAATAGGAGGTGATAAAATGGAGTCTAAAAATAGATAATTATAAAATACAGTAAATAAGTAAAATAAAAATAAAATTAAGTGAAATTACGAATTTTTTTTTTTCGCGTTTAACCGGTGTCTAAGTTGTTTTCTTTAATAATTATTTTCGACAGAAAGGGAGCAACGTGGAAAAAACCTTTTCTTTGCTTAATTATATTGCTGGAATGGGAGATTATAGCTGATTCAATTAAACGTCGTGTGGATCTGTTATGTATGTGTTTAAGGAAAGTTGCTTTGTTAAAATCAAAATGGTGGTCGTTTTCCATGATGTGACAAAATATGGCGTTGAGTGTATTGTTGTTTTTTACATCTCTTTTGTGTTCATATATTCTTTTATTTAAATTACGTTGAGTTTCTCCTACATATATTCTTCCACAATCAAGGCAGGGTATGGAATATATTCCGGCTTTGGTGTTAATGTTGGTATTAGTTATAATTTTAAGTGTTAGATCCCTAATTGTTAAAGAGTTTAGTTTTGTTATTTGAATGCCTGTCTTATTTAGGTTCTTATAGATTGTGTCGTTGTTTTTATTAGTTGGTAATGTTAATTGTCTGTTGTGTGTCTGGCTATTTAAGGAATGGTCTCGGTTTCGGTTATGGTAAATTTTTAATGCTTTTCTTTTTGTATTTGCCAAAAAATGTTGAGGGTATTGCAAGTTCATGAATGTACGTTCGATATACTCAAATTCTTCCACGATGTATCCATCACTACATATTCTCAGGGCCCTAAGAAAAAATCCTATTAGAATACCTCTTTTTACTTTATCATCGTGATGAGAGTAAAAGTGTATGTAATCATTTTTATTCGTGACTTTCCGATGGACTTTAAAACTTAGATGATCATTGTTATTTATGATGTTGATGTCCAGAAAAGGTATGGAGTTGTTATTTTCTCTTTCATACGTATAGTTAATAGTGGGTTCAATCTTGTTTAATTTATCAGTGACATTCTCTATTTTGGAAGATCTAAGGAGAAAAATTAAAATATCATCAATATA
This sequence comes from Euprymna scolopes, assembly GCF_053919585.1. Lineage (NCBI taxonomy): Eukaryota > Metazoa > Mollusca > Cephalopoda > Sepiida > Sepiolidae > Euprymna > Euprymna scolopes. The sequence continues at coordinate 92,226,382 of NC_136507.1, forward strand.
TCTATAGTAGGAGGTGCCCTTGGGCAATTTATATTTCATGGGTCCGGTTTCTATGAATTCTAAAAATAGACATGCCAAAATCCCACTTAGAGGGTTACCCATGGGCAGTCCAAATCCAAAAGATTCTTTCGTAATTTCGTGTCATTTTATTTATTTAATCTATCACCGCTATATTTCCAAGCACAATTTTTAATCTCTACGATATTTTATCTTTTAGACGTAATCCACTACACTAGTTTACTCTAATTAGTTCTTCTCTCATAAAATGTATATACACGTATATATGACATCTAATTTACATAAGGAAAACATGCTGCTCTCCCCCATCATTATATATAACCCCAATCCTCCGACTCTCTCGTCAATGACCATCCCTCTTGAAGAAGCCCGCATAAATCGGGCGAAACGTTGAGTATCCAGGTCCTTCTACCTCCATTTTATTTCATATATATATATATATATATATATATATATATATATATATATATATATATATATATATATATTAGAGAGCTGAACTAATGCTCAGGTAACCTACATCTAAAAATCAAGTGTTTAGCCCCAAAATTGGCGGAGGAGTTTTGTAGAGTCTGCAAAGGCTCACTCTTTCAACTTTGACCTCTTGGCAGCCAAATCTTTGCCCAGAAACTGGTCAGAAAGCTTTCTGTATGTCTTTGTATCCTTTATGTAAAATGTCAAATGTTTAGACCTAAAATTAGCTGAATAGTTTGCTAGAGATTGCAAAGGTCAAATCCTTTGAATTTTGACCCCTTGGCATCCAAATTCCCGTCCAAAACTGATTAAAAAGCTTGCCACATGTCTGAATACACTTTATGTAAAATCTCAAATGTTTAGAACAAAAATTGGCCGAGGAATTTGCTAGAGACCGCAAAGGCCTTTTTTTTTTACTTTACCCCTAATTCTGGCTCATTAACATCTACTTTTGGGGCTCAAATCAAATTAAAAATTTACTCCATGTCCAATTAACCTACATCTAAAATTTCAAGTGTTTAGACTCAAAATTGGCGGAGTTTGGTAGAGTTTTCAAAGGTCATATCGTTGAATTTTGGGCCTTGACACCCGGATTTTTGGCCGAAAATCGATTAAAACGATTTTCCCTAATCTCAATACACCTTATGTCAAATCTCGAGTCTATAGACTGAAAATTGACAGAGCAGTTTAGTAGGGAATTGTACACACACAGAAACACACACAGACAATTTCACTTTTATATATATACATGCTTGTGATATTTCGAAGATAGGTCGAGGCGACAACGCGAGCTAATGATATGCAAATGAGTTGCAGGTTATAATCTGACCCTTAGCCAACTTACCACTCGCCATCAAACAAGACTTTCTTCTCCATTACAAAAAAATGGCGGGACTTATTTTTGTTTTAGCTTTTACTGGTTTCTTGTTTATTTTTACTTGGGGCAGGGGGGGCATTTTTTGTTGTTATTTTTAGTTTACTCGTGTTTAAACAGCGAAAGGCTGACTTGGCAGATGTTATATATGGTCCAACTTTTGCGTCCCTCCCTTGCTTAAAGATTGTGTTACGTCCCGCTGCAAGTTCTCAAATAATCCATCAATCTGGCCATATTCTGCGGACGGACGGACTGGCAATGATCGGGAAGCCTGAGAACATTTTAAAGTACGAGAGAGAGAATGTTAGTTCGCCACCAAAACGACCATCTCAACTTTAATCACTAAAACTGTCACTCTCGCTACAAATATTAAGAAACAACAATTCTACTATTAAGAGTATTTAAACGAAAACCACCATATTTTTTAATTCAATTTTCACGCCAAACAAGGCACAGTTCCACTTTGAAGTAAGGGACTACTATCGGGGGCATAAGTTTCAGAGATATTATGAAAGGAGATGAGCAGCAAGATGTCTGTTCACATTACACTTGAACTTCTGCATGTCGGTACAGTTGGGAAAGCAGAATCCTGGAACGGGGTTCCAAAGTCAGGGAAGAAACTATTGGAATAGAAGGCTTTCTTACACCTAGGGATCTCTACTGTGTAGGGGTGAGATTTAGTTGCTTGTCGAATTTGTCGGGGTATTTACGTCGAGAGGGTACAAGTGCTTGTAGTTTGTCAGAGTATTCACCCTTAAAATACTTGTAGAACGGGACAGAAGCTGAAGCCTAGATAACAGTTCAGGAACTATCAGGTTGGCGACTCTTTTTTGAACCCTGTCCAGGATTGGAGACAGGCAGCAGATGCACCAGCCCAAATGTGACAACAGTATTCCATACATGGGCGATTGGTGGCCTTATAAAGGTACATAATGCTTTCAGCCGTAAGTAGCTTTCTAGCACGGTATAGAGAGCCCAAATTCTTTGCAGTAGCCTTGGCAACGCTCTCAATGTATTTATTCCACTTCATGTTCCCTGTGAACGTTAGGCTGAGGAGTTTAGTGGTAGAGAAGGTTTCTTGTAATTATTGAAGGAAAAAGTTTAGTCTTGGTAGCATTGAATGTGACCATCGATTTTGTCCCCATTCCATTACAGATTGAAGGTCTTCATCTAGTGTTCCTTTGTTTCTCCCTCATGCCTGTTATAGAAAGTGGTTCCATCAGCAAATATACTCATCTAAGAAACAATTTTATTAGGGAGGTCATTTATGAATATCAGGAATAATAAAGGTCGTAGAATAGACCCCATGAGGTACTTCCGCCTTTATATCATATTGTTTAGATGTATGACAGTCGAGAACAACCTGGATTGTTTCTTACTTTAGATATATAATCATGTAAAGAGAGGACAATTTTTACTATGTTTCAGGTTCTTACGTCTAATAGTATAAAGGTAGTTATCCAACATACAGTGAGCGTTCAATCAATCAACTTGATCTAGCTGAAAGTTTTGCATGTGCAGTGATTTATATCTCTAAGGGTTATGTGGCACATTACAGCGCTGAATTAACTGTGGTTTCCCATTTAAGAGAGTTTGGACCAAAATACATACAGACAAGCTGAAACACATCTGTTTGATAGATAGATAGATAGATAGATAGATAGATAGATAGATAGATAGATAGATAGATAAACAGAGACATACTGCTGACGCAAATCTTAGAATTTTTTTTTTTTTTACACAGTGATCACCACTTATCAAGGCCCGGAAGCCACTCAGGGATAAGGGTTATTGCAAGTACATTACGTTAGTGTGGAGATTTGATGAAGTGTTTACTTAAGGGGGCGGTTTATTAGGAATTTGTTAACGTTGGACTTGAAGACATCCAAGTTGTAGTCCGGTGGGAAGCAGGCAGACGGAACAGAGTTCCACAGGCGTGCAGTCCTAAGAAAGAAGCTTTGTCCATGGAATCCACGTTTTGATTTAGGCACAGATATAGAGTGGGGGAAATTTTTCACAGTGGATTCAGCTAGACGGGTGTTTTTCGTGAAAGATTGGCGATGGGGGACCAGAGATTGGAGTTCAGACGAGCACCTGCCATGGAAATAACGATAAAACAAGGACAGGCTCGCAACGTCTCTTCTGTGGGAGAGAGGTTGCAGGGTAGAGAAAAGGGCATCCCTCACTAAGCTACGAAGTCTATTTTGTACTCTGTCAAGGCAGGATAGGCTGTTTTTAGCAGCTCCTGCCCAGATATGGCAACAGTATTCCATCCTTGGACGTACTTGGCTTTTATATAGATAGAGAATTGCATCAGTAGTGAGATATCTTCTGGAGCGGTAGAAGGATCCCACCATCTTTCCAGCGACCTTGGCAACAGACTTGATGTACGTGTTCCATTTCAGATCAGGAGTAAAGGTCAAACCCAGAAGCTTGTCAAAACACGGGGTCTCACCCAGACAAGAGCCATCCATCACAATTGATGCCAGCTGGGGATCAGAGCGTTGATGATGTAAGGATAGGAGTTTGGTTTTTGGATGCATTAAAGGTAACCAGCCACATCTTCCCCCCACTGAACCACGCGCTCGAGATCAGAGGAGAGAGAATCAGAGAGAACTTTGTCATTTACAGCCTTTGATGTGTTGCCGTAGATGGTCGTGTGATCAGCATAGATGTCAACGAATGATTTAAGTATGTGTTTAGGGAGGTCATTGATGTAGATCGGGAAGAGAGTTGGGCCAGGATTGACCCCTGAGGGACTCCAGCATTTATATTGCGGGCCTCCGATTTTTGTCCATCTACCACTACTCTTATGAACCTATCAGAGAGAAATGATTTAATGATTGAGAAAACATTTCCAGTTATACCGTAGCTGAAAATCTTGTGAAATAGACCCTTATGCCATAGCTTGTCGAAGGCATTTGATATGTCAAGAGCAATTGCCCTAGAAAGGAAGCCTTTGTCAAGAGATTCACTAATTAAAAAATAATCAAATATACGTGTTGTTAAGTTCAATTATCTATTTGATGAGAACTTTAGATAATTAAATAAAAGTAAATTTTATTAGCTAATGGATGAGAACACTATTTGAGGATAAATATTAGGTTGGTGCAAAAATAATGCCGTTTTTGACGTTCAACTATATATAATAAAACAACATTATTTTTGCACCAACTTAATATATTCTGATCACCGCGCGCGCGCACACACACACACACACACACACACACATATATATATGTTAACCATTTACTTTAAACTTACTCAGTTTGTATATACCCATTTTAATTGATTAAAACATCTTTTTCATAAATATAGTGTTTATAATGATAATTTATATATATATATATATATATATATATATATATATATATATATATATATAAAATTGTAAAGTTTGAAAAAGTCTAAATTAAGTTTCTGCCTGTTTATTGGATTCTAGAACATATATAATGTAATATAATAATTCTCTGACACGAGAAGGAACGGCAGAACCTGTCGGTTACATGAACCATGTAAGATGTGAAAAATAGTGTTTATAAGTTTTTTAAGTAAACATCTGATGAGTGCGTGACTAAATATGCAGCAATAACAATTTTGTAAATTTGTTAGTTACAATACGAAACAATATTGTAATGGATACCTTTTGAAAAGTAATAAGTGACCAAGTGAAGAACAGAGCACATAATCCTATGGCGACTTAATTATTTCTTAAAAACCTTTGTTTATCTTCTTTAAACTATAATTAATAATTAATCTTTGTTATAAATTTTGTAAGGTTTTAAGATTTATAAAATTTAGTGATTATAAATAGTGATTATATATTATAGACTTTTGTATATTAAATATGAAATGCGGCTTTTACTAAATATGTACGACTGTTTGTTTGGTTTATTACCGGTTCCCATAGTTTATGTAGTAAAAAAGAGACAAACTAGAGATCTTAATCATCTATAAAAAGTTTATTTTTCGTGCAATAATATTTTTCAATCGGTTTTAATCTGGCGATAAAATAACTGGTAAAAGCCACGTTTATATTATAACTTAATATTTAAAAAAATACACACCTTTAATTAAAAACTTGTTTTGATTTAATATGTTCTTAACATCGGGCAATATTATGCCATAATTCGATACGATTGTGGGCGGTGAAAACGTAAAAAAATATTCTATACCGTAAAGCTGAGAGTATCCTTTGTCAACAAATCTAGCTTTGTACTGTTCAACGCCTGTAGTCTTTTTGGTAAAGACTCATCTTGTAGAAATGATATGTTTATCCTTTTTTGGGGGGGAGGGGGTACTACTGAATAGGTATTATTTTCTGTTAAGGCATTTATTTTATTTTTCATTGCTAATTTCCATTGTTGACAATATTCTGAATTAATTGCTTCGTCAAAGCTTTTTTGGCGTGTTACCAATGGAATAGCAATTGTGGATTCGATAATCTTTCAAATTGTCGACCACAAAAATCGGGTCGTCTTCTACTTCTTTTGGGGTAACGTTCGCCTTTCACATCGCTGCCATCATTATTAATACTTTTGTCCCCTTCAGCGGAGACTTCATTATCGTTATTTGTTTTATGAATTTGGGGAAATATTAATCCATTGTCTTCATATGATGGATTTTAGTTTTGGAAATCAAACGTGTCTGTAAATTTTACACATCGGACTCTATTATTTTATTTTTCTCTGTGAAAAATACTAAAGAGGCCAAGGAATATACCCCTACTGGTTTTGATATTTAATTTGCACTTTTTATCTTAAAATGCGAAGCAAGTTGAAACAAGTACAAGCATTCTGCTTAAATTTGGTTTTCTAACGCAGAAAGCTTCATATGGGGTTTTAGTTAGTGTTTTGTTAAAGTACCTGTTGCGTTTTTAGGCATCAGCCACAAGTGCGTACATCCGCAGGTTTTGGCAATCGGTTTTTGATGGGACTACGCTATTTAAATAATATAGTCTCCTATTTTCATTAATGTCGAATACAGTTCCATTCAGAACAGCAGTTTTGATTAATTAAATCTAAAGTTTATATTTACACCTTCTTTAATGGCAGCTTGTCTAGAAAATATCTTTTGTTTAAATTTCGGAATTAGAAGAGCGTTTTCCAGATACAGAAACAAAGTTCACCTTTTTTATTCCTTGGCGAGATTTTAGCATCGGCTCTTTTCAAAAAAATATTGTTTCCTCGACTGCCATCGACCAGCTCTACAAAGTGACTGAGGGTTAAAGTTGGAATCAAAATTGATAAAAACCTATTCATTCGTAATTACATGTGCCATTGCACCACAATCGACAAGAAAGTTGTTACCGTTTGTTGAAGCGTCAAACGTACATAAAAATAAAAAGGTATGTTCGATAACGGAGCTCTCCACATTTTAATGGATTCTCCGCTGAATTCTTGTATCTACATTGGAAACTCTTGTGATTTGGTCCCCAACAATTACAGCAATTAATTTTTGTACTTTTCCTAGGAGAAAAATAGTTTTTGCAAAAGTTGTGGTTTTTATTTGCGGTAAAAGTATAATTAAATTGTGATGTTTTTAAGTATCTATTTCTAAATTTCATGATATTTGTAGATTTGTTTTTTCTCTGTGATCATTTTTTCAGTTTCTTCGTAACTCTGGAGTTCTACCTTGAATTGACTAACAATAAACCAGAAATTATAAACAATTAAATTAGCAATTTGTGGACTGGAAGTTAATTTAATTGTTTTTGTCATCTGAAATATAAAGTTTGTAGAATCCATGCTGGTTTATTTATTTATTTACTTTACCCTTTGTTCTAAAGGTTTCTACCCATAAATGCAGGGGTAGACACCTTCTCATCGGAGTAAAACACATTTGTAGCTATTGGGTGGTGTTGCTGTCAGAATAATAATTAGAGGATATTTTGTTTAGATACCCAAGAATATAACACACGAATTGTAATTTTGGTTTTAAAGACATGCGTAACCCAAGTTGTTATTGGATAAATAACAGATGTAGGTAAAACCCATGGGTAAAAACCAGTTTTTAAGATTAAAAATATAATTTATATTTTTAATTTGTTAAATAAGCTATCGTAACAATTTCTGCATCTGTTTAATTAAATTAATTATTAAATCATAGGCGCTTTCAAGTAATCACCAGACCGAAAACATAAAACGGACTTAATTTAGCTGTTATGGGAACTAATATTGACCTCTTTTCCAACAGAAATAACTATTAGCAATTAACAACATAATTGGATTATCTCCCTTCGCAATTGTTTTTTAGTAACGATATTGAAACATATTTAATTAGAATGATAATGAATTTTAAAATATTAAATAATGATAAATAGATTAGAATCCTTTACTCGAAATGTTGTATGAGGATTAATATATATAATGAAGTCTTTTTTCTTTATTCTCATATTCAATTACACATTAAACCTAAAATGGTCTTAAATCTAAGTATTAAACCAACCGATAATTTTTAACATTACTTGCCACTAAAGAGCAAATACGAAACTAAAATTAACTGTAACGTTACTGCAAGGTTGTCATGGACATATTATAAATATAGAAATAAAAAAAATTCCTTTTAAAAATTAATTATGTGAAATAAAGGAATAGAGAAATCTAATTCAGGAATTTAACGAATGGGATATATTAAAAAAATTTTAAATGGCTAAGGTTTTTTGTGGAAACTTCTTATTACTTTGTTTTTAAATAAGGATACGAAAATCAGGTGATATATTAATATTTAAATTGGCTTTTCACAGAGGTTACCTCCAGAGTAAATGTTTTTCACATGCTCCTTTTCCGTTAAGGGAATTTTTCTTTTTTGTTTTTCTTTAAACAATGTTCTATTGTCAAGAGTGTTTTTATTCATAACGTCTGAAGAAATGCTGGTTTTGTGAAAAGTTATTATATTAACCGTATGTATCGCTTGAAAAAACAACAATAACAAAATCTAAATTTATAAGCGATAAAAATAAACAGTATAATTGATCTAGGGATTATGGCCTAACGGTTAAGGCACCGGACTGTGGTAAAAAGGTTCGATCCCTAGAAACAGTTGAACTACGCTGACGAGAGGTAATGACCTCGAAACACGCGTGTACGTAGATTACTGTTTTAAAAATAATAAATAAATAAAAATGTTATATACGTCCAAACAAATTAAAAAAGGGCGACTTTCTAAGTAAATAAAAAAATGAGCTTCGAGGCGAAGCCAATATTAACCGTATGTATCGCTTGAAAAAACAACGATAGCAAAATCTAAATTTATAAGCGATAAAAATAAACAGTATAATTAATCTAGGGATTATTGCCTAACGGTTAAGGCACCGGACTGTGGTAAACATGGTCTGAGGTTCGATCCCTAGAAACAGTTGAACTACGCTGACGAGAGGTAATGACCTCGAATCACGCGTGTACGTAGATTACTGTTTTAAGAATAATAAATAAATTAAATATATATATATATATATATATACTATTACCTAAAAGTGTGTGTAATTTACCTCCCTATAGGTTCCGAAAAGACTAAGCCTATCTATCACCCAAAATATATTTTCATGTCTTGTAGTACCCTTAGATATGTTTTATACAGAAACTCATCCGATAAGTATCGAAAATCGAAACAATCTGTTCTTCATAATAGTATATCTCACTTATAGATACAATGAAAGTGGTTTTACAGAGTAATACTTATGTTACACCGGCTAAAGGAAAAAATAAAAGCTCGGCTAATTAGTTCTTCTTAAAAAACAAAAGCAGGTTGTGTCATCTTGAGATGTAGCTTGATGGTAAAGCATTTAACTCCTGAGCGAAGGATACCTTATTCATTCCCGGGAGAAAAAAGTATTGATAATATATGTATATATATATATACTGGTGTCCATAGATTTATTAACCAATTTGAAACAAAGGAACACAATACAGAGGTTATAAAAGCTCTTTATGCCAGGTATTTCGAAGGACACACACACACACACACATATATATATATATATATATATATATATATATATATATATATTATACTAGGCATTTCAAAGTCTATATATATTGTGACGTTATCCGCTAAGTTTTTAGAAGTTACGTGCACGAATGTTCTAGCGTAAATACACCGAATGCATTAAGTGTGGTTAGGATTAAACGTTTTCGTATGAAGAGACGACCACGACAGCCGATTGGATCCTCCATGGCCAGATCTAGCCAAGGACAAAACAAACTAGATGCAAAAGAGAAAGGAGTCCCCCCCCCCCTTCAGAAATGATCAAAATGATGACGATGACAGCGACTACTGTGACGACGACGACGACGACGACGACGACGATGATAATGATTGTAATACAATATTAGATTCTTACATTCGTAACTGAGCCCTTCAGACATGTCTTCTATACAAATTAACGATAGTGCCTATGGTGTCTTATTTTCTGTTCGAAATTTTATTTAACGTAACCTTTTCTATGCTCCTTCTCTATTTTCTTTCCTTTCGGCTTTGTTCGTTTTCCGGTTTTTAAATCTTTTGTCTTGACCACATTTAAATTTCCCTGCATATTTGACTTCATTTTATCATCACGAATGTAGTTTGAGGTCTGTTTTTTTTTTTTTTTTGACTAATACAATCATTAAAAGAAAAATGTTTAAGTATTTGTGTGTGTGTGGGGGGCGTGTCTCTCTCTCTCTCCCTCTTTCTTTCTATCTCTCTTTTTCTCTCATTATATATATATATGTGTGTATCTGTGTCTGTGTCTGTATGAGTGCATTTCCTTAAAACAAATATGCGTTTATATTTTATATATTTAATAAGGCTATCTTAAAACTGATACGGTTTATCAAGCTCAATAAAAATGGATTTACACTTTCAGAGCATATTTTTAATTCGTTTTAAAATTGCTTCCTTTTTTAACCAAGGTAATTTTTTTCTTTTGACAAATGAAAAGTTTCTGATTATTTGTTTGGTTTATGCCGTTTAATGAAACACGTGTAAGGCGCAGTAACTTAAACAATATGAATGTGAATTACGTGTATAGTCCTATGATTTTGAAATATTTTATATATATATATATATATATATATATATATATATATATATATATATATATATATATAATTATTAAATACCTAGACACAATAGTGTTTCATCCTTTTGGGATCATCACTGGAGGATGTCACGATTAACACCGGTCGATAGATTCGAACCCGGCAACAGAAGTCATCTCTGGCTTCATTAGCAAGGTCCTAATCAATTCGGCTACCGTTAACCGCGAGAAATATTGATTTAAACATTTATTTTTTAATGCTTTTTAACGTCTGTCAGAGTGATCTAATCATTATATCATGATCTGGCATAAGAGCTAATTTGACCGACTTTTTATTTCAACTGAAAGTGCTCAACGATAAGAAACGGTTTTCTTAAAGGGGCTGGCATAATTATGGAACTCGCTCGAGACAAAGTATAAAGCCACTTAATTAAAGAAACTAACGAGAGCGAAAGCTATTTATTGCAAAAACAGGAGATGCCTATTGACAGGAGATGCCTATTAGTATTGAAAAGACCAAAGCTGTAGGTAGAAAGAAAACAGTAGGAGGAAAAAGGTTAAAAAAAACTTTGCCGTCTTCAGAAAAGGAAGTTGTATGATAATTGGTTATTAAAACAATGAATTGGTGGGGACAACGAAACACGTGTCAGTGGAAAATTATATATATATATATATATATATATATATATATATATATATATATATATATATATATATATATACTAGCAAAAGTACCCGTCGTTGACTAGGTTATAAAACAGCCTACAGAAAATGGCCTTTGATTTATTAAAGTATGATAGGTTATGAAAAGAAAGGGTTGTAAAGAGATAGCTTCGAATTTGGGGGTATCAAAACCAAAGCAAAAACTGATGAAAGTAAAAATAAAATAGATAAACCCTATAATTTATTATACCATACCTGTTCACACTGAAACACTTATCATAATATTCTGTGGATCTATATTAAAAAACCTTGTTAAACTTTGTGACATATTTCCATTCTATGGAGGTCAGGCGCGAACGAACACCCCATAATTTTATCATATCATATTTCTTCAAACTGAAACATAATTATCAAAATATACTTACGCAGATAGATATGAAAAGTCTTTATTAAAGTTTGTGCCTTTTTCCATTCTATGGATGTCAGGCGCGAACGCAGACCCCAAAATTTTATTATACTTCCCCTATTTAAGTTAAAACATACTTATCAAATTATTATTATCTACATCTATATCAAAAACACTTGTAGAGTTTTTTCCCCCATACTTTGTGGATCAGGCGCGTACGCAGACCCCACAATTGTAATGAATCATCATTATGCCAGATCAAACATGCCCATTTCTGTGCCTCGATACATCTTCTATCATTATATGTGATCAGTTTTCAGATACACACACAGACGTTCAGTTTTATATATATATATATATATATATATATATATATATATATATATATATATAGTCATCCACATACAGTACTGTTTCGCTGTTTCACAGCTCATCAGTGCGGCTAGACAGGCAACTACCTCAAGCCAGGATTGAAACCCGACCGTTTGTACGGCAGTCAAGGCTCCTAACCATTAAGCTATTGGCGGCTGCTTGAACGAGTAGTGAGTTTAACGATGTTTTGATATCGTTCGAAATACCTCCGCTCGATTTGTTTACTCAAAGAGCGTCGCTTATATGCTAATGGTAATTCGTGTTTCACTTCTCAATATGCTCAACTCAAGGTGAGGAGCACTATAGTCATCCACATACAGTACTGTTTCGCTGTTTCACAGCTCATCAGTGCGGCTAGACAGGCAACTACCTCAAGCCAGGATTGAAACCCGACCGTTTGTACGGCAGTCAAGGCTCCTAACCATTACGCTATTGGCGGCTGCTTGAACGAGTAGTGAGTTTAACGATGTTTTGATATATATATATATATATATATATATATATATATATATATATATATATATATATATATATATATATATATATATATATATATATATATATATATATATATATATATATATATATATATATATACAGTTTTATGAGAAGTATGTTCTTGTACTTACTTTTTACCGTTTGTGCATATCAATTCTTTATTAAATTAGAACCTTTATGCTTTTTATATATAGAAACAGAGCATTCATAATTGAATAACAATGTTTCCATATTGTAAGGTCCAAGGTTTTCTTTATTATAGCAATCAGTTTTTTTTTTTCTAAAATAACAAACTTCAGTCCATTTTACAGATCTGTTTCGTTCACAAAGAGCAATCAATATTTGTATGTCAACATCGAATATTTCCTTTCGTTGACTCGTCAGAAAAGAAAAAAAAGAAACGTCTTAAAGAGAAAAATACATTTCTCTCTTTAAGAACTTTCTGTTTCTTTTTTTTTTTTTTTTTTTTTTTCAAAATTCAATGATATTTTAGTGATGCCAGGTAATCTACTGTTCTCTGTTTATCTCGGCATTGTTTCCAGTCGTTTTGAATTTTCTTTGTCGCTGGAATCTAACAGTGCAGACTCGGGAGGAGCGTTTTTTTAAGGGATTGTGCAACTTCAGTTTTATAATTACACGCGTAGCTTGTCTTATGGCGTATCCATTGTTTTTCCTTAGACTGAAAGGAGGTTAGTATTTAGGAAAATGTTAGTCTGATTAATTAAAATCATGAATCGCCATCTAAAAAATTCCGAGTCAAGTTTCATCAAATATTAATCTTTCTTCAAGGGTGTGAGATCCATATAGAAACGTTGATTAAATTTGAATAAATTAAAATAAGCATCAAGTGCGCTTAAAAGCCAAATCACAACGTAATATTAGGAAAATAAACAAATATTTTACTTGTTTGAAATTTATAACATAAAACTATTTCAGAGTCAAACTCCATCCTCAGTATGTTTTTTCTATCTTTTTTTCTTTTTTTTCTGTCTTGCCATGTTGTAAATTGGGGGAAGAAAAGTATGTTTGTAAAGAGTCGCGTGTTGCATCTCAGCGGTTGTATTTTGAAATGTTTCTTTCTTTCTTTTTCTTTTTTCTTGCCATGTTGTGAAGTATATTTTATTGTATTTTATTTTATTCGAATTAAATCAACGTTTCTATATGGAACTCACACCCTTGGCGCTATTCTCGCGTTGCCTACGCATAGTTTCAACATTTCAAAAAAATAATAAATAATAATAATTTCAAAATACAACCTTTACAAACAGAATTAACTCTCTCCAACTTTACAGCATGGCAAGAAAGAAGGAAAAGAAAAAGAATGAAAGAAAACAACATACTGAGGATGGAGTATACCTCCGAAATATATTCATGTTATAAATCTCAAACAAGTAAAATATTTCTTTGTTTTTCTAATATTACGTTGTGATTTGGCTTTCGAGCGCACTTGATGCGTATTTTATTTAATTAGTCTTTCTATTAATTCAACTGTCGTTTATTGAAGAGATGTTTCGCAAACGGAGAAGAAATGTGCACCTGGCATAAGAAGGGTTGACAAAGGGGCCGAGGACCCTGGCTTTGACACGAACGGGCATGTGTTATTCATTGGATGAAGAGAAGACGGTAAATCTAGACGCATTACAATAGAATGTTCCCACGTTTCACTATGTTTAGGGCATTTATTTTCTCCACTGTTCACTCATTAATGCAATCAGCCCCGGAAAAGGTAGAAAAGTTGATGACACTTGACCTCCCCAATGTATTGTGAGGCCATTTTTAAAAAAATAGCTCTGCAGAAGAATCTCACTTGTTATATAAAATACACGCGCGAGCGCGCACACGCACACTTAATCTCTCTCTCTCTCTCTCTCTCTATCTCTCTCTCTCTCAATATATATCTATATGTGTGTGTGTGTGCGTGTGTGTGTGTGAGAGAGAGGGATAGATAGAAAGATAGATAGAAAAAGAGAGTGAGAAAAAGATATGTATGTAGTTCATACACACACACACACTCTGTCTATCTATCTATCTATCTACATATATGTGTGTGTGAGAGAGAGAGATAGATAGAAAGATAGATAGAAAAAGAGAGTGAGAAAAAGATATGCATGTAGTCCATGTATTTCGTTCGTGTGTGTATGTGCGTGTGAGTTCCTTCCCTATGAACTCCTAAACAGCTGGACCGATTTTTGTAAATATTTTAAATGTGTCGGAGTGTTCTCAGATATCTTAGATATTCCAAGCCGAATAATTCGGGCAGAGCCTATCATATTACCCTTAAACAAAAATAAACATTATCAAAATAAAATAGAGAAATCGTAAAACTACCGCCATTACAAACATAAGCAGAAACTCTCCAGGGAGGAGATAACTTTTTTCGCCGATATTATCGAAAGTCATCCCTTCTTTTCGAGTGACGGGACTTAATTTAAACCTACATAACTTCCGGTTTGGCGATGGACGCAACAGCAAATATGTCATGTCTTTTTCCACGTTCTTTTCCTCCTTCGCGGTACGGGTTCGAGCCTGCTTGTCAACTACCACATTATATATATATATATATATATATATATATATATATATATATATATATATATGTATATATATGTGTGTGTGTGTGTGTGTGTGTGTGTGTGTAGGTATGTATATGTAATTAAATGAATAATAATATAATAATAGAGTAGTAGTAGTAGTAGTATAACAAGTAGTATTGGATTCATGGGGTGACTTTTGGATTCATGTCACGCAGATTCCAGGAAAGGCCACTTGTTAGCGTCAGTTGGAGATCATTGATAAGTTTTCTGATAAACCCCAATGCGTAGAAAAAAATAAACAAACAAATAATAATAATAATAAACAAATAATAATAATAGTAATAATAATAGTAATAATAATAATAGTAATAATAATAATAGTAATAGTAATAATAATAGTAATAATAATAATAATAATAATAGTAATAATAATAGTAATAATAATAATAATAATAATAATAATAATAACTGTAAGTTAATCCCTCTGCGCCCCTACCTTCCGCTTCCCCACTTTTATTTTTATTTTTTTATTTTTTCTGTGTGTGTTTTTTTTTATCACCGTAAAATGACGCTACACCAAATAAGTGAGGAGGGTCAAGGAGGATAGAATGACTGAAAAGTGAAAGCACTAACCAGACCTCCGCTTGATAAGTGCAAAGATGTCTGGAGTCTTCGGGGGGCTTATTGCCACTTAAATTCCAATAAAGATCAATGGTCGCTGCCAACGAGAAATCAATCGTTACGGTTGTTGCGATAACGCAAATTCAAGTGCAAAGGTTATCATAAGAGTTGGAGAGTACTGGAAATCTGGGGCGACTTGTTGTCACTCAGACTTCAGAGAACGCCACAAGTTGTTATCACAGAGAAAATTTTGATGACGGCCTGGGTGATTACTTTTAGTGAGTCTCCCCATATTTCAAATACTCTCCACCTCTTTCAGTAACCTTTGCAAATGAAATTACGTTATGGTAACACTATTTTAACATTACTTCTCGCTGACAGCGACCACTGATCTTCACTAGAATTTGGGTAGCAACAAGCCTTCCTAAGATCCCATTACTCTTCGCACTCAATCAGCAGAGGTCTGTTTAGTACTTTCTCTCCTCGGTCTTTTTATCCTCCTTGACTCCTTATTTGATGTGGTGCCAATCTATGTCGACATTACACTTCACTTTGTAGGGGGGGGTAGTTAACGTTTACGGTTTCAAAATCTTGGTTCCCTGAGGGGTCCCGCTATCTTTTTGTTTTACTTCTGTCGGAGTTTAAATATGGCAAGTTAGCTTTTGTAACTTATGTATGTTAGTTTGCACAGTCAAGTATTTCCCTCAAGAATTCAGCTGTTTTTAGCATTACCATTTATTGCATAGTCTTATCTTAGTTGTTGTTGTTGTTGTTGTTGTTGTTGTTGTTATTATCATTATTATTGTTGTTGTTATTATTATTATTTTTTTTATTATTGTTATTGTTGTTGTTGTTGTTAAAAAAGAAGACTAAAATGAAGTGTTTTAGATAAAGTTCATTGGTACCGAAAGAAGAGAACTATTTAATACAAATAATTAAATTAACAAAACATCCACACGTCTTTAAAAGCCATTCCATTCCAACCAGTAGCGTTCACTCGCCAGAATCAGCAACAGTTGAGGATTCCAGGTTAAACAAACAAGTCATGTACATTTCTTTTTACACGTTCGTTCATTACAACGATTATACACACACACAAACACACACACGCACACACACTACACGCACATATATATGCATATGGGTTCAAATGATCGTGATTGCAAGTTAATGGCGCTGAGTTTTGAATTTGGTTTTTTTTTTTTCTAACAACATCGATAAGTTGTTAAACATGACCTCGGTGTCTCTTAATGACTATATATATATATATATATATATATATATATATATATATATATATATATATATATATATAATGTGTGTGTGTGTGTGTGTGTGTGTGTGTGTGTGTGTGTGTATGACATAGTCGTTATATTTTAACACGGACCCGACGTTGAACACGAAATTCACGCAAAGAATCAAAGGAACGAAATTTAACTCGAGTTTCTTTTCTTTTTTTTTCAGTTAAAAGAGAATGCGTAACGGTCATTTCATCACCAAACCACTTTTTGAAGCCAGCAACAATATAGTTGAATCCCTGCTTATTCCTTTTGGGATCAATTAACAGTTTCCAAGTTGGCAGCTACAGCCAGCTGATATTTCTGCAGCTCACCCCATGGCTAACGGTTCCGTCTTACAATTTTATTAAAAGTTCGGCAGACTAACAAGTCCGGCATCTTGTTTAAAAGGTCCACTCGCAATCGCGTCGGTGCGTGCTTCAAATCTGCTGCCACATCACCACGAATTAAACTACAATTCAACTTCAGTCCATGTCTATCATTAATTTTGTGTAGTTGTTTCGTTTTACTGCATATCAATCCTATCTGGGTTTTTAGATGATAAACCTGATCATTTTGGTTAAATGGTTTATCTTTTAAGTTCTATATATTTCCAAATATGTATTAATGGTGTTTAGTTAGTTGTTTTTGTTTTACGATATACCCAGTACTTTTCGACTAGAACGTTTTCAACAATAATGTTTACGATGCATATTTGGTATATGTTCTCATTGTGAGTGTTATTCGCACAACACGAAGGTTGATGTGACCTGCGACCTTCTTCAGGTGTCTCTTGCCGAAGTTGGGATCTTTCTGCCAGATTTGGAAATCTGTACATAAATTTGAACGGGACCCTTTATTTAATCGATGGGAGCAGCATCCGTCAGTCATGACCTGATCAGGCTGTCTGAAGATACTGGCTTCTTGACCAAATATTATAGGCGATTGGGGACCGTCTATGAATGTAATATTCCCTTGACACTTCCTCCTTCAGAAAAAGTCGGTTCAACCCACTTAGGGTGAATGCCATACAAATTACAACACGCAGTCATGACCAGGCAGAAGTCTTCATTAATTTGCGTATATTCTCAGTATCGCCTGCACTGATGATTGAACCGTCAACATCTAGCAGAGTATTACTTAGAACAAATAATTAGTACTTTATCCGCTGCGCCACATAATATAAAATGTGATTTGTTGTGCTTACTTTCTGTATGCAAAACTTGGGTCGCACTTAGTGACTGGAATATTTTCACCAACACTTTATGATCGATATTTAGAATTTTATGTCTCAAGTTCTATATATTTCCAAATATGCATTCATGGTATTTGTTGGTTGTTTTGTTTTACGGTACAGCCAATCCTTTTCGACTGGAATATTTTCACGAACGATGAATGCGATGGATATTTCGTATATGTTGGAAAACGTACATAAGTGACTGTGAAATTCTTAAATGGAGTTATTACAAGAGCAGTGGTCGTTTTGATTCTTTTTGTTTTACGGGATATAAACCCTTTTCACAGGATTTAATACCGAATCCAATCAGTTATGTAAAAGTGTTTTCTTTTTTTCTTTATTTATACGTGCGGTGTTGTTTGTTTTGTTTGATGCTATATGCTTCAAGTTTTTTATATTTTCAAATATTTATTCATGTTTGGCTCCATTGTTTTGCCGCAAAAATTCTTGATTTCGTTTTTTGCCTTTGTAGAATATGATTGGGAAGGAAAGAAAAAAAAACACTGTTTGTTGCATTTTAGGTAAGAGAGCATGTATTTTAAGACAGTGCCAATTATATCATTTGTGTGTGTTTTTTTTTACATTAATGGCGGAGAGTTTTTTTTTTACATTTATGGCGGAGAGTTTTTTTATATTAATAGCGGGAGGGGGTTTACATTAATGGCGTGAAGTTTTTTAAATTAATTATGAAGATATTTTTTACATTAATGGCGGAGAGTTTTTTTTTTACGTTTATGGGTTGTTTTTTTTACATTAATGGCGGAGAGTTTTTTTTTATATTAATGATGAAGATTTT
Source organism: Euprymna scolopes (assembly GCF_053919585.1). Classification (NCBI taxonomy): domain Eukaryota; kingdom Metazoa; phylum Mollusca; class Cephalopoda; order Sepiida; family Sepiolidae; genus Euprymna; species Euprymna scolopes. The sequence continues at coordinate 92,245,171 of NC_136507.1, forward strand.
TTTTACATTAATAGCGGAGATTTGTTTTTACATTAATGGCGGGGATTTTTTTTCACATTAATGGCGGAGATTTTTTTTTTACATTAATGGCGGAGATTTTTTTTTACATTATTGGCGGAGAGTTTTTTTTTTTACATTAATGGCGGAGATTTATTTTTACATACATGGCGGAGATTGTTTTTTACATTAATGGCGGAGATTTTTTTACATTAATGGCGGAGAGTTTTTTTTTTACATTAATAGCGGAGAGTCTTTTTTACATTAATGGCGGATATTTTTTTACAGTAATGGCGGAATTTTTTACATAATTGTGGATCTTTTTTGCGGATTAATGGCGGAGAGTTTTTTTTTTTTATTAATGGCGTAAAGTTTTTTACATCATGGTGAAGATTTTTTTTTTACATTAATGGCGGAGATTTTTTTTACATTAATGGCGGAGAGTTTTTTTTTTACATTAATGGCGGAGAGTTTTTTTACATTCATGATTGGGAAGGAAAGAAAAAAAAACACTGTTTGTTGCATTTTAGGTAAGAGAGCATGTATTTTAAGACAGTGCCAATTATATCATTTGTGTGTGTGTTTTTTTTACATTAATGGCGGAGAGTTTTTTTTTTTACATTTATGGCGGAGAGTTTTTTTATATTAATAGCGGGAGGGGGTTTACATTAATGGCGTGAAGTTTTTTACATTAATTATGAAGATATTTTTTACATTAATGGCGGAGAGTTTTTTTACATTTATGGGGGGGTTAAATTAATTGCGGAGAGTTTTTTTTTATATTAATGATGAAGATTTTTTTACATTAATGGCGGAGATTTGTTTTTACATTAATGGCGAGGCTTTTTTTTACATTAATGGCGGAGACTTTTTTTTTACATTAATGGCGGAGAGTTTTTTTACATTAATGGCGGAGTTTTTTTTTACATTAATGGCGGAGAGTTTTTTTTACATTAATAGCGGAGAGTCTTTTTTACATTAATGGCGGATATTTTTTTTACAGTAATGGCGGAAATTTTTTTTACATTAATGACGGAGATTTTTTTTTACATTAATGGTAGAGTTTTTTTACATAATTGCGGATCTTTTTTTTTTTTACATTAATGGCGGAGAGTGTTTATATTAATGCCAGGGGGGTAAATTAATGGCGTAAAGTTTTTTACATTAATGGTGAAGATTTTGTTTTTACATTAATGGCGGAGATTTTTTTTTTTACATTAATCGCGGAGAGTTTTTTTTACATTAATGGCGGAGACTTTTTTTTAAATTTATAGGGGGAGTTTTTTATAAATTAATGGCGGAGAGTTTTTTATATTAATGATGAAGATTTTTTTACATTAATGGCGGAGAGTTTTTTTACATTAATTGCGGAAATTGATATTTTTTTTACATTAATGGCGGAGATTTTTGTTTACATTAATGGCGGAGATTTTTTTACATTAATAGCGGAGAGTCTTTTTTACATTAATGGCGGATATTTTTTTTACAGTAATGGCGGAAATTTTTTTTACATTAATGACGGAGATTTTTTTACATTAATGGTAGAGTTTTTTTTACATAATTGCGGATCTTTTTTTGATTACATTAATGGCGGAGATTTTTTTGATTACATTAATGGCGGAGGGTTTTTTTACGTTAATAGGGGGGGATATTTTTTACATTAATGGTTTCGATTTTTTTTTACATTAAGGGCGGATAGTTTTTACATTAATGGCGGAGATTTTTTCTTTACATTAATAGCGGGGATGTTTTTTACATTTATGGCGGAGATATTTTTTACATCAATGGCGAATATTTTTTTTACATTAATGGCGGAGATTTTTTTTTGTTTACATTAATGGTGGAGATTGTTTTTTTACTTTAATGGCGGAGATTTTTTTTTTTACATATATGGCGGAGAGTTTTTTTTTTACATTAATGTCGGATATTTTTTACATTAATGGCGAAGACTTTTTTTTTACATTAATGGTGGAGATTTTTTTACATAATTGAGGAGATTTTTTTTTTACATTAATGGCGGAGATTTTTTTGTTTATATTAATGGCGGAGATTTTTTTTACGTTAATAGTGGGGATTTTTTTTTACATTAATAGTGGAGAATTTTTTTACGTTAAGGGCGGAGATTTTTTGTCATTAATGGTGGAGATTTTTTCTTTACATTAATAGCGGGGATGTTTTTTACATTTATGACAGAGATTTGTTTTTACATTAATGGTTGAGAGTTTTTTTTTACATTAATGGCGGAGATCTTTTTTTTTTTTTTTGCATTAATGGCGGAGATTTCCCCGAAGTTATTGTCGCACTTGATTCTAAAGAGATAAAGGATATTTTCTGTGCATCACAATATTTATAATTCTGCATTTTATTTAAGTAGGGAGATAATTACTCATGACCATTTTCTCGCAACAAAGACGGTGCTAGTCTTTCCGTGCTCTATCCATAATTTCACGGTAATTGTTCGACTGAGCTCAAATCTCTGGCGTACACCTCATGTAAAACATTCATTGCAAGAACGCGTTTTTGATTTTTGTTTTCTGCTGTCCATTTGGCTGGATAGTTAGACATGGGCAAGCGGACAAGAAAGTCATTTTTAACACGTGGAAAAATACTGGAGCTTTCACGTTACCTGATGGAAAGATAATCATTTATCAAAAGGGACCATTTCTGGCTTGTCGCTATTTGCATCGTGTGCGGAGTGAAAAAAGTAGACAAACTTGACTATAACTCTCATCTTACTATCACCACTGCAGTGACATTTCCTCTGTGTATCTAAATCAAACAAGATTTTTATAAACGAATTTTCTTTTCGAATATTTCCAATTTGCAAGAAAGTCGTCTTCAAATGGAGTGTAAATAAATGTCTGCCCTAAACTGTCCAAGTAGAAATCTGTCTTGGTTTATTCCGTTGATCAAATTAAGTAGGCAATATGAACTGGAACAAATACATTGAGGACATTGCAAAGGTTGCTGCAAAGAAGGCGGGTTCCGTCTTTCATGCTAGAAAGCTACTACCCTGTGAGAATACCCTGTATCTCTAAAAATCCACCATTCGCCCATGCATAGATTATTGTTGCCACATCTGGGCTGATACACCTACCATTAGTATCTTCCTCTTGGTAGGTCCAAAAAAGTGTTCAATTTAATAGGTCCCACTTTGTCAACTAAGCTCTAACCCCTGTGCCATCGCTGCAATATTGAACTCTTGTGCTTGTTTTACAAGTATTTTCATGTAATGTGTTCTGATGAACTTGTTACTCATGTGCCCCCTTGACGTACATATTCCCGACAAACCTGCTTAGCAACAAAATCTCACCCCTTCAACTATTCCTCAGGCTTTCGTCAGGTGATAAACCGCGATGGGATAAGAACGGTTCCAGGTGAGCATTGTCTTAAGATAGCGGTTTTAATCTTACCAAAAGCCGGCTAGAGGCTTAGTTGGCCAAAACGTGGTGAGACGACAATAATTATGGAAGGCGGTAATTGCTGTGGATGCAGTTAGGAGATGCGGCATTCCTATCCAGTCGCGGTTAATCACCTGACGAAGGCCAGAGAAATAATTGGCGGAAACGTCGTGCAACAAAAACTAAAAGATGAGGATAACAGTCCGCAATAAATAGATGTAAAAATAATAAAAATTAATCATCTCAATAAGTATTCCAATTAATTAAATAATAAAAAAAATAGTAAGTAGTTTCGTTGCCCTCAGATTAAAACCAAATATAACGTAAACTGCCCCCAACATAATTAGACAGTTCATTCCATTGATTAAAGTAAGTACTCACATAATGAGTACTTAATTTAATTAATGGAATAAATGATGCAATATCTGATGCAATAAATGATGGAATATTTATTCCATGATGATGGAATGGAGTACTTAATTTAATCAATTGAATAAATGATGGCATATCCATCTAATGAGCATTTTTGTCGGGCAAAACTCAGTAAAAAAACATCAACGCAGGATTGCTGGCGCCTACAACATATTTGACTTCAACTCCAATGTCCATAAGTTTTGTTGAGTCCTTCTCATAAGCAATCAACTTTTATTTATTCCATTCACCATTTTTAATCTTCTGATAGTATTGTCCATCAAGCAACTGACAATCTCATTGATCCGTATCCTTGAGATATGACGTTGATCGGGAACCAACACGTAGTAGTTTTCAGTCGCAAAACAAACGACAGAAGAGAAATTCAACCTGTTTTTTTTTTGTTTGTAACAACGATATTTATTTCTTCATTATTACGGCCGTGATCTCGAACGTTCTCTACGCCTCTAACATAATCTCGAACGTTATTCACGTCATTCTTTTGATTATTGTCTTTCTTCGTTTTATAGTTTCTTTTCTTCTTTACCGGTGATATCATTTCACGTGCATTTGCCACATAGACGTCCGCGCTATGTTGCAAACGCATGTGAAATATGGAAAAACTTTAGTAAAGGAATAATTTCTAAATAAATATTTGCTTCCAAAGTGTTCGATGAGGATCGATAATGTTTATTATTTTGACTATTGATCCCATATTGGTTTGTTTATTTGTTTACAATGTTTCGACCGATGTAACCTCAGACTTGGAAATTTTTATATCGGTCTGAAAAGCTTATGGGGAATTTTTATATCGATCTGAAAAGCTTATGGGGAATTTTTATATCGATCTGAAAAGCTTATGGGGAATTTTTATATCGATCTGAAAAGCTTATGGGGAATTTTTATTCTAATCCCCATCGGTAAATAAAGAGTGATGTTTAAATTTCGTATAGATTCCCAAGTTTGACGCACAGATTTCGAAAACGTCAAGGGTTAAACAGAATGACACTAAAAGAGCACTAGACTCTGCCAGTTTTGTCTTCGGTCAGTGTAGACATTGTCTTTCCAAACTAAAGCAATTTTCATCTTTGTCTGTCTCCAGAGTAGCCCATTTTGAGGAGCTTCATTTCTCCACATTAAAACTAAGCCTTGTGCCTAACTCTGCCCTCGTAAGGAAGCCAATTAAATAGGGGATTCTCAAATTGTGTTTAACGGGGCGTGAAGGGTACGTATGTGTATTACCACTGAAGCGATTATTTTCGTTTTATTAATGGCGTCCAACAAACAAGAAGCTTTGATTTCCTGAATGTTTTCTTCCTTCACGCTTTTCTTTGACCCAAAAAGGCGTAAAGACAATTTGCTTACTACATGAATACATCGGGTGTTAATGATTTTTTTCTCAAATGGTGTCGATCTAACACATCAATTAAATTCAAGATCCACTAAGGTGACAATGAGTCTTTTTTTTTATATAATATATGTTTTAGCCGATGAAAAAATACTGAATGGTCAAAAATGAGATCTTCGTGAATTTACAAACGTATAAATGATTATACCATAATTTTAACATCTGTAAAGAAACAATCAATAATATCTGTGTATGTATGCATTAATGTGAGTATTGCATGATATATATATATATATATATATATATATATATATATAAAACTACTTCATTTACTCACATAAAATTAATATACGAAAGTATAAATTTATGCGTAAACTTTAAGTATTTACTTCAACAGTGTCAATACGTAGGTAGTGCTAGTTAGTAAGTTATAAAATATATATGGCGATTAAGCTACACTGAATATTCCGCGTTTCATCCACTCTAAGACTCTTCAGGCTCATGAAGAGTCCTAGAGTGGATGAAACGCGGAATATTCAGTGTAGCTTAATCGCCATATATATTTTATAACTTACTATATATATATATATATATATATATATATATATATATATATATATATATATACTTCATTCATCCATAGAAAGTCTTGCAATAAAGACGAAACGTTGATAAAGACATAACTTGGTTTGTTCCTTTTTATTTCTCTCTCTGTCTCTGTCTCTGTCTCTGTCTCTCTCTCACTCTATTTTTCATTCTACCTCTGTCTATCCCTTTATATATCTCTCCCTCTCTATCTCTTTCTGTTTATATATATATATATATATATATATATATATATATATATATATATATATATATATATATATATATATATAACGGTAGCCGAATGGATATGGCCTTTGTTAATAAAGCCAGGGTTAATCGTGACATCCTGCACTGAAGATTCCCGAAAGGATGAAACACTAGTGTCTGTAGGCATTTAATAATTATTATAGTAAATAATTATATCAGCCCCTTAAAAACTCGTTTCTTATCGTTGAGCACTTTAAGTTGAATTAAAAAGTCATTCAATTTACCTCTGATGTACAGATCATCATATTATGATTAGATTACTTTATCTGGCGTTAAAAAAGCATTGAATGAAATAAATGTTTTAAATTTAACAGCATTTCCTGTGGTTAACAGTAGTCGAATGGATATGGTCCTTGCTAATGACGCCGGGTTCGATTCTATCGACTGGTGTTAATCGTGGCATATAGTAAATAATTATATATATATATATATATATATATATATATATATATATATATATATATATATATATATATATATATATAATGATAACGTCGTTCATCAGATTCCGTCTGTGTTTTTTTACAAAATTACGTCAGCTGATATTTGGGCTTGACGATCCTTTACTTTCAATTGCCGCTATATGTGGCAATCTGGATAAGCACCTTATATTCTCTTAGGGATAATTGAAATAGTGAGAAAACAGTGTAGGACTAGTATTATATTATCGTACCAAATCAATATGTCGTATGTTATTTAATGGGGGCTTTTCACTATCTGAACCAGTTGTTGGTTTATCTAGTAGGTTGTTGCATAAGTTCCCTCCGTTTTTTTTTTTTAATCAAAGAATTTTAACAGCAAAAGTAAGTTCGAGTGGGACCCAAGCTTCAAGTTTTTGGGTGAATCCCATCGACTGAAGATGGCGTGAAATTGTCGCAAAATCACACTTCATCTTTTCACCCAATTCTCTACATGTCTGATGGCCATCTTCTTTCAAAAGAACCCTGAGTTGGTCTTTGTCTATCTTGATTCGTCTTACGGAACAAGGAACGTCACTGAGGTCAAAATTACCATGTTTGAATCTGGTAAGCCAATCTTGAACAGTTCTCTCAGCTATAGAGTTTTCTCCATATACGGCACAAATAACCTTAGTCACTTTTTGACCTCGATTAAAGGCGAAAAGAAAGGAGATGTCTAAAATATGATTTTTTATCTACTTGACAATCCATTTGACGGTTCTGAAAAACGAGAAAAATGATTACCGTTACCTTGTAAAACAGAATCGTTCGATCGATGCCTCCGTTCAGTCTCGAAAGACAAAGGATACCCCTGTAGGGACAGTTACGCGTGTAATTGTGAGGCAAGGGTCACGCTATCCCTAACCACATCTCTCCTGAATCGACACTGTTTGGGTCCAGTGGCAAGGAGAAGACCAGGACGATTGGAAACAATGCCGAGATAAGCGGGGAACACATACAGCACCTGGAAGTCCCAAATGGTCACCCATTTAGTACTGACCAGGCTCATATTGCTTAACTTTGGTGATCCAGCGGTAACCAGTGTGTCAACGTGATTATGCTGTATATATGTAGAACAGAATACGTGCTTTCTAATGACATTTAACACTTTGTCAAATATCAACACATATTTTAGATTATTTAGATTATTATACATCTGTATCAGCATTCTTCAACTGGGAGCCCATAGCTCTCTAAGAGAGGCACATGTCTGCGATCGGGGAGCCATTAAAGGACATCAGAAAAATGTAATTCCAAATACACAGAGATACTCGAATTGACCATACTGGAGATGAATAGGAGCTGGCAGAGTTCAAAATAATTACAACGAGGTATTTAAACAACGAATTGATGGAGACCTCTAGACTAACGAGTCAAACGAGCTGGAACAAAGGAAGCAGCTAGTATACAATTATGAAGAACACATATCATAATAATATTTGTAGAAAAGACTGAGACTAGCAACATCGATTCTGTGTGTGAGAGAGAGAGAGAGAGGATGTTGTAGTGAAGAAGAAAGGCTAGAACCAATCAAGTTACAGATACGTTTCTGCAATTTATCAAGAACCTTCAAGCAGAAACATAAATTCAACAACTTAAATATGACAACAGCACTCCATACATGGTTTGATAGTTGATTCGTAGAGATAGAGAATAGCCTACAGTGTGAGAAAGTGTTTAACGTGATATGGAGAACCAATTTTACGAGAATCAGAAAGAGCAATGGATTTTATATATGGACTCAAGCAGATTTGATGAAAAAGAAAGACCAAGAAGTTTTAGAGCCGATTTCTCATCAATGGTAGAACCATCCATAAGAATCTCAGGAGGAAGGGGGATACGAGTGTGATTGAAGAACAATAGCTGAGTCTTAACAGAAACAAAACAAGCCATTTCTTACCCCAATCCATAATAGAACCCAAACCAACTTCTAGATCAGTTGCATATCTCAACTGATCCGAACAAGATGGGAGGAAATCAATACCAGTTTAGAGCGTGGTGCCATCAGCTTATGCTGATGTTAATGTTAATTTTCTGGATAGTATTCTCTGGGAGGTCATTTATATACAGAAGAAACAGGGTTCGACCTAGACTAGAGCTCTTGCGGACATCGACATTGATAGGAAAAGAAAAGTAAAATACTTTATTAGGAGTAACACGCAAGCTTCAATCAGAAAAAAAGGCCTAACAATGTCGAAAATTTTACCACCAATATTATAATCTGGATGTTTATGTAGAAGACCACGACTTCTAAATATCAAGCACTATGACACCACCTCTGCCTGAATTATTCATAAACCAACAGATCCATTCAGTTACAAGAGTTAATAGATCAGTTGTTGAACGAAACCCATGAAAGCCATACAGAATGTTTTATGAATTTGATTACAATGGGTGAATATGACATATGTTTACTATTATTTTATTTAGTAATTGTTTGTTTACTAAAACATGGTTTATATAATGAGCGTTATTTAGTGTTATTTTAATTTACTTGATTAAAATAGGAATACACCATTTTATTAAGAATATATCCGCAAACTAGTTTTCTATTAATTAACAAAAAAAGGGAAAGATACCTGCAATAAATAAATAAAAAATGGGCAATCAACAATTATCCCATTATCCAACAATCGTGAGCTTGCTTGCATGGCAACTGAGAAGGCTAACATGTTTGCCAATTGGTTTGACTAACTCCACATTGGCTCTAACAACAACTTCATCCCTAATTTTCCTTTGCCGACAGAAACCACATTAGATTATCTGAAAATCACTCTTCTCAAGTGCATGATATCATAAAAAACACCTTGACACCTCAAAAGCATGTGGACCTAATGTCATTCTGGGTGCACTATTAAAAATGCTCCGCTGAGGTTGCTCCAGTTCTCTTCAAACTCTGCAACAAATGCCTTAATGAATCTTGCTTTCCTGACTGCTTCTATTCTGCCAATTTACAAGAATTCAGGAGAAAGAACTGGCCCATTAAATTATCGCCCCATTAGTGTCGTTCATCTTTTCGATAAAATATTTGAGTCCATAATCAATCAAGCTGTAGTCCACCACCATACAGCTGCTAAACTTCTGTCCGACGAAAAATATGGATTTAGTCAAGCCCGTTCTACTACAGATATCTTAATTGTAATCTCTGAACGTGTTTACCATGCACTGGATAAAGCAGGGGAAGGTAGGACAGTAGCTCTAGATATATCTAAGGCTTTTGCCATTAGGTATGGCACGATATGCTTCTCAGGAAAATCAGATCATATGGTATTACTGGATGAATACTTAACATAATTTAATCCTTTTTAAGTAAGTAAAGAATCCAGGTTGTCCTCGATGGACGAATGCAAAACAATATGATATAAATGCGATATAACTCAGAGGCCTATTCTTAAATCTTTATTATTCCTGATATTCATAAATGACCTCCCTGATAAAATTGTCTCTGAGATGTGTATATTTGTGAATGACACCAAACTCGATAGTAGGCACGAGGGGAAAATGGATGAACCCATATCTAAGCAATGACGGAAACCCTAGAGGAAGACCTAAAATTTGTAGTGAAATGGAGAGAAAAATGGATGGTAACATTTACTGCTGCAAAAACTAAGCTTCTTTCTTGTATTAATTACAAAAAACCTTCTCAACCACCAGTAGCTATGGCTAATGATACATTACCTCGAAGTACTTCGTCCACACTCCTCGGCTTAACGTTCACAGGGAACATGAGATGGAACAGATACATCGAGGATATTGCCGCGGCTGTTGCGAGGAATGTGGGCTCTCACTACCATGCTAGAAAGTTACTTATACCTGAAAATATGCTGTACCTCTACAAACCCACCATTCGCCCATATATGGGGTCCTGTTGTCACATTTGGGTTAGTGCATCTGCTACTAGTCTTTCACTCCTGGACAGGGTTCAGAAGAGAGTCGACAACCTGATAGGTATCGAACTGTCAGCTAGGCTTCAGCCTCTCTCCCACCAGTGAAATGCTGCACCCCTCTGCCTGTTTTACAAGTATTTTAATGGTAAATGCTCCAAAAAACGACAAGCCCTTGTACCCCCTCGACGTAAATACCTCTGACAAACCCGACAAGCAGCTAAATCCCACCCTTAAACAGTAGAGATCCCTAGATGTCGGAAAGCTTTCTACTCTAATAATTTCTACCCCAGGACTGCTAGATTTTGTAATTCCATTCCTGCTTCCCGACTGTACTGACATGCAGAAGTTCAACTGTAATGTAAACAGACATCTTGTGTTCAACTCTCGTCATAGTATCACTGCAATTATGTCCTAGATAGTAGCCCCCTACATCAAAATAGCACCGTGCCTCGTTTGGGGTGAAAATGCAATAAAATAAATAAATAAATAAATGGATATAAGAACGATTTCAATACTCACACAACAGTCAATTCAAAATATAGATGGAAAATTCTAAATCAGCCCCAAAAATAGATAAGGCATTTTACGATTTGTAAGCCGCGAAAAAAATAAATGTGACTAAGCAAGCTAAGGGTTAGATTATGGTTAGGATTATTAGATGAAAAATATATTTTATCTCCTAAAAAAATAGATGACTCCCTTCCATCCCAAAAGATATCGCTTTTAAAATCATAAACTGTCTCGACCGTTTCCGTTAGCAACTATTTTAACCTAGTAAAAACCTATAATAAAAAAAACGTTCCATAAAAAATGCAATCATTTGACCCGCCTCACGCCACTCTGTGACTTTCCGTCTTTAAGTATATACAATTTGTAAAAATAGAGACAGACAGACCGACCGACAAAGAGACATAACGAGTATTATAAATGAGATTATATTGTACACAATATATAGTAGTGATTTCAAAAGTAAAAAGTGTTACATTCATCAACCCTTAAGCTCGAGTGGCCTTCAGGCCTTGATAAGTGGTGACTCCCTATTAAAAAAAAAAGATTTTGGTGCCACCAGCTAAGATTCGAAACCGAAAACCAAACATATAACGCTTCAATCTTAGTCAGATGGATTATAAATCTAATATATAACTGGCTATATGCCTGTGTGTCTGTCTCCATATTTTCAAATTATCTCATCTAAAACTAAAAGACCCAAAGCGGCGCTAGGGGCCTCAAATGATTGGATTTTTTACGGGCCGTTCTTTTATGGGTCTTCAGCTGGTTTAATTTTTTCAAGTGGTCAAAATGGGTCAAAATTTTTAAAATGGTTAAACATTTTGTACATTTATCTTAGTTTATTATCAATTTCTAATTTTTAATCGGATTATATGCCTGCCATGTTGGTACTGCGGTAACATCACCGGCTTTGAATGTTTCGGTTTCGATTCTAGCTGATGGCACATGAATACCTTTACTTTTGAAATCATGACTCTATAATGATATATACGAAATATGGACAAATTAAAATATCAGATTTAAGCGAATTTTACGCCCGGGCAAAGCCGGGAGCCTCTCCCCACCACCACCACCACCATCACCACCACCGCTAGTAGCTAAAAAAATAAGACAGATATTTCATATTATATATCAGATGTGACGCAGATTTATACATATTCACGTCCATTGACTCACTCGTCTAATATCTAAGTTTTATCATACGTACGTTGTTATGTGAGCTTGGTGGGGTGGGGGCAACGGCGCGTTATGGAAGACACGTGACGAGAGTCAACAAAATTAGAATCTCAATTTCTAGTGTTATATCGACGGCAGGTGGTCTCAATTAGTACGCTCCTCATCTTCCGTTGTTCCTTCACGCACGCATATACACGCACATACGAACGTTGTCGCACATCTACACTCGCTTACATAATTATACACAATACACCCACTCACGCAGTCGTCCGTGCTCACGCACGCGTGCACCTATCCACAAATACGCACATACGCTTGCTTAAACACGCATACATCCACATTCACACAGAACAGTTCTCGAGTGTCTGAGGTTTGTCTGTACAGAAGTCTTGGATTTACTTGTAGAGTGAAATATCCTCATACGAGATTATCACGACAGTCTGATATGAGGATATTTCACTCTACAAGTAAATCCTGACTTAATATTCGAAATAATATAGTATTAGCAGATAAGATCCCTTAAGTATGTTTACCCTACATTGGGTCATACAGTGCTCTTTCTCCAAGTGATGTTGTCCTATAGTAACGGCACTAAGCTGGATACTCCCCCAGACTAGATGAATTCTTGTCCTGGAATCCAGTATGACCACGAAGGTAAAAGAAATATATATTATTCAGTTAAAGAACACGTTCGTAACATTATATATATATATATATATATATATATATATATATATATATATATATATATATATATATATATCATTTGTTTTTGTGATACGTTTTGAATGAATTCAATTATTTACGAAAGGGCATTTTTACCTAAATGCGAGTTGGGAATAATTTCCCCTTTAACCAATTTGGTACCCCCATATGGGGTGCGGCATATATATTGTTTTTAATATATAATTGTCCACTGACACGTGTTTTTTCGTCTACGACTCATCAGAGTGGCTGAATCTCGCGAGATTCGAAATCGGGACCCCAGGGTAAGAAGCCTATACGCTTACCACTTATCCCCTCGCACGACTGTTCGGAAACATTGCGATTTACTTAAATGCTATTTGTTTTCTGTTGTTGTTTTCGCGATAAATTTTGAATGAATTCAATTATTTACGAAAGTGTATTTTAACCTAAATATAATTATCCACTGACACGTGTTTTGAATGAAGATGGAGAATTGTTTTATGATCGCAGTTAATTTTCCCCGCCAATTCACGACTTATTTGTGATCCTCCTCCTTCAAAAGTGCTTTGAGATGCTTTTCGTAGAGTTCAAAAGGTCTTCCGCTGCCGAACGTATCGTCGACATAAAAATCGACATTTTTTTTTCTTAATTTTGAAAATCATTTTCATATTGTAGACTCTCCTATGACACATTCTCCGTATACTTTGCAAATGTCCCGAGATGCTTCAGCCGTTTTTGGGGTTTTTTTTTTGTTTTGTTTTTGTTTTTTTTACCTCGATTAAAAATGAAGAAGAGCAAGTGTCGAAAATGTTGCTTTTTACCCCTTGGCTATTCCATTGCTAAGCCTAAAAAGTTAAAAAAAAAAAAATAAATAAAATACCCAAATGACGATTAGCACAGTTTTGTAAGGCAGGAAAAGTTCTATCGAATGAATATTATATAGGCACGGCCAAAACGGAAGGATGGAGTAAGTATTTTTTGACAGAGTCTCTCTTTAAAAATATACGGAAGATCAGAAAATCAAGTAATTATCCAATCAATTTGAAAATTTCACCGATTATTAAGTGAGGAATGAATTTATAATGGTGCATTTTCCATAATCGATATATATATATATATATATATATATATATATATATATATATATATATATATATATATATATATATATATTACCTGTATTACCTACAAAGCCCCGCTTCTTTATTTGTGGGTGCAAATATGCTTAAAATAATCAGCCAAAAATGAATAAAATATATTGTATTAGGAGGAGGGTGAGAACTGTAGATAAAACAAACAAAAAAAAACTGTGCACGTATCAGATTTTAAGGTTGAAAATCTGAATTTGAATGTGTTTAATTTTTCATCTTATGTTTTTTGAAGTGTGAAATTCGTTTAATATGTTCTAATAATTATTATCTTTCAAATTATCAAATATATATATATAAATGTATATATATATATATATATATATATATATATATATATATATATATATATATATATATATATTTCATTATATTCACGAAACACCACTTTTTAATTTTTGAAAAAAATTGTTTCTCTTTTAGTGATCCCAATATTGCTATTCACTATACTATTATATATATTAATACATAGGAAATGCTTTGAAGAATCAATATCGAAAAATAAATAATCGATAAATAACTGCGCATTTTGCTAAAAATACTATAATTTCTTTCGGCACTTTGTTGTTACGCATTCTTTTTTCATCCATACGGTCTAAAAAGAGTCGTTCTGTAGTTACAAACAGTTATCACTTTCCCTTTTTCCAAAATTACGTCCAAATATGCCACTATGCGATGCCACAATTTTGTATAAGCCAAGTTTGGTTGCCCAAACTGTGCTGACTCCTATCTTCTCGCTTTCTAAACTGGGGCAATTTTTATGTTTGTTCTCATCCAGTACCCTATTTCGGGGAGCCTGATTTTCCCCGCATTAAAAACCGATCTTGTGTCAAACTCTGCGCCCTCTTGGGGGGGGGGGCAAGTAAATAGGAACATCACTGGTTTGTCAACTACCTGATGATGCTGTAACTTGCGCTTGACTTAGTTAAAAGTGTGCGGACTTGCATCTACCACACCCTACCGTCCATAAACACTTGGTTCTGATGGCAACGCAGGGTCAAGACGACCAGGTGTGATTCTCAAACACATTACGGCGCTTAGCATTCCCAAAATTGTCACTCACCTAGTACTGGCTAGTCTTATCGTTGCTTAACATCGGAGGTTACGTAGGCAACAAAAAATAAAACCCTTTTTCTTCATTTAATCATCAAAACAAACGTTATTCATAGCTTTTGTTTTGTAACGACTGCCGTAGTCTCTTTAAAAGTAACGTTAAATGTTATTTTTTTTAATTTTGCCACGAGAAATCTACATATTGCAATAAAAGATAGATTTATTGTAAATTCAGATACTTATGTTATAATAGTATTGCATAGTTTTATAGCAAATAATCCTAAATCTTATTTAGACAAAAAAAAAATTATTCAAAAAGCTTTTTAAAAATATTAAATTGTTTATCTATCGATACAAAAATGGCGGTGAATGGTGTTTTTTGTTTGTTTGTTTTTTGTTTGCTTTATTCATTTTTTTTTTAATTTTTAATTTAAAATTCTATTAAAACTAGTAGAAAAGGTTTTATATTATTCTGCTTTTCATATGATAAAATTCGGGCTCCTATCTTTCTGTCCTTTTTTTATTATTTTTCTTCTCGCGCACACTTTCTAATTTGCATATCCGCTTTTTTCGGCTGTTGCTGCTAATCTCTCCACAAGCCAGCCATTCTCGCTGCTGATGGTACTTTCTCACGCGCTTACACGTATTATGTTTTTTTTACATAGGCATAACCACTTATCAAAGCAAGAGACCACTCGAGGATAAGGGTTAAGAGTGTACAGTAGTCAATCGGACAATATATTAATCGTTAGTAATGGAAATTCGGTAAATTTGTTAACTTAAGAGGAACGGTCCATCAAGAATTTGTTTATGTTGGACTTGAAGACGGCCATATTGTAGTCAGCTGGAAAGCAAGGAAATGGAAGACAGTTCCACAGATGTGCAGCTCTAAGAAAGAAGCTTTATTCATGGAATCTACGTTTAGGTTTAGGCACAGATAAAGAGTGGGGGAAATTATTGATAGTGGTTTCAGCTAGACGAGTGTTTCTTGTGAACACACACAGTTACGCACTCACACATATAGAAATATATTGACAAAGTTGCGTTTAGAACAAAATGAATTTTTATTATCATTTCGTTCTCTCTTTCTCTCTCTTTCTCTCTCTCTCTCTCTCTCTCTCTCTCTTTCTCACTTAATCTACTATTGTCCCTATCTTCATCACCTTCTTCTCTGCATCTTCTCTTATTCTTTTTCCCTTTCTGTCTATCTCCCTTTCTATCTTCCCCTTCTCTTACTCTTTTTCCCTTTCTATCTATACCTTTACCTCTTACTATCTCAATTCATATTTCTACAGAGTGGAATGATAAAATTGACGCCTTAGAAAAGACAGGATTCCATTTCCGTTTGATGAAAACCAGTTTTCTTTTTTGTTGCAGACCGTCTACTAGTTGGCCAGTTGTGTACAAATCCCAAAAGCGATAGAAGCCTTCTATCATGTCTGGAAGTGACACAATGTTCAACGAACGAGATGCGCTGCTGTACAACTTATGCTCTATATCGATCCAAGTTATGACAACAGGGCCATTGCCAGCACCTTCAAAATGCATTGCTGGATTGCCACGAATAACAGGGACGTGCCAGAGTGATAAAAACAAATTTTCTGGCTAGGATTATGGGATTTGTTGTGGTTTTAAGTGAGGGCCACATCATGCCACCTCACATCTTTGAAGTCGTCTTGAAAGTCAACACCAAGTTACACCTAAATGTGCTGAAGAAGTGTGGTGATCCTCTGGTGCAATCAGGTGACCGCTGGCAGAACCTGGGTGCGGCAACAGGACTCGCACCCAGTCTACAAGTCCAAAGAGACCCAGACTTGACTTTATATCCTTCTCTCGCTGGCCCCCGTCCTCTTCCTCTCCCGCCCTGAACCCGTTGAACTACTTCGTTTGATCATACGTCGAGAACGTCACGAACATGATCTCCCTGATCGTTGCAATCTGCCGAGTATTCGCCGAGCTCCCACTGGCGCTTGTGGAAATGGCATGCTTCCAGTTCCTGGCTCGTATCGAGGCGGTGATTGAGGCTGAAAGCAGCAAAATTGAATAGATGTCAGCTCTAATACATAATCAAGTTACTTGAATTCATTTCTTCAGTAAACATTTTTCAAATAAAACTGTAATGCTTTCTTTAGGGCGACAAATTTATCGTTCCACCCTGTATTTCTCTTTCTTTTTCTGTCTTCATCTCTTATTCTCACTTTCTCCTTTCTTCTCTCTCTCTCTCTTTCTCTCTCTCTCTCTCTCTCTCTCTTTCTACTATCCTTTTCATTCCCTACGTTTCCCTTTCGTCCTTTTTTTCTAACTCTCTCTATCTTCGTGCTTTAGTGAGGGATGCCCTTTTCTCTTCCCTGCAGCCTCTCTCCCACAGAAGAGACGTTGCACGCCTGTCTTTGTTTTATCGCTATTTCCATGGCAGGTGCTCGTCTGAGCTCCAATCCCTCGCCCCCCCCCCCTCGCCAATCTTTCACGAGAAACACCCGTCTGGCTGAAACTACTGTCAATAATTGTCCCCACTCTTTATCTGTGCCTAAATCCAAACGTAGATTCCATGAGCAAAGCTTCTTTCTTAGAACTGCATGCCAGTGGAACTCTCTGCCGCTTACCTGTTTCTCACCTGACTACAACTTGGACGTCTTCAAGTCCAACATAAACAAACTTCTGACAAACCGCCCCCTTAAGTAAGATACTCTATCAAAACCCCAAATACTAATGATTACTACAATACTATCTCATTGATTACTGTACACGCAATAACCCTTATTCCTGAGTGGCCTTCGGGCCTTGATAAGTGGTGACCCCATGTAAAAAAAAAACAATTCTTACTTTCTCTCTATTACAATTTCGATCTCTCTTTCCCTTTTTTCTTCTATCTCTCTCGCTCTTTTCCTCTCCCTTTCTCTTTCCCTTTTTCTTTTCTCTCCTTCTCGCACTAAGGCCGTTTTTTTTTTTCTTTCTATGGCGGTTTTCACTAGAGTCGGCAAACTTTAAATTAAAATAAATCACAGAAAAATATATTTATTACACAAATATGCGATTTATTCCATGTATAAATTGCTGAGATTTATAATTGAATAACAACTCAGCTGCTTGGCATACTCTCGAGGGATAATTTTTCCCAAACTTGGGGCAATAATTAAAGTATATTTTGGCAGTAATTCGGCCAATGCTGTCTTCCGAGTGGCATATTGTGTCTCGTTTATTATTGTAGACATGAAATTTACATATCTCCACAGAAAATAGATTAATGGGTTGAATCGCAGAATCAGATGATCAGTAAACATGTCATTTCGTTCATCAAATGTAAATAAATTAAATTTACACAATTTTCAAACGAATGTTGATAAATTGTCAAACCAAGCTGAAGTTCGCCGTCTCTTAAAAAACACCCTTATTTCACACACACACACGCGCACACACACACACGCACGCACACACACACACACATACATATATATATATATATATATATATATATATATATATATATATATATATATATATATTATATTATATTTTGTGTACAGAAAGTTTTTTAAATGAGACATGTAACTGGTACCGTCGGTTTCAAGCCCGATAAAAAGGACTGTTTAAGGTATCCTTATCAAGCTCTCTTCAGCCAATATTCGTCTATTTTATACCCCGAAGTGTGAAATATATATAAACCGCGAGTTCACGTTTAAACCTCGTTTTGTAAATTCCCCATTTATCGGATGATAATGAGTTCATTAACTTTAAACTTTGAATTTTAAATTTAAAATCTAATTTAGATTGAAAATTTATTTTATATATATAAAAAATAATTTCCCTTATATAAATCGATTTTGGTTTGAAACCTATTTAATTTTTAAAAATCACATTTTTCTTATGTATAAAAGACCTTAAAATTTATATTGATATCGATTTAAAACTTAAAATTTCGTTTAATTATATCGAATTACGTTTAAAAATTTCGAAAATACGTTTAAAGTTTTTTTTTCATTTAATTTTTTTCGGATCTTTCATTTAATTATGTCAAATAACGTTTAAAAATTTCTGTAAAAAATTCCAAATCTTTCAAGGTTTGGGGAAGTGAGTACTTATCTAGCCTAAGTGATTTTCCTAGTATATTAACACTATTATATTTTTCCTATAGTTTTAAATTCGAAATAGATTGGAAATTCCATTTATAAAGTATATATTTTTTAAATGTATATATAATACATTATTTTAAAATCTATAATAAAATTACGATTATAATCCAAGTTTACCGACTAAAATCATTTTAATATTTACAATTTTTTCATTACACACACACACACACACACACACACACACATATATATATATATATATATATATATATATATATATATAATCAAAATCTAAGTTTTGTCCTTTTCATTGATCCAGTTTATTAGGAACCCCTTCCTTCTGTGTATGCAATTTTTCAAAGATTCAGTCCTCACATTTAAACATTTTATTTTTGGGTCATAAACTGCCCGAAGGATGTAGTATTTTTCTGCATTACAGAGCGAGCATTGACTTAATTCCGGGGCGTATGCTGGTTTGTACTCTATTTTTCTCCATTTTATGGAAAAAGGTGTTTTTTTTTCCTTTAAGCTCCCACACCTGTGTAGCTAATGCCGTATTCATCCTTGTTTTAGCTCTAAAGGAGCTCATATGTGCGTAGTATCTTTGTTTAAATTGGCCTTTTGTCATACCTATATATTTTTCGGTATATTTGTGGATTGGTCTGTTATTGTGGCCTCATAAATAATAGATTCAGCTTTACAATTGCCCTCCAATGGGCAACTATTTTTGGTCCTGCAAGAGCAGCCTGCGTTATCTATCTTTTTTGGTTCCTTAGATATGATCGACTTAATTGATGGAGCTGTTGAGTAACTTTCACGGTGTTTCTATTAAAAATTTTATGCAGTTTGTGTTTTTCTGGAAAATGCTTGTCTAGAAGACTAAGAAAAAAAAAATGCCCTACTCTAGTGTTTGTATTTAATGAGAACGGAGGTAAGAACCAGATTATCTTCCGTTGTTGAAATTTTATATTTTCTCTGAACCCACTTTTATGCAGTGCTTCATTATAATACGGTGCTGCTTGTTCGAACACTTCAGCGTTCGAAGAAAGTCGTGAAATTCTTTGGCTAATGTTTGCTACCATATTTTTAAACACTGTGAGTGGGTAGCATGAACCCTTATTTATGTACAAAAGTTTTTCATTTAGTTTGTGGAAGGAATATTTCCTTTTCGAGATCTAGAGTGGCATCTAAAACATCTACTCTATCTAAATTTGTCTGTATTATTATTCTAAAGCCTAGCCCCTTGAAAAATTCAGTTAAGTCTTTCCAAAGCCTGTTTAGTGCAAATCCATTTTAGTCACGCGATAGGCAACGTCTATCATCTCTATATAACCCAAAAAAGTGATCTGGGAATTTATTTTTAGTGGCATCCAGTAGGAAAAGTCGAACCAGATCGTAGATGACGCACTGTCATACGACCCCATACGACGTCAAAGGGGTCTTCAGGGTTTGATTTTTTGATGCATGCTTTATCGTAAAAAAATAAAAGAGTCTGCCTTGCTTCCATTATTTTCTTATCGAGCTCGCTTATCTTTCTTTGATTTTTCTAGAATTTCCTTAGTGATTGAGGGGTAAAAATCGATGATATCCAGTTGTGTAAATTTACATTTGTGTGGTTCAGTTATGCTTTTAAACAAGTCCAGTACCGCGCTTGTGTCTTCCCACAAATTAAGATTTGATTTTCTTTTTATCTTTTGTACTATTTCTCTAATTATAAACTTGCTAGCTAGACGATCTCGCTTTTAGCTGGGTTTATTAGCCTGCAGGTTGGCTTATTATTAAAATTTTATTTTTGGTCTTTTAAAGTTATAAACACATTTTTCTTTGCTAACCTATTTATTCTGTATTCTATGCTTAATTTGTGGCTACTTCTGTAGCCTCTTGAATAATAGATTTATAATTACTTTTTTCTGCTAATTGGTATTTTTCTGTAATAGAGTTTAGTACAAGTTGTTTTTTTTTCTTTTCCTTTTCCATTTTATATAAATTTTTCGTTTTGTCTGAGAAAACAATTGTCTCATTTTCTCTTTTTATTTTTTTGATATCAGCTGCTATTATTTTTTTTAATTGATTTGATCTATGTTTAAATTCAAGCTTAGGGATAATGTCTAGTAAATCATTTTCAAACTTTTCGAATTCTTCTACTTTATCCGGGTATTTTATCGATTTTAATCCAAAATTGTTTTTTTACTTTTCTTTTGGACGTTTACTTCGTTTATAATCTTCCATCTCATCCTCTGGATGACATCTTCAATTTTCGTTAGTAGGATTCTTGTATACAGCTGGTTACTTGGTGCTGGTATATTTTTAATCGAATAATTTAAGGTATATTTTCCCATCTCCGGTTATTTTAAAGAAGGTGGTCTTTGCTTCCTGTTTTATATATATATATATATATATATATATATATATATATATATATATATATATATATATATATATATATATATATATATTTATTATCATTATTATTATTATTATTATTATTATTATTATTATTATTATTATTAATTACCTAAAGACACTAGTGTTTCAACCTTTCAGGAATCACCAGTGCAGGGTGGCACGATTACTGTTGGTCGGAAAATTCGAATCCGGCCACGAAGCCATCTCTGACTCTTTTAGCAAAGAACTAACCTTCCAACCAACCTCAACCGCGAGAAATACCGTTGAAATTTAAACATTTATTATTAAATGTCGAGACGTCCATCCATAGTGATCTAATGATCATAACATCGTGATCTATCCATGGAAACTTAATAACAATAAAAATAATAATATACAAAATACAAATACAGAAAATATAGCAGGCTGTAACTGTAGAAGAAAAAATAGATGACCCCTACAAGGTAGATGCAAAATAAAAATGTTGTTTATAGCTGCACAGTATCACAAACCCCAAATTTAAATAAGGTTAATGACAAACATAGCTCGACCACACGATTAAATAACTACACCCACTTTAACCACTCTACCAATCAAATACAGACCAACCCTTCACATACCAATGCCACTCAAAATGTACCTGACAATAAATGCATTAAACAAAACGCAATCTACTTCGGTTCCGCATCTGGACTTATTAAGCATAGGATTTCAACCCATAAGCACTCCTTTAAAAAGCCCTCCCTGTTGAACCAAACCACTCTATCTAAGCATATTTAAGATATCAAAGATAAGAATAGTTCTATCAATTGAAAATGGGAAATAATAGGTTCATATAAAGGATATCCTCGTGCAATCATAAACGTTCGTTTAAATTTAACAAATATAAACCACCATAAGTCATTAAAAATGTTGCTTATTAATAATCTATCTTGAAATTTTAATTTATAACTTAATATCCACATTAATAAAATTTGAATCATCATTATTATTATTAATATTAGTTTATCCGATATATTTGCCATTATTGTATATTATTTAAATATCTATTTAAGTTTAACCTATACTATATTTATTATTTTAATAAATAAGTAAATAAATTATATAAATATTTTAAGTTCAATAAGATCCTCTTATATTATATAATATAAAAAGAATAAACGCTAATTATCTCCCCTTATTTTTTAAAATAAGATTATCTCCCCTTATTTTTTTAAATCTTTACTAACATATTCTAACCGCTAAAAATGTTCCATTGGCGTTCACTTTGAAAATTCAACATTTCGTGCATTTATAAGCAACAATCAACATTCAAATAAATGCTTCAACGATAATTACGGTTTTCAAAAGGCGAACAATTAAAAGGTATATATATATATATATATATATATATATATATATATATATATATATATATATATATAACAATTATATATATATATATATATAATTGTTATCTTTTATTAAAAACATATAATTATATTTAAACCAAATTCAGATTTATAATTTTATTCTATTTTTTATTCTCAACCCATATTACTTTGCTTATCAACATTAATAAGTAACTATTTCCCTTTGTATTTTAATATTTTCTAGAAACATCTGCCGTACTTAAAAAATGCTGGGTTTATTTATGGTGTCTTTTATATATGAAAAAACACTCAATACTTTTGCTTATGAGGAGACTTTGTTTAAAAAAATACTATATGTCAAAATTATTGTACATGACTTAATGTCTATCGCAATAAAAACATTGTTTTCCGAAACGATCGTAC
The DNA here is from genome assembly GCF_053919585.1 of Euprymna scolopes. NCBI lineage: Eukaryota > Metazoa > Mollusca > Cephalopoda > Sepiida > Sepiolidae > Euprymna > Euprymna scolopes. Next base: position 92,268,332 of record NC_136507.1, read on the forward strand.
AAATTATTGACTTTGTTGTGTTCCTTCTTATGAAACAGATTTTTAATTTTTATTTTTAATTTGAATTTTAAATTATCAATCACATTACTAAATATATATACACACACATTAAGAGGTATATACACATAAACGGACATATATATATATATATATATATATATATATATATATATATATATAGCCACATCATAATTAGTACTATATAAATGGTTCTCAAGAGGAATAGTCAATTGACTATCCCTCTTGAGAAAGCCTGCATAACATGGGCGAAACGTCGAGCCTCTAGGTCTCTTCGCCGCCATTTTAAATTTCATGTTTCATATTTTATCCATTTTAACAATTATATATATGTATATGTATATATATGTATATGTATGTATATGTATATATATGTATATGTATATATATGTATATCTATATATATCTATGCATATATATATGTATATATATGTATATATATGTATATGTATATATATGTATATGTATATATATGTATATATGTATATATATATGTGTATATATATGCATATATATTTATATTTATATATATATATATGTATATATGTGTGTATATATATATCTATTCTATTCTATTCTATTCTATTCTATTCTATATATCTATAAAAACAGAGATGTGTGTGCCACAGACGATTTCTGATTGGTTAATCCAATAATCACATCTCCTAAAAAACAATCGTTTCTACGCTCTTACCTTTACCATAAAATATTATGGCTTTATTTATTGTCCATCTTGGAAGGGTTTAATTCTTTAATAACTTGTTATTTACAAATTAAAAAAATACGAAACTATTATGCGAAACTAAACTACACGAAATACGCGCACACACGCACACACACACGTTCACTACCGTCACGTTGTTATGGCAACCAAACCCGCTGACTTCTTTTTCTCATTTCACTCGTGGTCTTAAATTAGATTCGAATAAGTTGCCAAAAAACAAATATATAACAAATAAATGTTATCAAAGGCAAATTTTTCGTGTTTTTATTCAATTTAACATGTTTAATCAGCTCGAAAAGCATACAGTGTTTACCGATGTATTGGAAAATTCAAGATGGCGGCCGATTCTCTCTTTAACACGGTAAGTTTGGAAAAAGGTGTAATAAATAAAAAACCGGTTAAAATACTGTTAAAAACTCGCTCAATATATGTTACCGTGACATAGGTTGACATATATTCGGCGGGTTTTTAATGGTATTTTGTATATTTTTTTATTTATAACACCTTTTCCCAAACTTACGGTGTTAAAGAATGTGTGAGACGCCATCTTGAATTTTCCAACACATCGGTAAACACTGTATTCTTTTCGAGCTGAATAAACATGTTAAATTGAATAAAAACACGAAAAATATATCCAGTTTTTATCGGTTTTTTACCTTCTCTGCAGAAGTACAAAAAAAAAAACAAAAAAAAAAAAAAAACGGAAGGTACTTTTACAGAATGTTAAACTAACCCTAACCGATGTTTTATGTTTAGTTTAGGAAAAGTCAGAAGAAATAAAAGTCATTATTGCATGAAATATACGTATTTAGTTGAAGTATTGTTTATGTCAATTCTTTCGAAGAAATTTAGCAAGAATACCTGTAAACCAGGAAATCGGTAAAATGTCATCATGGATGAATACTTGTCTATTATAATTTCTACCCTTGACAAAAACTTAGCCATAACAAAAGAGATTTATTGTTCAGATTGTTTTTGAGATTGATTTCTAAAAAGATATTTTATAAATAAAATCGACTTTAAAATTAAAGACTTAAATTACAATAATTGAATTTAAACATTCTTATTTCAATGTTTGGCACATAACACCTGCAAAAATGATCACAATGTCAGGATTTCATTTTATTTCAGAATCGATGGCAAATACTAATATTTAACATTAGTTTATCATTTAAGCCGATAAAAAGCCCTTTTTTTTTCCGAGTCATAAAAGGATTTGGAGTTTCCTAATCAACCTTTCGGGTGCAGTTGCACGCTCTCAAAATAACTAAAGTGTTGGCTTTAAAAAAATTGGTTCATTAAAACTAAACAGGTTTAGTTTTAATAAAAAAAAAATTAAAAAAAAATCGCTTTGGTAATTAGATATGTCGTATGGTTATCCCTAATCGCTGAATAAAACCGCTAACGAGTTGAATGATTACGACATAAAATTAAACTCGGGTTCCTGAAACGGAAACTTCGTTTGTTTTTGTTTTTTTCTTATCAATATATTTACATTGTTATTTTGTTTTCATTTTCAATCATTCGAACAGTTTTCTTTTTCAAGTAATCCAAGTTACAAAATTCCCACTGTTTACTATGCTAAAATCACAATGACTAATGTATACCTATTAACCCTTATCCTTGAGTGGCCTCTGGGCCTTGATAAGTGGTGACACCCATGTAAAAAAAAAAAAAAAAAAATCACTCGAACAGTTTTCTTTTTATAATGTACAGTTTTAAAAGTTTAAAAACTATATAGTTTTTACTTCAGGAAAATTAATGGGTCAGTTTTTACGATGTGCCCTGTTAAAATACTGTTAAAAACTCGCTCAATATATGTTACCGTGACATAGGTTGACATATATTCGGCGGGTTTTTAATAGTATTTTGTATAGTGTTTTATTTATAACACCTTTTCCCAAACTTACGGTGTTAAAGAGGGTGTGAGACGCCATCTTGAATTTTCCAACACATCGGTAAACACTGTATGTTTTTCGAGCTGAATAAATATATTACATTGAATAAAAACACAAAAAAGATATCCAGTTAGGTAGAAAAGTAACTTATCTTGCCTTTGATAACATTTATTTATATATTTGTTTTTGACTATTTTTTCGAATCTATGTGTACAGTAATCTTGCCAGGATGCGGAGGAAAATTAATGAAGGGGGAGGGGAATAAAATAAAAACATTTTGGAAACAGAGTAAGTTTGAAAGAATTGCTTTGCACAGAAAGAAATTAATGAAAAAATAAAATTAAATTTCTTTTCTTTCTTGATTTTTTTTTAGTTTTTTATGAAAAAGGAAGTCAAAATTAAGACTATAAAAAACAATTTTTATTAAGAGCGAACCTCAGTCGTCAGGTCTGTAAAAAAAAGACGTGGAATAATAAATGTTTTCTAATACAAATTGTTTTTACTTATGTGTTCATTTGTCTCTTTGAAGTTCGTTTGTTTAATATATCGGTTTGCAATATAATTTTGTCATTCTGTCAGACTCAAATTTTAAATCTATATATCTATAAAAGTTAAAGTGTGTGTGTGTGTGTGTGTGTGTGTGTGTGTGTCTGTGTACATTTCCCTACGAAATAACTCTGTCAATTTTTAGTCTACAGACTCGAAATTTGATATACAGGGTACTGAGATTTGGAAAAATCTATGTGATCGGTTTTTAGCCAGAAATTTGGCGATTAAGGGGTCAAAGTTCAACGATTTGAGCTTTGAGAACTCTACCAAACTTCTCCGACAATTTTGGGTCTACACACTTTAAATTTTAGATATAGCTTCCGTGGACATGAATCTAACTTAATAACTTGATTTGAGCCCAAAACAATAAATTTTCAGGGGTCATAATAGGGGTCAAAGTTTAAAAAATTACCCCCTTTTTTTTGCTCAGCATACACCTCCAAACACCCGGGCAACGCCGGGCACCCATGCTAGTATATTTATATATATATGTATATATATGTATATATGTATATGTATATATATGCATATATGTATATGTGTATATATATGTATATTTATATATATGCATATATATATATATGTATATGTATGTATATATATACATATATATATGTATGTGTATATATATGCATATATATATGCATATGTATGTATATATATGTATATATATATATATATATATATATGTAGTAATAAATAGTATTAAGTTATAAAATTGTACTTGGAAGAAAAAGTTTAAGACTCCTGAAATCCATACAAGAAGTGCCCGCAGTTGTGGGCTAAATACTCTGTAAAATCTGTTCAATCCAAATCAGTGCAGGCGACACTCAAAATGCAATTGCATATTTCTCAGGACTTCTACCCAGTCATGCCTGACAAAACGAGAGTCTGCTATCTCCGTGGATTAAATCAAAATTCCGTTCGAAATTCCATGCAGATTTTCGAATCCGACAGAAAGATTCACGATTTCCAAAAGATACACTTGAAGAAGACCGGAGGTTACATCGACCAAAATGTTGAACGAGAAACAGTCAAGTTGAGAGCAATGGTCCGAAGAATCTAAATAATGCGTACCATCAAGCAGAACAGCGAAATACGACACGCCGTGTAACTGTATCGTCACCACCTTCTGGGCGGAACGATTGGGTCACATTTGACGTCATACGCAATCTTTAGATAAATGATTTCTGAAGATTAATGACGACAATTATAAAGGTAAGCGACGAACAAAGTATCAAATTGATAAACACGTGAAATAGTTAAAAAGCTTAGAAATGAAACTATAACAATTACATGTTACGTGGGTTTGTAATAATACTTAAATATGGGTGTGGACAGAAAGAGTTGGTATGCTGCATGTAAACACTATACAGCAACATTACAATAATATTTAAATGCAGGTGCATACAGATAGAGGCTGGCGGCGTGGGGGTACTTCCAATAACAGCAGCAGTAAGGCAACACTTTTATTCTGCTATCCAGTAAGAAATTCTTGGGCAAGGTCCAGTGCCCACTTAGCCGCCTGGTCAGGGTACATAAAGTCACGGCAGGCAGGTGATGTATGAACTGTTAAATAGCTTGATCGTTTCTTTCGAAATTAGTCAATTCGTTGTGTTAGGCAAATGATACTAATTGAAGTACAGTGATTAAGACTACCCACTCCGTATGAACACTGCCTCTTATAGTAAGTAATTGCAACCTACTATAGGTGCTATACTGCAAAGCAGATCATGGTGAAACTGCCTGAATGCAGAGAGGACTGTGAATCGTGCTCATTGAGGACCGAGAAGGAGAAAAAAGAAGATAGAAACAGATTCGTATGAGAAATTTAACGCTCAGGTTAAAAAGTAAATAGGGTAAAATTGTGACACAATGATAAATAGCCCGCTTTGGGAGGGGGGTATTGATCTCCGCCACATTCGAAAGTCTTCTCCCTCTATTTCACTGTCTTCAGGTGGAGACAAGTTACATCAGTTCAGTGCTGTTTTCGTTTCGAAATGTCAGCCCACATCAGCTCGCCTCAGACTGGCAGATGTTTATAAAATCTCTGTCATGTCAAGGCAATCGGGGTAAACAGGTGCAAATGGTCGAACCTACTTGACCGACAACGGGATTTGTAAAAGAATGGCATTTCAGTCTCTTTATTTTTAATATCTATCCATTGTCCTCTTTCTCTCATTCTACGTCTCTCTTTATCCGTCTTTTTTATCTCTCTGTCTCTCTTTCGCTGAGACATGAATTATACTTCAGTTAAATTTAGACTAAACGGGGGTGGGGGCGCTCCCCAGCCCAGCTAACTCTCAAGTTAAAAAATGTTTAATTTTTAAGTTTTTTTTTTTTATTTTTTATAACAAAATATGTATGTCGCTTATTTTATACAAGCGTTCAATTCTAGCACAACTGTCCTGCTCATATAATCAATTCTCAGAAGAGAATTAATTACGGGGAACACACTGCCAATAATGACTAAAATTCAAAAAGAAGACCCAAGATAAAACGTAATCGACGTGTTATCAATTCCTTGATCTTAAGCTGATGTGTCTATCGTTTTACCGTGTTTAACAACCGGGAAGCTGACTGACATGCGTAGTAAACTGTCGTATTAGAGAATTTCCCAAGTAGAAGACTTCAAAGTTACATGTTCCTGAAACGCTACAGAGACGGGAAATCTCTCGTCTTATGCCATGTATGAGGGGAGAAGATTTTTTTTTTTACTTAACCGGCAAAAAGAGAGAGAGAGAGGGGCAGTGAGTTTAGATAACTGATTTCTTGACTCCCCCGTGGGAGACAGATGTTGGGTTGGTTAATGAATGTATATGTATGTTATAAAAAAAGTATAAAGCTTGAAGAATTTTTTGATCAAATTGCATATATGTTTTTGATTAAATAAATAATAAATAATAAAGCAGTGGTTGAGAAAGGGATAGCAATAAAAAGAAAATGAGGTAAAACATTGGATACAACCTTACTACTGTAACTACAACAATTCGACCATTTTATTCTGCCGAGGAGCTAAACGCATTGCGGGCACTCAAGAACATTCCAGCTAGGTTACAGTATTCCGAAGAATTCTAAAAAAAAAAAAACGTCAACTGCGAGGTTGTGATTTTATCGGTTTTACTAAATATGTGCGACTAAAAATTAAGTACGATCAATGTACGACTAATTGCCGCTGTTGATGATGAAAGCAACTTCAACACATGCGATCTTATATATTATTTATAATTGGAATTCATTATTGATATGAGTATTATATATTAATTTATTTTCTTGCGGACTACTAAACTAAAAACTAAAAAGATGGGGATAATAGTCCGCAATAAAATAAATTAACCAGCGATCTTGTACTAAACAATTAAGCGAATTTACTCAGAATTTTCAAGAGGTTATCTTTGGAAAACATCTTTTTAAGTCCATACCTAAAAAGATATTTACTAAAGAAAACTCCCGATTTTTATTAAATATTCCCTATTACACGGGCGATCTACTGAGACCTTTAGCGCAAATAATTGTTATTAAAATAAACAATAGAATGACTTTAGTCACAGTCGCGATTATTCTTTGCAAATCCTTAAAGACAGACTTTTTTCCAACCCAGTGTGCCATTTCTATTTTTTTTAATCTTTGTAAAATAAATAAGGAAGTTTATCTTTCTATTATAGAAATTTAAAAAAAAACGAATTTAGTCACAATTACAACTTTCAGATGAATTTTTTTTATTATTATTGGGGGGGGGGCGAATAAAATTTTACAGGTAACCTTTTTACTTTAAAATTTAAATTTTGTAATACAATAACAATATAACGGTAGAAAATCTTTGTAAAAAATATAAGAAGGCCTTAAAGACTGGGGGGAATGTTTCCAGCCTCTTTTGGGGGGACTAGTTTTCCTTACATTTAAAACATTAGTGTCTTACAGCCCTCGTGGGGGCCATATAAATAATTATGACTTTAAAAATTATTTTCTGATTTTTCTTCTTTCTTTTTAATAATATTACATTAAGTCCCGTTTTATTAGGACGCGACTTTGGTCCATTTCTCACAAAAAAAAGCCAAGATAAGTCATTTTTTTTTTTTAGTTTTCTCACGCAGTTCTGTTAAGTCTTTATTATCGGCTATTGCGTTTTTATGTTGTTTGTTTTGTTTTGTTTTTTAAATTAAACTGACTAATTAAATCCTTAACGACTGAGAATTATTTTTTTAATACAGTGTGCCTAAATATTGTGTCAGTTTTTCAGGATTTAATTAGACGTACATAAAATCGTGTTTAATTTTTAGTCGTGCATAATTATTAAAATCAAGACACGACTGATCTAAAAAAAAAAAAATAAACTTGTTTATTTTTTTACAAAGATTTCTAATGAAAAAAATGCGCCACCAGAATTGGAAAAATAATTGTTTCCGCCTTTAAGGTGTTCATTATGCAAATAAATACTTATGTGTCTATTTACTTTAGAGAGAATATTTTTAAAAAATATTGTACTTTTCGTAAACATTTTTTTTTTATGAATCTAAAAATATATTCCGCCAAAATAATCTCTCGACTGAAACTTGTGAGAAAATCCATTGTATTGTTTATTCTAATAATACTGCAACAGATTTTTACAATATTTTACGCTGATAAACCCAGTAGTCTGTTCGTGTCCAAGTTTTTTTTTTTTTTTTTTTTTTTTTTACAGATCACCACTTATCAAGGCTCGGAAGCCACTCGGGAATAACGATTATTGCGGGTACAGTAATCAATGGGATAGTATCGGAGTAATCGTTAGTATTGGAGAGTTGATAAAGTGTATTTAAGAGTAAATCAGCGGCAGGAGCAATTAATCGTACATTTTTTAGTTGTACATTTTTAGTAAAGGTTTTTACGGACGACTAAAATCCGGCGCGAGTAATCAGTCGTACATTAATCGGGCATAATTTTGGTCGTACATTTTTAGTAAAATCTTGATTTTACTGTAAATATTTCGTACTGGGAAACTAAAAAGTAACTTGTTCCAAGTGAATGCAAGTTTTTGTTTGCTAAAATCAAAGATCATAGCTATGCAGTCATTGTAATTAGCAGGACCCATGGGAATTCCACGGAATGAAAAATATATTTAATCAACAAATATGTTTTGATAAAGTTGACATTTTTCTGGGTAACGCAAAAAATTAGGTTTATTTTACAAAAAAAAAAAAAAAAAAAAAAAAACAATAGCAGGCAGAAATATGAGTTTACTAACGTTTCTATGAAAATAGTGTTCATTGTATTTTAAATACACAACTGAACCAAATGCGATTAATTAATGAGCACTAATACATAATCAGAAAGTAATATTGTGCTACATAGTTCAATACAAATAATAAAATCACATTGTAAGAGGAAATTTTTAATTTACTTTTTCAGTTCAACACCTCTTGGTAGAAAATGTTCTTCCTTTTTCTATCCTGTTTTTTTTTTTCTTTTCTAATGATCACTTTTTTACGTAACGTTTCGTTTACTTCTTTTTCTTTTCGGTGAAGAACCGGTACACGTCGAAATTACTATTACAACAATTATCATCATCATGATCTTCAGTAGTAGTAGTAGTAGTAGTAGTAGTAGTATATTCGAAAACGATGCAATATCAAACAGAGCGCACTCCATATCCTTGTCCACGATTGCCAGATTGGCCGTTTTTAAAGCCAAATTTGTGAAATTTGGCTTCTTTTTTTTTAACAGTTTGGCTTTAAAATTAAATCTGTCTTTTTCGCAAAGCTTAATTTGCGGACTAACTAAGAAATAAACAAACAGAATCTTATACAGATACATGGATGTTATGAAATAATAATACATATCTAAGTACATTTTAAAGCCCACTTCTATTCCGTTGATGTTTCTTTATTAATGTTTATAAACGCCGTTATTTAGAGGAAAATAATATAACAAAAATGAAGATATAAAACGCTTGCCACATCATAACTAGAACTACAGAAATAGCGACGCACTCGGAGATTATGGAAGTGTACATGATGAGAAACACCATCGATGGTCGTGGAATAGCCCGATCCTGAATTTGCAAGGTCGGCCGCAGATGACGCAGGTATGAAGCAGCAGGATCGAGCTGGAGGGTAGACTGGGCGGTTTTCGTTTTATATCTTTTCCGTGTTTCCTGTTTGTTTGTTTTTTTATTACATTTTCACCCCAAACAATGTACATTGCTACTTTGGTGTAGGGGGCTACTATCAGGGACATAAGCTACTGGGGTACTATGTAGAGAGTTGGGCAGCAAGACGTCAGTTCACGTTACACTTGAACTTCTGCATGTCAGTACAGTTGGGGAAGCAATGATCCGGAATGGGATTCCAAAGTCTAGCAGTTCTGGAAAAGAAACTACTGGAGTAGAAAGCTCTCATACGTCTAGGGATGTCTACTGTATAGGGGTGGGATTTAGCTGCTTGTCGGGTTTGTCGATGGTATTTGAGTCGTGAGAGCATTCACCATAAATATACTTGTAGAACAGACAGAGGGGTGCAACATTTCGTCGGTGGGACAGAGGCTGAAGCTTAGATGACAGTTCAGGACCTATTAAGATGGAGACTCCGTTTTGGACCTTGTCTAGGAGCGAGAGACTAGTAGCAGATGCACCAGCCCAAATATGACAACAATACTCTATACATGGGCGAATGATAGCCTTATAGAGGTGCAGGATACTTTCGGGCGTTAGTAGCTTTCTAGCACGGTAGAGAGAGCCTACCTTCTTCGCAGCGTTCCTGGCAATGCTCTCAATGTAATTGTTCAAACTCATGTTTCTTGTAAACGTTAGGCCGAGGAGTTTAAAAGAATTACTTTCAGTTTCTCTATCTTTCGTCGCTCAAATAAGCCTTCGAGATACAAGAGTTTTTCAAAATGATTTGTCAGCAACATGTTCCACCCAGCTGGTTTTCTAGATACTACATGCATACTTATCGCGTTCGCAGACGTCCACGAAGCGTAGGCGTGAACAGTTGTTTTTGTTTTGTTTTTTTGTTGGTTTTTTTGCGTTGGCTAAGTTTTAGTTCACTCTACGTCAGGCTCTTAGGAATGTGTCAATTCTGTAGACATGGCTCACCCATTGCAAATGTTGTTGATGGAGGAGGATTACATGGAGGGTATGCTTGCTTTGTGTAGCACGTCGTTATTTGTGTCCCTGTCTTGCCAAGTGACACCAAAAACTCTGTGTAGGTATCTCATGTGGGGAACATGGAACTTACTTTCCTGATGAGTATACGTCACCCAAATTCCCTGCCATAAAGATGATGATGATGACACATTGTTGATCCACCTGGATGCTCGTTTTCCCTGGCACATTCGACTAGGTTGGCCATAGTTATGGGGTTTCAAATCCTCTTGCTGATTTCGTTTTCTAATGAGAGGGTGTCTGCTATTGTTAAGACCAGGAACTGGAATTGATTTACAACTTCCAGGTGCTTTCTGTTGATGGATATAACAGACGGCACTGGTGTTGCTTGTTCCAAAACTTGTGTCGTTTTTTTTTTGGGGGGGGGCTTATGGATAGACTAACTAAACAGTTTGCATGCATTTGGGAAACTACCCATTAAACTTTGCAGTCCCTCCTCGGAATGGCAAACAATAGCTGCATCATCTGCCAAAAAACAGCTCCCTGATCATGGTTTATCTCATCTTAGCATTTGAGTGCATTTTATAAGTGATAGAAAGCCGGTTGCCACATTTTAACTACAATTACATAAATTCGACCTACTGATACTGGAGACGCACTTTAATGAACTGAACAGCACCTTTTTGTCGTTTGCTATTTGAGAACATTGATTTATGATGTAATCCCATCATATCTCTACTGGAATTGTTTACACTCTAGTCTAAGTATGAACAAAAGTTTATAAGTGTATGTGCTTGTGCTATCGTTACATAAGATAATGAGCTTCCTACAATTCAGGGGAGATCACTCTTTATATATGCTTTTCTTTATTGCTGTGTACTCGTTGGTGGTATATTTTTCATTATCTTTTCAGTCTGATGAGCTCGCAAAATCCAAACCTCAAAATGCTACATCAACATTAGAAAACAAGAACCAGCAAAACAATCTACATCACAAAACTTTACATACATTTTGAGAAAACAGAATCAGATAGCAGGTCTACTGCGGAAATAGCCTAAAAGATTCGTCAAAAATACACCAAAAAGTTCCAATGCAAAATACTGGAATAATGGGCTAGCCAACGGTGTGGCAAGTATTTTCTGGATGAATTTACGCAAGACTATATAAATAAAGAAGGCTCTATCGACTAGCTAAAAAGAGGATCGCTCTACTATGATCAGGAGAGAATTGTAGTGACTGCTCAAGGTCAAGGCTAAATGATCAATGTTCTTAAGAAAATGGGTGGTCTCTGCAATGACGGGAGCAAGTTCTGCCACACAGAAGTAGGGAGTGTCAGCCACCTGACATTCAGCTACAAGGTTCTGCTAGAGGAAGGCTACTATATAATGAGGCATAATGGAGTGTGTAAATATCCCAATTGGATAGACTGTAAAATGTTGAATATCAAAAGCAGCAAAACCTGAGAACATGTTTACCAGAAAACCCAGTTGGAAATAAGTCATACACCACCCACTATAACTGTGCAATTCCTAAAGCTATGTCCTTAGTGATATGGGACAAGACATAGTGATATGGGACAAGAAAGAGAAAGAAGCAACCTTAGTAGAAGTTAGTGTATCCAATGATGCTGGGTTAAACAGAGCTGAGAGGGAAAACAGAAGGAATTACCAAGGTCTTATGTACGACATGAAACGAAACTGTAATCTTAAGCTCGTTATCATTCCAGTAATTATAAGCGCATCTGGACCAATGAAACAGAATTTCAAAAAGTATCTGACAAATATACCTGTTGAAGAATTGCAAGAGAGATTCAAACTGAATTAAGATGAACCAAGTGCAAGGGAGACTGCACTAAAAGGCGCGGCTAGAATCAGAAAAAGATCTCTTGGTTGAAATATATGAGATAGCGGGCAAATGTTTGGCATCTGGTAGGATGCCTCATTTTCAGCTTAAACAAAACGATAACAAGAGGTTATAAATGCATATTATTATATTGTCGTTACATAACATAATTATATTGTCGTTACATAACATAATTATATTATGGTTACATAAAATAATTATATTATTGTTACATAACATAATTATATCAGCGTTGCATAACATAATAATATTGTCGTTACATAACATAATTATATTGTGGTTACATAGCAGAATTATATTATTGTTGCATAACATTATATTATCGTTACATAACATAATTCTATTGCCGTTACATAACAGAATTATATTGTCGTTACACAAGAGAATTATATTTTCGCTACATAACATAATAATATTATCGTCACATAACATTATATTATCGTTACATATCATAATTATATTGTCGTTTCATAACATAATTATATTATCATTACATAACATAATTATATTATCGCTACATAACATAATTATATTATCGTTACATAACATAATTATATTATCACTATAACATTATATTATCGTTACCTAACATAATTATATTATCGTTACCTAACATAATTATATTATCATTACATAGCATAATTATATTATCGCTACATAACATAATTATATTATCGTTACATATCATAATTATATTATCGTTACATAACATTATATTATTGTTACATAACATAATTATATTATCATTACATAACATAATTCTATTATCGTTACCTAACATAATTATATTATCGCTACATAACATAATTATATTATCGTTACATAACATAATTATATTATCGTTCCATAACATAATTACATTATCGTTACATATCATAAATATATTATCGTTACATAACATTATATTATTGTTGCATAACATAATTATATTATCATTACATAACATAATTATATTATCCTTACATAACATAATTATATTATCCTTACATAACATAATTATATTATCGTTACATATAATAATTATATTGTCGTTTCATAACATTATATTATCGTTACCTAAGATAATTATATTATCGCTACATAACATAATTATATTATCGTTACATAACATAATTATATTATCGTTACGTAACATAATTATAGTATCGTTACGTAACATAATTATATTATCGTCACGTAACATTATATTATCGTTTCATACCATAATTATATTGTCGTTATATAACATAGTTATATTGTCGTTACATAACATAATTATATTATCGTTACATAACATAATTATATTATCGTTACGTAACATAATTATATTATCGTTACGTAACGTTATATTATCGCTACATAACATAATTATATTGTCGTTATATAACATAATTATATTGTAGTTACATAACATAATAATAGTGTTCATTAACTTTTCAGCAGGTTTCGATTTCACGATTTCTTCCTACGTGTTATTTATACGTGGGTTTATATGTCTTTTATCATTTCTTTTCTAAAGGGCATCTAAAATTCATTATGTGTGCGTGTGACATATCTTAATTCGCCGTCTTTCCTCTTTCTAGTCAACGTTGACTGTCGCTGTTTCACTTCGAAGTGGGTTACTGGGAGGAAATTCCAAAGTATAGCAATCAAAGGAAAGAAACTTTTAGAGTAGAAGGCTTTCCAGCATCTAGATACCTCGACAGTGTAGAAATAGAATTCTGTTATAAAACGGATTTTTCGGAGGTTAGGGTAAGCGTTAGGATTAGAGTTCAAGTTAGGGTCTGCGGTAGGTATATACGTCGTATATGAAGGGTTAAACAAGTGCGATAATTAATCAGAGCACATTCCATTGAAATATTTGTAAAACAGTCACAGAGATGCACCATTTCGGCGATGGGACAGGGATTGAAGCTTAGTTGAAAGTGCGGGGCCTATTATATTGATGACTCTTTTTGGACCCTGTCTAAAAGCGGAGAGATGTGAGTGCACTAGCTCAAACAGTACTTCAATCTCGGTACACGGTGGCTATGTACGTTACATACACGTTACATAAGCGATTCCAGTCCATTTGAACCCCGTCGGCTTGCTTTGTAGAATACACTGTAAACGCGTCTACAAAAGGGGTAAAACCGACCGCAACCAAAATGGGCACCTGCTAGTCATGAATAACAACCCATGATGTCTTAAGACAAAATCCTGGTTGTGGACCAGTTAATAAATATGAAACTAAATGGCTATAAGTTGCAACTCTCCACTTTAGCCCTTACTTGAACGAGTCGGTGTTATGGAATAGGTCGAACCCAGGAGAGTATTTGTTAGCTGTTTATCCGTCTCGATCTATCTATCTATCTAACTGGAGAGATAGACGGGAGATGAATATGAAGAATATTTATAAAAACTGTCAAAATATAGTAAAGCTAGATCATAGACAAGTTTACCGGAAGTATCTGGTCAGCTGATCGGATCTAGGTGTATGTTACTTGGATCAGGTTAGCTGGAGATCATAGAGAGTTTGAATTTGGACGTAGAGAAGAGCGGACGGTTTAACAGATCGTCCCCCCTTCACTGGGGAGGGAGCTGACGTGTGTGAAAATAGAGACCTAGAATTAACCACGCAAGGTAGATATTCACTTTCCATTCTTCTGCGATCGGCACATGGAAAGTGAATAAAAATTATATAAAACCAACTAGCGTTCTTTGAAGTGAATGAATATTCGTCCAAAAAAGTTCCATCCTCCTCTCCAAGAACAAGATGAATTCCAGGTGGGCAAGACCAACGACGCATGAAGGTATGTCCAAAATACATGTATCACACACACGCGCACGCACATATGAACAATTAGATATGAATATATCATAAATAGACAGCAACAACATAATTCTAGGTCTCAAATAGTGAAGAAGCACCGATAGACATTTAGTGACACGTATACACATCAGAATGAACCCTTCTTTCCAGGTACACATATCGACATGCGGTGTTATGGTACCCGAATAATATAACATACCCTCTTATGAAAATATTTCACAACAGACTTCCATTAATATAACAGGGAGGTCGGAGATGCCCGAACTAATCAATCGGCCACTCACACCAAGCTTCGTCGTACATGATGTGCAGCAAACGACTTCCACTCTTTCGACATCACTTTTATACGTCGCTTGAACACATTGGTTAAGGGTCGATCAGTTTAGAACTCTCGATTGGTATACCAACTGGATAATGTATATCTTGTCTATGGAAATCGCGCCAGACAGGACATAAAGCGACTTGATGTAAGGAGCTAAAAAATAGTAATCCAATGTTAAAAACTTTCTAACAAGTGATAGATAGTATAGATTCTGACATAGAAAACAGAAATTCTTCCCTCTTTGTAAGAAATATCACTCCTAGAATGTGAGAACTAAAGGACAAAATTTGACGGCTTCTACACAGGTGTTACATACCAAATTCACAGACAAGGTTTGTAAAATTTACCCGTAGCATAAAGTTTTAAAGCACTTACAAAAGATGCTTCGAAACGGAATGGAAACTGTAATTAAGTGAATCATACGAGAGGCTCGTCTACACTCGCACATTTCCTATTCTATCGTCACAAAGAAAGATCACGATTTGTCCGTGTGTCAGACGTGAATGACTGAATCGTTAAATTGTGTATGGATAAATTGTACATCAATACATCGCACTCACCCGAATCTGAACTCTCTCTTTCTTGTCGAGTGCGACCGAATTGCCTGAGAACGGAAAAGGGTTTCATACGCCATTACATATAGCAACTGGGATTTTTCAAAGATCCCCGATGCGAGTGCAATGCAGTTATCTAACAATTAAACATATTGATGAAATGTTCGATCTTGACTCTGCGTCGAACGACCGCTGGATACTGATACCTCTCTACTTTGGATTATCGATTCCAAAATAAAAAGGCTTGCGGAATTAATTTAGGTGCGGAAAATTTAGGCAGGACAAATGTACAACATGACACGACAACTGCTCCTGCTAGTTCTCTATTTCGTGTGATATTTAGCTACGACAAATTAATGGACGAGAAATGGTTCTTGCTGTGTCCTATTCTCCCCGCCCCTTGTCGAAAATAAATAGATTTTTTGTCCTAACATCAGGTTCAGATTTGTTTTGTTTTTTTAATAAATCCCCACTATGTCCAATAGAGTAATACGATTTTATAACTAAACCAAATGCTGCGTAAAAGTTGCAAATTAATGCAAAAAAATTAATGCAAAAAAAGTAATGTAAAAAAATTAATGCAAAAAAAAATCAATGTAAAAAAATTTAATGTAAAAAAAAATTAATGTAAAAAGATTAATGTAAAAACAAATTAATGCAAAAAAAATCAATATAAAAAAATTAATGTAAAAAATTAATGTAAAAAATTAATGTAAAAAAATTAATGTAAAAAAAATTAATGCAAAAAAAATCAATATAAAAAAATTAATGTAAAAAATTAATGTAAAAAATTAATGTAAAAAATTAATGTAAAAAAAATATTATTGCCATTAGTGAATGAAAGGAATTTTAAGATCAAAACAATCGTATTATTTTTTAAAAAGAGTCATTACTTATCAAGGCCCCCAGGCTATTCAAGTATAAAGGTTAATGAGTGTCCAGTAGTCAATGGGAAAATATCGTAGTAATCGTTAATAGTGAAAACTTGGTAATTTGAATTACTTAAGGGGATGGCTCATCAAGAACTTGTTTACGTTGGACTTGAAGACGACCATATTGTAGTCAGTTGGAAAGCAAGAAAACGGAACAGATTCCCACGAGCGTGTAGTTCTAAGAAAGAAGCTTTGTTCATTGAATCTACATTTATGTTTAGGCACAGGTAAAGAGTGGGAGGAATTATTGATAGTGGTTTCAGCTAGACGAGTGTTTCTTGTGAAAGTAAGGACAGGGGGTACCATAGATTGGAGCTCAGGCGAGCACTGGCCATGAAAATAACGGGACAGTCTCGAGACATCCCTTCTCTGGGAAAGACGTTGCAGGAATGGGAAAAGGACATCCCCTACTAGATTTCGAAGCTGGTTGTGAACTCTATCAAGGCAGGATTCTACCATTGCATATGTCACGTGAAAATATAAGGTGATAAAATTTTAACAAAATCTTGAAGAAAATACTGTAAGAAAATACAATTAGCCATTGTTTGCTTAATTGCAATATCAATACAGGTCTAACTAATCCGAATAGAACTTAATAAAATAATTAAATACTCTAAAATATTTAATTAAAATATAAATAAGCGTTTACCAATCCAGTCGTATTATTATGTTATTCATTTCCATGTGTACCACCATGAATTATCTCCCTTATACCATCTGTTTCTTTCTCGTACGCATTATTTAGTAATACAATAATTAAATTTATCGTATTTCCATAAATAAAACTGTAATGTACGCATGTGAGTGTTTGTGTAAATTATTAACCGATAAACTCTTAAACTACTGATCACATAACACTGTAATTAAGAGGAAATACACTAAAGATGATTTATAACGAGCAAAATGCTTGTTTGGATGGATGGAAAACGCGTCCAAAAACCGTCAAGTTGAAATGCAAAATGTTCATTTCA
This sequence comes from Euprymna scolopes, assembly GCF_053919585.1. NCBI lineage: Eukaryota > Metazoa > Mollusca > Cephalopoda > Sepiida > Sepiolidae > Euprymna > Euprymna scolopes. Next base: position 92,286,035 of record NC_136507.1, read on the forward strand.
ACTTGCTGACATTTCTATTAGTTTGTGCAGGCGTAAACTAATCATAGCTAAAAGTGGTCTAATTTTACAATCGTGTCTTTCTGTCGAGTTAGGTCAAACGGTAGCCACGCGACTGAACCGCTAAATGAGGAAATGCAGCTGATGACACCCAAGTATTTTTTTTTTTTTTACTTTAAAAACCAGCACTATATATTAGGTACAATATAATCGCCATGTTTCCGTTCGGTCTTGAAGGACAAAGGATACCCCTTAGGGGCGGTAGCGCGTGTAATTGTGAAGCAAGGGTTGCGCAATCCCAACCACACCTCTCCTGAATCGGCACTGTTTGAGTCAAGTTGTAAGGAAAAGTCTAAGACGACTGGAAACAATGCCGAGATAAGCGGAGAGCACATGCAGCAACTGAAAGTCCCAAAGGGTCACCCATTTAGTACTGACCAGGTTCAACGTTGCTCAAATATATATATATATATATATATATATATATATATATATATATATATATATATATATATATATATTAGATTAAATAATTACAATATAATATTTAATAGAGAATTGGCTCTGTAATAACAAATGCGAAATCTGCACGAATTAAAATATATTGGGCGTATTTTACGACCTGATAGGTCGGGCGCTCCTACCCCCTGCTAGTACGTAGATAAATAGACGTAATAATTTTAAAGAAAACGGCATTACAACCGAAACATCACCGTCTGTAGTAATAATGCATAAAATAGCGGGGCCTGTGGAAATTCCACGGGGGACTCATTTATATGTAATATATTGATGTTGCGTTTTGTAGATATTCAGCTTAAATGCAGACGTATTGATATTATTGTAGCTTTTTTGTTAAAACTGAAAAAGTATTTATATAAGCTAGCAGGGGCGCCCGGCGTAACCCGGTTGTAAAATACGCTTAAATATGATAATTGAATTCTTGCAGATTTCATATATATTATTATCAATTTTTTTTATATTATAAAGTTGCGATTTCAAAAATAAAAAAATCTATATCCATATGACTTGGGTGCATCAGTTTGAATCGAAACCAAAACTAAAACTTATATATTTTTTCATATATATATATATATATATATATATATATATATATATATATATATAAACATACATACATACATATATATAACGGCACTTTCTTCAGCTATAATTCAAACCGAAACCAAAACTTATGTATAATTCTTGGTAAAATTATTTATAAAAAAAATAAATGACTTGAGTGCCATCAGCTATAATCGAAACCGAAACCAAAACCTATGAAGAATTCTTGGTAAAATTATTTATTACAAGAAATGGAAGTACATCTTCTATAATATAAATCTCACCTGTCTGTTTAAATGTATGTATGTATGTCTAAAACTTTCGACAGAAGCGATGGATTTTCACGAGATCGGAATTGTTTTGAAGCCCAACCCTCCGGACGACAAATATCGAAAAATTCGCTAAAACATTAATTACTTCACCCTCAACGATGTACTTTTCAACAGGGTGGGATCGCTTTTTTTTCGCCGATATTTTCGAAAGTCATCCCTGCTTTTCGATTGACTAGCCTTAATTTAAACCTTCGCCACTTCCAAATTGGCGATGGGCGCAACGGCAAAGACGTTACGTTATTTTTGTTTGGTTTTTTTTTTTTCACGTTTTTTTCCTCCTTCGCGGTACGGGTTCGAGCCTGCGTGCCTACTACTACTTTTTTTTTAAATATATTTTGCTCAACATGCACTTTCTACAACGCCGGGCTAGTAATAATTAAACGACAGTCACTCACATGTAAGCGTGACACACAAAATAAATAACACATACGCTATCGTATTAATACACAGATTCTTTATCCTCTATTGTTATTAAACGTTATAAATTTATCTCAGATAAATGTTGATAATATTTATAAATTATAAAACTCTGTATAATTCCAATTTCTGTGACCTATGAGGCTATACTAGTTTCTTGCGAGATTTACGAAAGTGTATAGTTGTGATTGCTGTCGTATTCTCTAAATGATCTTATCTTCTGTATAGCATCCGGAAGTGGAGTTCTGTTGGATACCGATTCTATGTCTTTTGAGTATCTTTGAAGCATGTGACTACACGACAGTTTCCCGCTTCTTTACGTAATATCATTAAACTCTGCGAGATCATTCAAGCTGCACTGGTTTGATAGAGTCAAACGAGCAGCGATAGATCGAATCCTCCTCTCCAAATTTTCCAATAGTTGGGTTACCACCCCCCCCCCCCGAAGCCATATCATGGTATAGCTGCTATTGATCGCCCCACCCCTCTGCCCAGGTAGTTATGTGTCCGCCATGTGACCCATGTGGGTCGGGCTCGTGGTTCTATATGAATAGGGTGAGCTACCTTCTACTTATTGTTTGCACTCTAGTCTCCTCCTGATATTATGTCAGGAGCTCAACCTACGTGAGAAGACGTCTTCTTGACATTTGGTTCGCATGATTGGTGTAATTATTCGAAATCAGTCGTAGGAAAATAAACAAACATAGTTTGTATTGAATCTTCATGTTTATCTTCGTTTATCTGGGTAAGAACTAAATCAAAAACGTGGAGCACATGTCTTTATACCCAATCTTTCCAACGCTGGAGAGGAAAAAGTATGATTCATTTTTTTTTTTTTTTCATACATAAAGTTAGTTTAATTTTTATATCGTTCGTATATGTGAGTAAAATAGCTGTATGTATCGATCACGTTTAATTTTGTTTTATTTTTATTTTACACCTACTCCATTATTACACAAAACTCTCGACATTAACTTCTTTTCTGGACGCACGCATTATATACCTACCTGCTTTGCCTTTTGCTTGTGACAGAAACACATGCCTTATCCTTTATTATGAATCACATTTACCTGGTATGTAAAAAAAATCAATCCTTTTAATAAATATACTTCGTCGTTGCGGCATAAGTTACTAAAATCTTTCATCAATCATCAACTAATCTAAACTATCTCTCGTGTTTAATATATAGGCTGACCCAGGAAAATTATATATATAGTAATTTATAAAATATATATGGCGATTAAGCTACACTGAATATTCCGCGTTTCATCCACTCTAGGATTCTTCAGGATGAAACGCGGAATATTCAGTGTAGCTTAATCGCCATATATATTTTATGAATTACTAACTAGCTCTACCTACGTATTGAGCACTTCTGAAGTAAATACTTAAAGTTTACGTATAAATTTATACTTTTGTATATTAATTTTATGTGAATAAATGGAGTAGTTACATATATATATATATATATATATATATATATATATATAATCATCCAAATACAGTACTGTTTAGCTGTTTCACCGCTCATCAGTGTGCCTAGAATAGCAACTACCTCAAGCTCCTATCCGTTGCGCTATACGGCTGCTGCTAAGCGGGCAGTGAATTAACAATGTTTTGACATTGTCTAAATTACCTAAGCTCAATTTGTTTACACAAAGAGCATCGCTTCATATGCTAATGGTAATTTGTATATCACTTCCCAAATGCTCAACCTAAGATGGAGAGCATTATAGTCATCCACATACAGTACTGTTTCGCTGTTTCACAGCTCATCAGTGTGGCTAGAACAGCAACTACCTCAAGCTTCTATCTGTTGCGCTATACGGCTGCTGCTAAGCGGTCAGTGAATTAAGAATGTTTTGACATTGTACATATATATATATATATATATATATATATATATATATATATATATATATATATGCGTATGGGTGTGGCTTAGAGACTAAGGAATAATGGTTGTATGTTTTGGTTTCCGTTCTAGCTGATGGCATTCAAGTCATATATATATATTGTGTTGTTCTCCCTTCTATACATTAGGTTCAATATAATAATCGATAGAAAATTGTCTTTATAAAAATAAATACATAATCTGCATTAATTAAGATATCATAAATACCTGCTAATCTATATATCTATAAAAATGAACGTGTCTGTGTGCGTGTCTGTGTACATTTCCCTACGCAATAACTCTGTCAATTTTCAGTCTACAGACTCGAAATTTGATATACAAAGTACTGAGATTTGGGAACATCTTTGTAATTCGTTTTCGGCCAGAAATTCGGCTGTTAAGGGGTAAAAGTTCAACGATTTTACCTTTGAGAACTCTACCAAACTCCTCCGACAATTTTGGGTCTAAACACTTGAAATTTTAGATATATGTTTAATATATAACTTGATTTGAGCCCAAAACAATAAATGGTAAGGGGTGATAATAGGGGTCAAAGTTTAAAAAATTGACCTTTTTTGCTTTGACTCAACATACACCTCCAAACACCCGGGCAACACCGGGTTGAAATGCTAGTTACTAATAAAATTGGAAATATATTCTGTAATCCAGTCATACAGGGTGACAAAAAAGCTAAATGGAGGCCATCTATAACATATACTGTAGAACGGAGAGAACAAAAGGGCCAAAGACCCTAGTGTTTTGATGTGATGTTTTGAATATAATAAACTAATTATGACCAAAGTTTAATTTCATTCGGACAAAACACTAAGAAACGGGGCCTAATTAGAGTTGGGGCTCGTTTGTTGGGGATCACCCTGTATTAAGTACAAAAAGAAAACTTGAGTGCATGGCTAACTTGTCCACCAAGTTTCACTTATGAAAGTCTAACAGTCTTTGTTTTATTACTGTCAATGATATGCGAGAAGAGTTTAATGATTGTCTTATCAGTAGATGTAGACGAGTCCCAAACTAACCAGAAATTAATTCTTCAAAGTTTTATCTATAGGGTTATGTCTTTCAAATTAGTCCCAAGGCTGTTTTTAAATTGAATAGGGGCATCGTAATTACAGCCAGGGATTGCCAAAAAGAGGAGTATATCAGAGTTGTTGAGCATATGACATGGCATATCCAAGTCTGCTTGCCATGCGGTAATACACATTTGAAGCATAACAATGAACAATGATAAAGAAAGACTGTTGGGTATTCACCATGGTGGACAAGTCAAACATAAACTGAATTTAGAATTAAGATGGGTTCAACACCTAAAGTTTCATTAGGAGCGTCACTAAGAAATCCGAGGCCATTTTCATTGCCTTCCTAGAAATTGGCACATATATATACACTTGTATTTTTTATGTAGATCCTCTCACGCATCTTTCTATAGGAAACGCACACACGGGCATACATAACCAACAGTGTATTATTTTTAATTAATTGGAATTCGTATTGAGATTAGTAATTTGTATAATTTATTCATAAATGGATAAATAATAACTAACAGTGTTACCCAGGGCAAAAGGAACTTCTATTTTTTTTTTTTTTTTTACTCCTCTCTATCCATCTATCTTTCTCTTTTTTTTTTTCCTGCCTTTCCTATCCACCTGTCCTCGTTGCCGCTTTCCTTTCTGCCCAGCCTGTTCCTATTTCTTGATATACGCACGCAGATAATTCTCGCTTATAGAGATTTTTTTTTTTTTACACAGTGATCACCACTTATCAAGGCCCGGAAGCCACTCAGGGATAAGGGTTATTGCAAGTACATTACGTTAGTGTGGAGATTTGATGAAGTGTTTACTTAAGGGGGCGGTTCATTAGGAATTTGTTAACATTGGACTTGAAGACATCCAAGTTGTAGTCAGGTGGGAAGCAGGCAGACGGAACAGAGTTCCACAGGCGTGCAGTTCTAAGAAAGAAGCTTTGTTCATGGAATCCGCGTTTTGGTTTAGGCACAGATATAGAGTGGGGGAAATTTTTCACAGTGGATTCAGCTAAACGGGTGTTTTTCGTGAAAGATTGACGAGAGGGGACCAGAGATTGGAGCTCAGATGAGCACCTGCCATGGAAATAACGATAAAACAGATATCTCGAGGAATAAGTCGATACAGGGGAAGTAATTCTTGATAGAAAATCAAAGTTGATTTCCTTTAGTTAGTTTTATTATTTACATGAACTGACTCTACAACCCTTAGTGAAATTTGCTCCAGTTTTAGGTCAAGAATGGATTTTTATTTTCTGAATTTTAGATGTTATTAATTCCGGGAAGTGTTGGTAACGAATATACCAACTTTGTGGGGTTTTGTTTTGTTCTTTTTTAACTTGTAGCCGGGTATACACTCACACAATAACCCTTTATATAATAGAAGCTTTGCAATTGCTTTATTTAAAAAAGAAAAACGTTAATCTATATGAAACAGCATAGTACGACGTTTGACCGGCCCGAATCTATTGTTAGCATTGAGTTAATCAGTTCTTTCAAGAATCCAGTACTTACGTGAGAGACCTCCTGCCCATTCTGGTGCGACACGCTCCCCGGGTAGTTTCAGCCGTCTTTCTCCGAAGGATCATGTTCGTAGGTAATATCAAATTCACGGTCGTTCATTAATCGTATTGGTGTCTTGTTTAGGCTAGATGATTTCAACGATGTTAGTTTTTGCGTGGGGTGGTGTTTTCCTTCCATAGACAATAGTTGATACTCCGAAATGGTCGCTCATCTCGTGCTGACCCGACTCAGCGTTCCTAAACAACGTGATCAAACGAGATTGGTGTATTAATGTGAATATGTCGTATGACGAGAGCTATTACCTGAAGTTTGTCAATATTAATACCAAAGGTGGTGCATTGGAAGCGATGGGATTCGAACTTGTTTTTTTTTTTCAGGTTGTCAGTCTAAGTTGGTAGCAACTTTACTGTCTTCACTTTCGTATCGGTCAGTTCATTCGTTACTTTCCTTGTTCAGTGTTCTCTATCGTTCTGTTGATTTTAATTCAAGAATCTCATATTTGTCATCATTTATAGCTAAATCTTATATTTCTATGCCATTTTTACAGCAAAATCTTATATTCGTATACTATTTTTACTGCTAAAATTACATTCATATGCCATTTTTACAACTAAATTTTATATTTCTTTACGTTTGTTTCAAAGTAAATAAACACTTTAAAATAAGTTAAAACATTCGTTCAGACAGGTAGAAAAGTAATTGATCTTGCTTTTGATAACATTTATTTATCATATAGTTGGTTTAATACAACTGCTTTCGTTTGTTTTGACTGCAAAATGCTTGTTTTAGGTTTGTAACCCATACCAGAATCATCACGGCCGTCACTTGAATAGAGCATACGAATTCCAGGGGCTTCATTCGTGGGTTTTCATAGAGGAGAGTTCAATTCGAGAACTACACATCCTACTATAATTCGGACGTACGTTATCATTTATCAATTGTGCGCGTGGTTAGTTATCATGGCGCACTAATGCTGCCGATCTCATCTTTTCAACGTAATGATTAATGGTAAAGGTATTTACTTTTGTATCTTTCTACCCCCAACCCTTTATTCCATTCTTCTACTCCGTTTTCCCAGATGGACTCACCTTCTATATTGTGTGACTAGTTCCACACCTATTTATATCCTCTTTAAAACAATCGTTCGTTGTACCGCTTCTTCTGTCTTCAAATCCTCCTAGCTCGTACATTTTGTTTAGAAATAAATATATTCTTAGGGTAAAAACGGTCGCGCATCCTTACAGCGTGACTAGCTCATCTCAAACGGTTTTAACAATCAAAGTGTGTACAATAAAGCAACCAGACTCTTCCAGGACACCGATGTTATTTCGACGATCCCTTGGTGTAGTTTTTTTTTATGCGTAACCATTTAACAGCTGTGTTTCGACACATTTGCAATAGCTCATTTAATAGTAGGCTCAATCAATTGTGACGTCTCAGTAAATTTGATCCCTTGTTCTGCTTGTTGCAAGCTTCTTCGGAATAGTTGTCTTTCTCCATTTCCATCGCCTATTCTCATCAGCAGCTTAAATAGTAATTATGCCTCAGTTATATCCAAAGTTGTCTGCTCTTCTTTGATTTCCGGTTTCTGCTATCCATTTGGCTGGAGATTCATGGTCAAACGGGCAAAAAGCCATCCTTGACATGAAGAAAGGGGGGGGGGCTTTTACGATCTCAGAGAGGAAAATAATTCGAAAGGGCTATACATTAAAACCCCGAAATACGGCATTAACAATTAGTAATAAAATACAGTAAAATATATAATACACAGTATATATTAAAATAGCATTAATAACACCGTAAGGCGGAGCAAATACCGTAACTAGGGTTCCGGAAAAACGTATTCCACTGAAAAAAAAAAAGTATCCTAGAGCAACCGTATTCCGGCATTCTACAGTATCTTGCTTTTCAGTGTAGTTTCGTCTGCAGGGCAGAAATCGGTTGTCAAAGAGAAAAGGCTATCTTGACTATAAGCGGTATTTCTCCTCTTTGTATCTAACAGGAACTCACATTTTGAGTTTTAAAATTCTTTTTCGTTGTGATTATAAATACCTTAATGTTAGATAATATCAAATATTCTTTCAATTCGTCCTCCAAGGGGAACAGACCAAATCTGCTAAAGAAATGTCCATAGATTTCTAACATTTTCCATTTAACTACAAAAATTTAGGTACGAGTTTTGTTTTGCTGAAAATATGAGCGGTTAACTTCACCCAACACATTGCTCTCATTACGTATTTTATTTCGAAAGGTTTTTTTTGTTTTTTTTTTAACACCCTCAAGTCCATATAGCACTACTAGTAGTTCATCTTTCTGCACTTTGTCATTTTCTGATACACGTTAGCTCTTTAATATTAACTTCTAATAGAAGAGATTAATTTGTCTTTATCATATTATGTTAAAAGATTACGAGTTATTCAATCGTTTTGAGGCACAAGGCAACAACAATAGTGCTATTAGAACACATGCGTTTTATTGAAAATCGTAGTACAGCTACAAAAGTACGATTTCACTTGGTTTTCTTTTACGTCAATTTAAGACTTCCGTCATTTCCTTATGTGACGTAATCCCCAATTGAGGAGCTTTAGAACTACGCTGAGATAGCTTTTTGACCGATTCCGGGTAACGGCAGGTGCCTCAGGAATTTAGGGTGGATAAATATAGATATATTTTAATTCATTGTCAAAATGGATATACTTGCTTTTTGGTTGGAAAAACCTGAGATATTTTGTTATTTGGGAAAAACTCAACAACAGGAAATGCGAGGGTGTTCGAAGAACATATTGTACTGGCTGAGTGATGGTTGATGACCTCAAGGTTATGGGTTTTTTGTCTTGAGTTGGGTTTCAGCGTGATTTGATTGGCTGGAAAGACTTCCACCCCACCCACATCGGGTCGATATGCTCTAAAATTAAGCAGATTGCTTGTTGAATTCGGGGAGAATAGCTCGTATAGAACCGCCGTTCCCTGGAGAGGGGACCCCTCGCCTCCTCATCCAACCGTCTGTCGCTGTCTGTGAAGAGATTTGAGACTCTGAAAAAAAACTTACAAAAACTGAGTGATATTTGTAAAAACAATTGTACATAATTCTGCGAAATTAAGCTTCAGTAGAATAGTCTGCCTGCTGCTTCGATATTCGCTTTCAGCATACCAGATTTCATGTAACAACCTCAGAGAAGACTAGACGACACGAGCCGATAATTCAGATAAACAGAAGTCCTAACCACCTCACAAAGAGGGGTTACACTTACGTCTTAGTTTTAATTCTAATCTTAATTTCTAGTGGAAAACATTGCCCGTACGCTTCACTCTACAATGATTTCCTTATTAAATTCCGAAACGGCGAATATTTCTATTGTTTTGTTAGTTCATTATAATAGCCGTGTATAATTGTTGGTAATCTCATCTGCATTTAGATATGAGAAACCGTTTGAAATAACTTGTCTACTAAAATGTGATTGCAATGCTTTGGAGACACTTGTGCCAGAAATCACATATCGTAAATAATTAAATACATTTAATAGTGACTTTATCGCTAGTTTCATACATTTGAAGAAGCAGCTGATTTTCAAACTTGCTTCGACCGTTTTTTGTTTTTTTTAGATGTGAGAAATCAAGAAATGTTTGGAAGCAAGCCAAGTACGTCCAAGGATGGAATACTGTTGCCATATCTGGGCAGGAGCTGCTAAAAACAACCTATCCTGCCTTGACAGAGTACAAAATAGACTTCGTGGCTTAGTGGGGGATGCCCTTTTCTCTACCCTGCAACCTCTCTCCCACAGAAGAGACGTTGCGAGCCTATCCTTGTTTTATCGTTATTTCCATGGCAGGTGCTCGTCTGAACTCCAATCTCTGGTCCCCTCTCGCCAATCTTTCACGAAAAACACCCGTTTAGCTGAATCCACTGTGAAAAATTTCCCCACTCTATATCTGTGCCTAAATCAAAACGCGGATTCCATGAACAAAGCTTATTTCTTAGAACTGCACGCCTGTGGAACTCTGTTCCGTCTGCCTGCTTCCCTCCGGACTACAACTTGGATGTCTTCAAGTCCAATGTTAACAAATTCCTAATGAACCGCCCCCTTAAGTAAACACTTCATCAAATCTCCACACTAACGTAATGTACTTGCAATAACCCTTATCCCTGAGTGGCTTCCGGGCCTTGATAAGTGGTGATCACTGTGTAAAAAAAAAAAAGCACTAACTGCCGCAATGTCGTAGGAAGAGTTCAGATTTGATATTTTATGTCCACAAATCAAAACAGCTTTCAATTTCTCTATTTCAAGAACTGGAAATTCCGAAAAATGTTGATACAGAAAACCATTAAAGGCAAAGGGTCCGGTTGCTTTAAGACTTTTTAGTGTATTCTTCATTATTTTGATGCGACGTTAAAATCGGGAATCGACTTATAATTCACACAATATCCAACGTTTTACTTTTTATCAAACATTGTCAAATTTGTAAAACAAAACGTTAATTTTGATATAAATTCGTCTATTTTCTTTGGTCCTTTATTGGCAAGGGAAGCAACTCTAGTCGTTGGACTTATTTTGAGGGAAAGCATACAATTCTTCCTCAGACTTTCAGATTTTCTCAGTTTATATATCAATTATTCGCCAGTGTCAAGACGCTGTTCGAGGGAAGATTTATCCTCTGGCTACCAGATTACCAAGTAATATATTTAGTGATATGTGTGGTAAGTAGTTTTAAGTAATGGGCATTTCCTTTTGCTGTAATCAGAATGCAGATAAGTTCAGGTAAGCCAAATATGGGAAGGGAAGAAGCAAAATATGAGATTAGCTCAACAGGAATCAAAATCAAGCACTAATGGAGCCTAGTAGAAAAAAATAGTGAGCTTCTCCAGTAGATTTGCCTCGGTTACGCATTAGTGAATGACAAATTAAGACGTGCAATATAATTTCATCGATAACGAACACGTCTGATTCAACAAAGAACCTAAATCCTATTTAGGAAACAAATGATCATCTTCATTAGCAGTTTTAATGAACAGAATTTGTTTTTATTTATTATTTAATAAATTTGAATATTATTTAATAAAGTTGAATAAAATTTCTAAGAAGATGTAGAAATAAAATGGATTTAAAAAAAAAAATATTTTTTATTACAGCAACTCCATGCGAATCCTGAAATGAGAAAAAAAAAATTGTAAAACCTTGTACGAGGGTCGTAAGAAAATGCCTATATTTTAACTTAAAAAGTTGAAGAGATATGAAGACAGGAGTGGCACCATTTAAACGGCCGATTGTGCTGCAGAATGTACTTTTCTCCGTGTTTACGTTTCTCAATGCAGTTTTGCAAGCGATGAACGATGCCTCGATAGTAAAAGTCCTGAGTGTGCTTTGTCACCGCTCAGAAAAGTCGACGAATGCATTTAACTGTACAGACAACTGCATCGTTCAATAAGCGTCGCTTAATGTTGATCAGTTCAATTTTTCCGCATGGCAGAATTCCATAATACAGCCAAGTCTGATGCACGTCCATAAGTGGTTTGCTTAGTCTAACACCGTCAATATCTGCAACAGAGATTAACGTTTCGCGTCATTTGTAATTCCTGATCCATTCTGGCGAAATAAAAAGTACGAGGCATTACTTTTCGAAGAGTGCGGGGGGTTTTTTTATAATTGTTTTTATATCCTGTTAATAGTACATGCGTGTTACGTCACAAGTGACGGAAACGTGCTATATATACTGAGCAAGAAAATTAAACATTGATTAATTAACCATCATATTCTTTTCTATATACCTATATTAGTGACTAAGTATGAGCCTTAATCTATATAAAACAACATAAAAACACTGATCGGCTGTTGGCCACTGAAGAGCATTGTAGAATACATTTAGAAGAATTCAGTTTTACTTAACTTTCGAGTGAATTTGGTTTCAGTTTGTTTTTCCTACACGTGATTTTCAATAAATTGAAATCTTTCAGATTAGAATCGATAAAGCAAATTTAGCACCCCCTTTACAGGAATTCTGAATCAGATCAAATTAAAGCTGTGTCGAGATTCCGAAACCGTTAATTTTTTCCCCTCAATTATAATTGTATAAACGTTAACAGTTAATTATTTTACCGTTTCAAGTATTTCAATTAGCGAACTTTGCAAAGCGCTTACTGGCTTAAAAGCAACATTTTGTATCTTAATACGAGGTACGTTCAATAAGTTTCCCTATGGGCACTTAGTGAGTAAACTCCCTTCGAAGTAATCTCCTCCGGTTGCAATGCACTCCAACAAGTTCTGTAAGGCCCAATGGAAGTCCTATTGTGGGAGCATAGCAATGACCCTAGCCACAGCCCCTTTCAGCTTGTCTTATGATAGCTAAGGTTTCTCTTGAGCTTAGGGAATAACCAAAAGTCACAGGGGGAGTAAGGTATAGACTGGGGATGGTGAGGAACTGTCTTAATGCCCATCTTGGTCAAATAGTTTGACAAGGATGGAGTTGTGAACTGCACTCTTGGGAAAAAAATTCTACATTTTCAGTTCCTTCCGAATAATTATGTGTACCGTTCTCATACTAACATCAAACTATTCATTTTCTATAAACACGACGGTCCTTATCTCTCAGACTCCTTGCCTTATGCCACTTAACCGATGATCGATTTATGCCAGTTTCTGTGGCAATTTTGCAAATTTAAAACAATTTTATTGCATATCGTTCTTCTAAAGTGTTCTCCCATCCAGATTGCATTTTAGAAATTCACCAGCTGTAAAATCATGTTTTAGTGACGTGTATTCCAATTTCTGCCGTAGCTATTCATTTAAACCAAAAATCATTAAAATTGGCCCGTCATCTCGTAGGATAACTAGTAATATTGAATTAAAGAATCTACAATTTTAAATGCCTCTACAAAGTCTGGAAACAGACTGAAGGCGCATCGTAGATACACGACACTGGATTTGCGTGGTGAATCAATTAGATGCCAAACAAGGAAATAAAACAAGTACAGCCGTTGTAATTTAATTTTAGTAGAGTTTATTTCTATCATGCAGTTATTTTACAGTTAAAGTGAAGAATTTTGAAAATAAATTTTATAAAAAGATAAAGGAAGTGGTAAAAATCTATTCAACATGTCCGCCTTAAGAATTTTATTCATTTTTATTGCCCGCCTTAATTTAATTAAATTAACGATCAAGTGAAACTAGTTGAAATTTCTCGATGAAAAAAAAAACATTACTTAAAAAGGCTCTTATATAAAACGAGAACCGATTTAGGTTGTCGTGCATCTGATCTTTTTAACATCAGCAAGTACGTATCAATTCTGGAGCCAGTTGCCATAGAGACGCAATGGTGGCCGACTGTAGGACTGCTTTTTTGGCTTGGAAAGCCACCGATACGAAATTACTTGTTCCAAAGTTTGAAAGCTTTATAAAATTACCGAGTCACAGAATCCAGAAAAATGTTTTTTAAAAAAAAAAATATATATATATATATATATATATATATATATATATACTGGCCATTTCAATTTTAACCAAAATCAGTGAGAACTGGAGGTTCTCAGATATATAAAACATTGAACTACTGATGGCCGCTTGTAGAAGCGGACCCCGAAAGATTGGAAGTTTCAGCGCATCTTCCTAGCTTCAAGACAACATTTTAATGCCTTGCAACGTCCCAATCGAAATGGAAGATATTATGGTAACTTGATCAAATGATCTGTAACGAATGTCAATGTTGACTACATTGTACGCAAGAGATAAACAATTATCACAAAATCCACCTAAATGGCTCATTACCTACATATTAATAGATTGCATATCTATACAAGATGTTGGATTTTTACAGAAAAATAACGAAGTTTCGGTGTTTAACTGATTTTTTTTAAGTTTAAATTTTAATGTAATATTTTTCCTTATATAAATACCAAATGGATAATAGCCGTTTGTAGGAGCGAGCCTTATATGAATTCGAAGATCGTTACATTAATTTGATATCTTACCAGTAAAAATTCTAGAAAAAAAAATATCGGGTATTTACAGGAGGGACTATGTGAATGTTGCCAGTGAAAGTTTTGTGGAACGGGGGGGGGGGAGATTCTAACTTAGGACACCCAGGTTGTCAGTGTTTGTAGGAAGCCGGTTAAACTCGCCGTTTTTATTCCAAAGAAAGTTCCAAGGGAGTATGAAATTCACAAGCGGTCCCCAGTCGCGTGTATAGCCCGTTAGGGGAACAACGACGTTGTTTTGTGACTTGCGGGGAGGTATCGAAGTACAGCGCCTGTAGTTCCCAAATTGGTTGCCTATCTGGTACTGACCGAGCTCAACGTTGCTTACCTTCGGTGATCTAACGGGAACCGGTGTGTTAACGTGATTATGTCGTACATTGTGTTTCTCCACTGAACAACCATCAGGACTATTTGGATGATCTGTCGCATCTCCCTAGCCATCATTTGAAGTAACGCCATGTTGAATATAATGCATTCTGGTAACGGCTAAATCTTTATGAAAACAAAGCGTTTTTGTTTTTAGTATGTTGCGCTTCGAAATATTTACATGAACAAAGCTTAAATGTATAGTCTATTTTATTAAATAAAATAAATTTTTTTCTAGAGTAAAATACTTTACAAAAAGTGTTTTTGTTTTCAACAGAAAAAAAAAATGCAAGTTATTTGATCCCAACCCTAACTTCAAGTCTTCTGAAAATAAAATCAACTGCAAACTTCATTTAAAATAAAATAAAAAAATAAATTAAAAAACTCAAGATAAATAAGCCATTGCACAAGAAAAAGGTGCACCCTGACCGCAAAATGCCTTAGCAACCTCGTTGCGTTGGTATTCTCCGATAAGGGCACCTTAGTAAAATTAACATTTAGAAATACAAATAAAACACTGCGTACAAAAAAATTCAGATGATGTCATGCGCACAGCTGTCATGAATATACCTTCAACTTACCTTTGATGTAACGCGCAAAAGAGCACTTCCAGAAGTGTGCCTTTGGAATCACCACCCTACTCATCCGTCTGTATTAATATGCAGAAGTTTAAATGTAATGTAAACAAACATTGCTACCCAACTTCCGACCCACATTATCTCTTAAGATCTAATTACGAAAGTCTTAGACTTTACTGACAAGAGGGATTTAATGGCAATATGCCTTTATTTGGGGAGGGAGGAGAAAAGGTGTTTAAAGAAAACTACGAATTTTTACACAAATCAGAACAAGCATAACATGCATTATGTACGAGATAATGTTCAAGAAATTTTTCTGGATCTTCAGTGTTCATCTGTCGTTTCTTCTTTCCTCTGGTCCTTCTCCACGTCTCATCTGTCGACGTCCGTAACAAAACCAGTTTTCACAATGATCTCAGAAGTCTTACACATTCTGCAAAATCATTGTGAAAACCAGTTTCGTCTGTCTTGAAAATCCTCTTCACTTCCGGAAATGCGACGTCTTCTTGCCGTTCGTTGGTTTCGTCATTGCGTTTTAGAGCTACATAAAAATTTTACTTTGGAAAAAAATAATATACAAATATAAAAGTATTCACTTCATACAGAGCAAATGAAATAAAATGTATTTTTAAATGCTTAGAGCGCAAGGTTTTGTGAAAAACATTTCTAAATGTAGCCTCACTCTTAAATTCTATATAATAGTAAATGACATTTATCTGATTCTTTGAACCGACAATTATTTAACGATACACAATAGTTGCCTTTCGATTGTATCTTTCCTTTTCTATATTTTTAAGTAGAAATCACTGGGAGAGATGCAACCCTGAATCAAGGCGGAAAGCAACGGGAAACTACAGTCTTTGTCTTCCCGAGATTACCATGGCGCTACAGTTTGGAGAGTTGTGGTCGACGACGTTGTTGAAACAGCAGGACCGCTGAATGGACGAATTGAGAGCGTCCCTGTATAATTATTGGTCTATTGAAATGTAAAGAACTAAAGTTATAGTCAGGTATTTTAATAGTCAACGCTATGAGAGCTTTTGGTTGAACTTACCGCATAGCTCCGACTTAAGCACGTTTGCAAATGTGTAGATAAAGGTTTCTATAAATAAATAGATTATACTTACATCTATTATATAAAAACAGGATGTAGGATATTCTTATCTTGATGTAAACTTACCTGGATTAGACAAAACAAAAAGACATTTGAGCGGTTTCGTTCACGTAAGTGAAAACGTTCGCTGCTCAGATGGAAACTGATCAAATGTTTTTTTTCTTCCTGCGTATAATTGTTTGCATCTATTTTCGTACATTGCGTTTTTTATATCATGCAATTTATGCTCACATATACAGTGTGTGCGCGTGGTACAGAAGACGCGACACATTTGTTTTAAGTAAGCTTACCAACCCACTTTCTGGGAGAAGGTTTGGTTGTTTTACGGCATATCAACTCGTTTCAGGTTATTTAATGCTGAATCCAGTTATTTTAGAAATAGTATTCATGTTGCATCCAGTTATTTCGTTGAAAGGTTTTTATTCTTCAAACTCTTTGTATCTTCAATCACTAGTTTGTAGTGTTTGGTTTCGTTTTATACTGGATGTTACGTTTTTGTTTCCTGCGGAACATCAGTTTTGCAATGGGAGCGAAAAAAAAAGGTTTACAGTATTAATGTTTGATACATTTTATTTAGGCTAGGAAACTAGTTAGGGGAGCTGGAAAGAGAAAAGTGAATTGAGAAGGAGAATGGGGGAAAGGTGGGGTTTTGTAGAACACGAGTTTCGCAAAAGGAAGTAGAAAAATTTAAAAACATCAATGTTCGATGCATTTCGTCTCAGAAAGCTAATATCTTCAGACGACCTAATCTGGTAGTACCGACTGGGAGAAGGGTGTCCTTTGTGAGCCTCAATAAGGACAAAAGCATTTTCTATTTGCATCACATCGAGACGCTTCAGCCTCTTCGTTTCACTGAACCGAAACTTTAATCCGACACAAAACCATTAATATAAAAACGTGGCATTGCAACTGGGTTTGAATCCTTAGCCCGAGAGTAATTAGTATTTCCTGCATTATGCGTAAGCATAACGCGCTAGTGACATAACGTAGGAAAGAAATTCGAATCTAATTTTAGTGTCATTTTCCCCTTTATATCTAATAGTAAAATATTAGATATAGAGGGAAAATGACACTAAAATTACAAATGAAGAATGAAGATTTTGTATACACTACTAAAAGCAATATTAGTAAATAAAATAAGCAAAATTAAATGCACATTATCAGAGAATTTAAATGAAACTAATGTTTAGTTAGCTAGACAGATATACTGACGATTCATTAGAGTTTAGAGAGGGGGGTGACCAATTTCAGTCCCTTTCCGTGGGGGAGGTGGCAATTTAAAAAGCAAAACCGTTTAGTGTTCTTTAACCTACTATCGTTTTCCCAAGCGACTATAGATTTGTTTGTTTGGCACGTTTTTACGAGATATAAAAAATTAGTTACGTATAGTCTGCAATAAAAACGTTAACTTATGTTTTTATTATTTAAGTTTTAAATTGTTGACGTTCCACAAATTAAAAACGAATCATCCTGAAAGGAAGTCATCGAACTAAAACCAATAACTCCAGAAGTCCCCACTGCAACTGGAATAAGAAAATATCTTCGCAATCCGTTTAAAAGTTAGGTCTTATTACTGTTTAAACAGAAAAGTAAAATTAAGTTTCGTAATTCTTTAGATGAGGGTTGGTAATTTTGCATTATAGAGCTTATTCGAATCTTATTTTCAGTTACGGCCAAGGTAACCTTGGGGCTACTTCAGATGTGTCTTACTGAACTCCAATTATTTTAGGATCTGTATGCTAAACTCGTGAATTTTTACGAAATGTACTAGTTCAGGAAACATCCACCTGAATATCGGAGATTTACATTGAAAAATTGCCATCAGAAAATATTAATCCTAACAAATTCTAATATTTTTTCCAGTTGACGTGTAAAAAACGGTCGCGGTCCCTTGACTAGGGATGGAGGTGTAATCATTCTGATACACTATTTTTTCAATGGTCAGCGAAGGAAAAAATCCATCTAAACCGATGCAAATTTTGTTACAATCTAGAGTACTGTTTTAGGAGCAAGATTTGTCCCCGCATTAAACTACCTCGTCTAGGCTTGCAAGTAAATGACGCAGAAAAAGATTTGAGATGCCCACAGGAGACAACAGAATCAGCTAGTTTTATATTACTTTGATTTTTTTCTTCATTACAATTGCTTTTCCGATGACAACTGGCGACATGTAATTCGTTTATTTTGCTTTTCAATCACCGTAGATAACACCGACACATGCGTTCATTTTTACAAGCATCTTAGTTTAGATCGCTTATAGAGGAGTGCAAACTTTCCACCAAAATCACTTGCGACATGTTTAGCTTCATCGGTGAAACTTATCGCTTGGATCCATGTGCCTTAAATAACTAGCAAGGCTGAAACGATAAAACTTACGAGACATTCCTTTCAAGTCCTGCAAATAAAAATTCTTTGATAGAAAAATATTTAAGTAAAAACGTATTCGCTTATGTCAGATATTTGTAAAAAAAAAAAAAAAAAAAAATTATATATATATATATTAGTGGTTTTGAAGTGCAGTAGAACCCCGGGATACGGCATTAATCCGTTCCGGTGTTGGGATCGCAGTATGGCGCCAAGGCAAAAAATTTTTTTACCATACATTAAAAGTTAGTAACAAAATACAGTACAATATATAATACACAGGTATATAATCAAATAACCCCGTAAGGCGGGGTAAATACTGTAACCAGGTGCCGAAAAAAAAAAAAAAAAAAAAAAAAAAATCGTATTTCCATATTACAAAAAAAAAAAAAAAAAAAGTATCCTAGAGCCACCGTATCCCGGAGTTCTACGTATCTATTTAGGTTGATATTGTGACGGTTTGACTGGCAGTAATTGTCATTTCCTAAATTGATGAGTGCGTAAGCATAAAATAATATAAGCATAAAAATAAGTTATAAGTTCTTTAAGAAAAGAAAAAAAAAAGGAGCCCTTTTATGGAATTTAAAAAAAAAAAAAAAAAAAAAAAAAAAACTTAATTTAATCGCAAAGCAATATTTCTACTTTTCCTTCAATACCGTTTACTAATTCATGCCTGCTAGCTCGGTACCTATAGATACTTTCTGGTAGCCTGGAGGTAAAATGCTATCCTTTCGATTCAAGGTTGACTGTGACTGGGTTCGTATCTCTTGACTAGCAGTAATTTGCACTTCCTATATTGATGATTGCGTAAATATGAAATACTAGTGGATAAAAATATTGAAATCTTCACAAGATATAGAATTTAAATTTTCTTTCCTATGTTAGTGATGATGCAGCGTTTCTACATAATTGCAATGAAAACGTTATAGCACACACACAGTAGATAAGTGACCTTGGTGTGCACAGGAAGTGTAACAAACTCAAATATTTAGTTTACAGAATTAAAATTTGATATAAGCTATTTAGATCTAAAGGACACTGCCGATTTGCTTTTTTTTTTTTGTCTTTTAGCCGGTGAAATAGCTGCTAAGCGGTCAAATTTAAAAAATAAACGTTGATCTTGTCCTAGCGAAATTTGACTACCCGTTTTTTTTCCTGCGCATGCGCCGATGAAATTATAGGTTAAACAACGTTATTTACTGCAGTTTTTATATACTATGGATTAAGGTCATGCTATAACGGATACGTCTGGAGAGCTATGTGTTTTGGTTTCAATTCTAGCTGATTACACCTAAGTCTTTACTTTTGATTGCGAATTGGCCCTATATAAAATCTGCATGAATTACAATATATTTGAAAGAACTGTCGGTCGGTCACGCTTATGTTTTAAATGACGATTTTAATAGCCTGTGCGGTTTAAAATAGCATTCTAGAGGTGTCCGCGTAAAAGGCTCGATCCACACCTCGTCTGTCACACTTAAAGGCCAAAATTTGATTTTCATCGCTAGACGTACGAAGTGAGTGGACGTATCTTTCTAACCTTAGTTGTTTATGTTTAACTTTTATGAGGAGAAAAGACGTGACAAGAGGAAGTGGGATTTCAAAAGCAAGTGTACCAATATGAAGTGAACTGACCTAGAAAAAAATGCCTAGGCTGTTCCGTCGGTATTCTCCGGCTGGGGCGCCTCATGCGATTAACAAACAGGCCCATTGTAAAAGAGGTAAAACGGCAACGCCTAGGAGGGGGTGACCTAGAACTGCACAGGTCCATACCTCAGCTTACAATGAACAAACTGCATCAATGGCACAGACTTTGGTGGCTTTGGGTCGAGCGAAAACGATGTTTCCATCTCCATTTCTTGCATCCAATAACTGAAACGAAAAGGAAAACGTAAAACATAAAAATCGGAATTTCAAGACATTGTCAGGATTGTTAGGGTTTATGTTCCTTGATAGAAGCGTTGGTCGAGTTTGAATAAATACATATTAGATAAGTTTGAAGCCAAGAGAACGCATTATTACAAGATAAAGATATTTGTTTGAAATTTATAAATATATTTCGGAGATACACTTCATCATCAGTATGCCTTTTTGCCATGTTATTAGTACATAAGAGTCAGAAGTCCGTTTGTTGTTTTGGCTTCAAACGTATCTAATACGTATTTATTAGATTCAAGCCCAAAAAGCTCTATCAAGGAACATAAACGCTAACGTGAATTCCGCATGATCAACGCACCGTTCCGACATTTGAAAAGACTACAGTAAAAACAAACGGACTTCTGATTACATGCCCCAACAACATGGAGAAAAAAGACATACTGATGAAGTGTATTTTCGAAATATATTTATAAATTTCAAACAAAATTAATCTTTAATACGTTGTTTTGGCTTCAAACGTATCTAATACATTTTATACACTTTTAAGAATTTAAAAATTTGAATTTATGTATTACGTAACTTATGTATAGATTACCGACCAAACTGTCATAAGATTGTGCCTCCATATTTTCAAATTATTTCCTCCGAAACTAGAAGTCGCCGAGCGGCGCTAGGGGTCTCAAATGATTGGATTTTTACGGACCGTTCTTATGGGTCTTTAACCGGTTAAGAGTTTTTAAAGGGTCAAAATTGAAAAAAAAAAATCGTTTACATTCATCTTAGTTCATTTTTAATTTTTCATCAGTTCATATGCGTGTCACGTTGGTGCAGTGGTAACGCCGTCAGCTTTGAATGTTAGAATCGTTGATTGGTTGATGGTTTTGTTTTACGGCATATCAACCCTTTTCAGGTTAGTTAATGCCGAATCTGGTGATTTTGAAGAACGATTTAATATAGTTTATTTGTTTTTTTTTTTTTAAGTCGTATTCTATTTAACCCATAGTTGGGACCCTAACAGGTACTACCACTCCGGGTCAGAGTGGACCTGGGAGAAATGGCAATTAAAGGGTGGCTTCACACTCCCCAAAGCCTGCAAGCTGGGGCCTCACCATCGGATATAGTTTAAGGTCATATCCAGGACCGAATGTTAGAATCGAAACCGAAACTGACCGAGCAAAACTTTTAAAATCACAATATACGAAATCTGAACAAATTAAAATATATTTAAGCGTATTTTACGCCCGGACAAGGCCGGGCGACCCCATCCCCACGCCTAGTATCGTTAAAATATTTAATTCACTGGTCTAGAAACTAAGAAATCTACATACTTAAAATCGAGACTGGCCTAGGAGTCAAGTCTGACTCCTGGAAGGAACCGCTGATAGGAATCAATGTCTTAGACGTTCAAGTAATCGTGCTCGGCTCCCTTCAATAACCACGTACGCAAGTTTTAATTTTGCGAGCACAACCGATTAAATCCTAACTGATAATGAAAAGTAAAGATTGACGGATACAAAACTAAATTTCATGAGCAAAGAAAGTGGCTTTATCTAATATTTTAAAGGAAAAATTGTTCACTTTTCACATGAAAACAGAAGAAAAGTTCTGTATTTTATCGGTTAGTCTAGCCTTGTGCAGGTTAGTTTCGCTTTGTCTATTAGTTTGGCCTTGTACTATTGGTAACGAAGGAGTTAGGTTCGTCTTAACAGAACCGAAGCTTCAATTGTTTCAAACTGAATACATCGAGTGGTAGAACCTTGACCGGGTTCCATCAAGAATTTAATAGAATTTTATCCAGGAACATTTTTCTAACCTTTTATTTCATGCCTACCCAGTTTTCCAACTAGCTATTTCCCGATCATTCTGGGTTGGACACAAAGCTAGTGGTGGATCTCAATTTTACATCTCTGCTGAATGTGGAGTCGCCCATTAATTAGCACTAATCACATCCCCACATCTAGGAGTCGAATACAAACTATGCAGACATAAGTCATGTGTTTACCTCGTTAAAATGTATAATATAGCCAATAAGCCATGAGTGTAGTATGCTAAATTGGTGGTTAAATACAGTTAATTTGTGCTCAATTTTTGTAATTTATAAACTGTATTAATCCCAACTGGGCACCGCACCAATATCGATACTTCGTTTGCTGTGCCTTACCATAAAAGGTAAGGGATACAGGAGTTGAGATCGTGCACACCAATTCTAGGTTACCAGAAAACCTCGCCGGGCTGGCACACATTGACTTAATGGAACAAAAATAATTTGTCAAAAGCTAGAGGTTCAAGGAACACAAAAACAGACTAAGGCGCGCGATCGTCACGTCGTTAACTAGTCAGCCCAACCTCCACCTTTCATCACTCTTGCTCGACACGACCTAAGTCAGGCAAAATACAGTTATGAAGCCATCTTTGATAGTCAAAACGACTGGAGCAAGCAATTTGTATATATTTATTAGCAGCACGCATCTTTGCAGAAGCGCAACAAACATACATGGCAGCGATAAACAGATAAATCGTTATGGATAAAAAAAGACTAAAACAAAGTTACAAAATTTCAGACGGATCTGCCTTGTAGTTCCAACTAGCATTTCAGCCCGGCGTTGCCCGGGTGTTTGGAGGTTGAGAAGTTGAGAAAAGCCCGGTCCATTTTTTTTAATGGACCCCTATTATTACCCCTTAACATTGTTTGGGGCTCAAATCAAGTTATATCCATGTCCAAGGAACCTATATCTAAAATTTCAAGTGTTTAGACCCAAAATTGTCGGAAGAATTTGGTAAAGTTCTCAAAGATCAAATCGTTGAACTTTGACCCCTTAACAGCCAAATTTCTGGCCGAAAACGGATTAAAGATTTTCCCAAATCTCAGTACCCTGTATATCACATTTCGATTCTGTTGACTTTAAATTGAGTTATTGCGTAGGGAAATGTACACGGACACTTTTATAAATATATAAATAATGAAATGGGCAAAGAAATGAATCTCACGAAGATTTCCAATTTAAATTATTGATTAATTTAGAGTATTGCAAATTAATATTTTAGTTCCACAAAAAAAATAGTTTACAAACGTATCGTATGCAAATAATATGTACGATTTTAGTATAAAAACCGTTAAAACGGTTGACATGTAAACCAGAGAAACTAACGAACACTCAAAGATAAAAAGCAACCTTTTATTTAGTTTTTACTGATCGAAACTGGCAAATAAAAGTATGCCAACATTTTGTGTAATGCAAGCGAAAACAGTCGTAACAGTTCAGCTATTATAAAAAAGTGCTTCCTGATCCAACCGATCTAATCGTTAAGAGGCTTACTAACTAGTATTCATGGCGTACACGAACGTTCGATGATACCAGACTTGTAGTGATAACACAAGTCGACTGAAACAAAGTCACGCGAAGGGGGTAATTGATTGAAACTGGATATTATATTACGGCTAACGAGTTCGGCTAATATATTTATCTACTTTAACCACTTGCGTTTTATAGACTTCGATTCTTGTCGGTATATGATTGGACACTTGGTTTTACTCGAAGGAAATAGCAAAGAATAATAGCCTTTAAAAGCCGTCTCAAAGCTTTCGTGTTCGTGTTATTTACGATGTTTAAGAATAGCCACACAGACTAGTTTATGATGCGTAACCCAAATAGACATCTATTTACCATGATCGAAATACAACTAACTTCAAATTAAACAAGTGAAGCACGCATGATCCCCCGTGAATGCACGGTGAACGAAGCATAACAAAATTACTAAGTTCAGCATTTTCCCCCACCCCTCATTTGGCTCCAAAAGTCCTCAGGGGACGTCAAATTCTGGTGAAAATGAACAACCGGTGCAGTTTTAGGCACTAACATGTGAAATTGAGTTCCGCACCATTCAAAAAAGAAATGACCAAATCCGTCATTTGCCCCTCACCTCATTTAGCCTCAAAAGTTCAAGGCCTTGACATATTTAAATTTGAGTTCAACACCATGCAAGACTGCTAAATAAACATACAATCTGATAAATATGGTAAAATAGTACCAAAAATGGAGTTTTATTAGCCCTAAAAGAGCCCTTGAGGCACACTCAAGAGTTATCGCGAATTATAGGCAAATAAAATTATATAGAAATCAGTTATAACTTTTCAGAAAGTTGTAAAATCAAAGGCATCAATTTTTTTTTTTTTTTTTTTTTTTAAGCACAAAAGTGTCAATTTTAGCCATTTTAACTCGAAATGCGCCTTTGTGGGGGGGGGGGGCACCCATAGTTTTCCCGGAAAATCCGTTCCGTTACTTTTTTACTCGTGTTTAATGTTTGTGCAAAATTTCAAAAATTTCCAAGGTGTAGTTATTGAGAAAAGTGCAGACAGACGAACGAACAAGAGTAAATTTACAAGTCCACCCTCCTTTTGTAGAGGGAGAAAACTTCAAAAACTTATTTTAAGCTTTAAGGTAGTTTTTCATGTCAACTGCGCACCAAAATGCATGCGTTAAACTTCATTAAAAACAGTAATTCATGGATGAAACCAACCTGAACAGATGCTACACTTGAGTCTGGTCCGAAGAGGATAGATTATACGACAGTTATTTTTTCATTTTAGTTAAAACTTAATAGCTTGACACTAAAGGGAGACTGTTCATGACAAAATACCTCGTAAAATAAAGCGGATACGATGGGCGATTGGTTGAATTAGTCTGTCAGAGTTTTGTCTCCCATTTCAACAAAATAGCACGCCTGATTTTATGAGTTTACACCCACCTTGCCTCAGACCATCGGACATCGTTGAATGGGTTGTACATAATTCGAGGTTGCTATTAAGATTTAATAGCAGCCTGGCTTGAAAGATTTAAGAAATCCTACACCCCACGGTGGCGGGAGTGTGGGGGGGGGGAGACACACCAGTTTCGAAAATATGGCAATTCAGCTACACAATTTTTCGCATTTCATCCCTATGGGTATTCGTCAGGCTATTATATGAAATTGATTTTTCCTGCCTGCTTTTATATATTCGTAGTGCTGAGTTTTCTAATTAACCAAATAATTTTTGTTAGTCACACTGATCGCAGTCAATGGGCACGCGTTTATCAGGCATAGGTTCACTTGGCCTGTACTTTACCCCTTTATTCCAATGATTGTGAAAGCCAATTGTTGCCAGCGAGAAACTCTAGAAAGCTGTACTTGCAATAACGCAAAGTCGTTTGCGAATGTTATCGAAAGAGATGGAGAGTACCGGAAATCGGAAGGGTGCTTGTCACCGACTAGAGGGGATACCACCGGTTATCAATCTGATAGGGACCTGTGCGAGAACTGATTAGTACACAAGTAAATATAAATTTATTGAATCAAGCTTTCAGTTTGCTGTGAAAAAAAAAAATTAAATAAAAAAATCCTTTCGGTGTAAGATTTCGTTTTTCTTTCAAAGAGAACGATCTTTCAACATCAAAAATGAAAACAAAAATGCATTAAATTTGTTTTTCTCATGTTATCCCTTCTGATGTTTACGTCTGGTAGCACGAATAGCTAATTGGCTTCAATCATAGCGATACCGGAGTAGGACGTTAAGATGCGTTTATCAAGCGTAGAATCAACAGTCAGCCACGTTGACAGCAATGGACAGTTGAACCCAGTAAGAAACCGGTGTCGATATCGTCCGTACGAATAGAACAAAAAAGAACCTGGAATTCCAGAAGTGTTCGAAATGTTGTTTAAAGTAGAAATCCCGCAATAATTCTGTTACGGAATTTTACTTTGCGTTGATTGAATGTAAATTCATTTTTGGTTTTTATCCTATTTACGTTTCTGACCCGGTGACGTCATGTACAAAGTAGTAGGTAAAATTCAGTTGTAAGGTACGCTTCTAAAGGTTGAAGGTTCAATCTTCAGTGTGGGCGATATTCAAAATAAAATTGCGAAGGACTTAGGATTCTACTCCGTCATGGTTGACGTAACGAGTATGCTTTCCGTGGATAAAAAAGGTTTCCGTTCGAAATCCCTGCAGATTCCCCAAATACGACAATATAGGCCTGAAGAAGGTCAGAGGTTGAATCAACTGAAACGTTGGGAAAATATGACTCGAGATGAGAACGGTAGTCAGAACAATTGAAATACTTTTGCTTACATATTTTTAACCTATACAGAAAAATAGAAAGGGAGATAACTTAGTTTCCATTGGGAGGAAGATGTCTAGTGAATTTTAGCTCCGGAACCAGTGTCTTCAGACTGGTGAAGAGTGGAAGAGAGGTAAACATCCTGGAAAAAAAAAAAAAAAAATACAAGGGAGACAACTTATATGCTTTAATTCAATTTTATTCCCTTTCTGATTTTTCATTCAGTTGAACAATCATTACCAGTTGTGGACGGAACTACATGTTTTTCTCAACTAAAACTACAGTGCCCATAACATACTACAATAATCCTTTTGGCTAAAATCAGTGTGGGTTCTTCTGATGCTGTGCTTCGCCTTTTGTCCTCGGTCAGGAAGCATCATACTTCATGACGGAGAGTTTATTTAAAGAGTGCCCCTTTTGGGGGGAGCCGGATCCTCCCCCCCCCCCACATTAAAAACCGACCTTGTGTCTAACTACCCTCGTAGGGAGACAGTAAATAGGAACAAAAATTCGCTGCTCAAAGTTTAATATGATAGCTTAAATACAATTGAGGTCAAACTTAAAATCCCGAGTAATTTGATAAGTTTATCTAAAGCTATCGTAATAAATATGTCTGGCTTTTTCAGATATTTAAATCATCGAAACTACATGTATTCATTAGTTTGAAAATGGAGTTATGTTTGAAAAAAATAATTTGAATTTTAATTAGCAAATTCATTTAGTGATCCATATCTTATATTTCGGTCTATCACTCTCGCCCTCTGTCCCTACCTTCACCCCACCATCCGCCATGTTATTTTATAGAACGTCCATTTATGCTAACGTAAATGTCTATTCCACTCAATTTCTTAGCAGTTCAAGATAAAACTATAAAATAGATCGGAACAATTCATTTCAAACGAAAGTAAATACCCGCACAGGTTGTAATACTATTTAACAGTTACAAAGACAAGGAAAAAGTGGAGTGAAGATGCAAAGAGTGAAATACAGCGAGCAGAAGTATAGACTAATAGACTTCATAATGACAGCCAGACAAAATGAAAAATATCTCCAATGAAAGAAAGGGTTGAAGTAGGAGAGGGGAAAAGATGGGATAGATAATTAGAAAAGTTAGAGATTCACCCTCAAAGTACTGGGAGTTGTGGGTTGAGGGAAAAGAGATAGAAAGAGGGCGAAACAGAAAAATCACGTGTATATTCCGAATGGCATTCGAATTGCCGAGAAGTTTTATAAAAAAAACAAAAAAAAAAAAACAGCTCAAAGTGCGTTCACTCAAGCAAGGCTTCGAAACTCACATGATATTTGTACTAGAAAATAGTTTCGCTTTTTAAAATTAAGAGGAAAGAGACAAAAGCATTTGCCAAGTGGGACGGGGTTTTTTTTTTTGTTTTTTTGTTTTTCTAAATTATAACTTCCAGCTAGAGAACTGGAGATTATACGACTAAGCCAACCCCCCCTCCCCCGAGAAATGTCCGCCTCTAGTCAAAATAAAGTACCCATGCAGGGTTTAATTATGATTACAAACCATGCTATATTTCTTTCATGCCATTTTTTTCTCAAAAAGAAAAAAAAAAAATTCTAATATATATATATGTGTGGTTAGATCAGGTATATATAAAACTAAAGTATGCGTGAAAGGGTGACTCAGACGAACGGACTTTATTTTAACGACATTTCTTTACGTTCCCCGCTAAGTAGTCTTACGTTTAACTCAATTCTTTTATTGTAAATATCTCCACCTGTTACCTAATATGAAAAAGCTTTCAAATCGTCCCACTTGACCGATGATAACGAATAGATCCTAAGTGGATTCGACGGTAAAGATAAAAGGTTAAACAAGAAAAAGAGGACAAATCACTTCTTAAAGAGCGCAGATGTGAAGTCGTTAATATAAAAAAGGGGGCACTTGCAGAAACGTATTAGGCAATTATTTCTCCCACGAAGATGACCGTTTCCCTTTTTAGACTTATATTAAATAACGGAAAAAAAGTGCTTCAAAATAAGGCGTAGCCAATATTTCTTGGTTGCTTATGTGGGTGAGTATATTTGCCTTACACAAAAAAAAAAAAAAAATGAATGACGTCACTGTACTCAATCTTCGAGCTAAGATCAGTGTTCCGTTCTTAGCGGTAGAGTAATCTTTCTTGACTGGTGCAATTTTTATTTTAGTTTCATCCAGGAAGCTGAATATTTGACTTTCTATTTGCTTTCTTGCTTCCCATCAACCCAATAAGGATTTTGCTCAGAGTCTAAAATTTCCTTCTGTGTTTCGTAGGATAAATAAAAAGTCTTCGTAGCATTTAAAGTTTACCATTACAGGAGAAAGTCAATGGAACATTCTAATATCTATCAGATAAAGTGAGAGCCCTCGGGAAGCCCCACCCCCTTGATTTGAGAATTTCTGAAGTAAAATGAAACACGAGAACAAAATTTTCTAGGGTTTCTATCATTGATTTGGATATAAACACGTCCCCACCTATTATAAAGAGGGGTCATCAAATACCCATCTCGGATACAATTTTATCAGCGAAGTCGTTAAAGAATCAAGAAACGTCTAAGAATTAACCAAAAACCAAAGGCACAGCTGCATTATGTTTAAACGTGCGGCCATAGAGGACAACCTGGGTTTTTATCGCGTATAGCAAGGATACGATATTCCAGACATAGTATATAGCGTTAGTGAATGCTGGTACATTCAAAGGGGGTGTCATACAGAGAGGGGAGTGATGAACAGGGAAAGGAGGCGTGGAGACGGACTTGAGCAAGAAGTATATATATTAAGTAGTAAGTATAGGGCGGATCAGACAGCGAGTCGACGTCTAATCCCTGTTTTGTAGCGTCAAATCATTAGAGATGAAAAGTTTAACATCGTCATTCTAAATTAGTCTGTCATTATGTGACGAAACAAAGTGTTTACTTGTTTTCTGGTCATTTTTATTCTTGTTATTCATTTTAATTACCGTTTTTATAAGAAATAATTTCCACATCGCAAGATTTTATTTTTATTCGCCGTTTTCATACAATTCGTTATCAGTGCTATCGTGCTTGTCAAAACTGGATACTTACCCGGAATCTGAGCGACAGCATGTCAAAACCCAGATTCCCAGTACTTTTCGTTCTCTTTCATTAGCATTGTAACTTTGGTTAGCGTTCCCTTGACAGTTATGCTTTCTCGCAGGTAACGGTTAGTGATTTTTCATGGAAAAAGAAATAGGACGCCATCCACCATCTATTCGAGGTCTGGATGATACCATCTCTCCTCGATCTTTCCACATCGGGTCATACACACCACCTTATATAGCGCTCGATTTGGACGAGATGGGATCACATTTTTATCCTATACTCATTAATTCTTACAGATCAGTATTTCTAACTGGTGTTCCCTGGAGTCCTAAAAATCTCCGCAGAATTTCATTACTCCACCTCTTGAAAAACATTGCAAATGATTTTGCATTATCGCAACAACCGTTTACCATTTGGCAATAACCATTGGTTCTCTCTAAAAATGAGGTAGCAATAAACATCCCAAAGTGTAGTGCTCTTCACTTCCATTGGAGGTCTGGCAAGTGCTGTCGCTCCTCGGTCTTCCCATCCTCCTTGGCCCTTCACGACTACCGTGTCTTATCACCAGAGGCTGGTGCCATCTTTCTGTACTTTATATCATTAATTTATATTTTATAGAATTGTTTGCCGTTTCAGTTACTTTGGGATCATATTCCGTTTTATTTCTATTTATACCAAATTATATGGGGGATGAAAATCAATAAAGAACGCCGAATAAACTGAAGACCTGATCAAAGGGCAATCAGAAGTTTGGGTAACGCATTTCGACAAATCATTTTTTGAATTTTTTTTTTTTTTTTTTTTTTTTTTTACACTATACTTTGTCGGATAAATAATTTATCGTTCATATTACTATGAAAATTGGGAATCCGACGTCGCCCCGGACTTAAAGGTGTCTTCATACTAAAAAATATTGTGTCGTATAAGTGTCGAACAAATACATTCTAGGTATAAACATTCACGTACTTGCGTGTCATGTAAAAATGTGTACAAATAAAATTACAAAATTTGTCAATAGAAAAAAAAATACGATTTATAGAATTGCGTTTTAATGTGAAGAATTGGACGATGAATTATGCATAAGAAAGTGACGTATCTCCCTTGACTTTAAATGTCAGACCTTCAGTGCATTATTTGTGAAAATAGATCTAGCACATTTATAGATTATTTTTCGTAGTTTTGAAAGTTTACTCATATCGACATACGCAAATACTCAAAATGCATTCGAAGTTTTATTATATTGTGCATGCGTAAAAATAAAGCTCATGTTTCTATTTACCTTTTCACGATAGCAGAATTAATAAAGGTCGATGTTTTATGTAAAAAATTCAGCTCCTTAAAAGGTACTATCTGGTTTGTTTTTAATGTAGAGAAGACAGTTAAGAAAAAAAAAAAAATGTTTTGGCACGAATTTAGTCTGGAAAGATTTCTCCTTAAGAGATAGCATAACAGATTGCTCTTCGCTCCTAACCAAAAAGCAATTCTCGAAAAGCAAGTTCACAACTATCATTTTACAGGCTGATTGAAATTGAAACCAACTTGTTGACCACTAGGTGCATCAGAATTTTGGGGGAATTTGACACCCCTAACACGAAACTGCGAATAAAATATAAAAAAAACTCGTAATTTCTCTTATAAAAGTGGGTTGCATTTTCTTTATGGGTTATACTTCCAAAATAAACTATTAGAGTTGTTTTAAAAGTAATAGAAATATTTTTTTTAAAAACTAATGAAATCAATTGAATTTTACAAGTTCAGTATTTTTCAATTTTTACACTTTAAAAATCTATCAATTTTTCTATAGATAGAATTTTTACGATATTTTCAGAGTCAATGTGAAATTTTATGCTCTTTCCATTAAACCGAATATAATATTTTAGACAAACGTCTTCTAAATTCACGCCCCCCCCATTTTAAAATGTTAAGTAATTTACTCAAATTTTTATATATCACAAATTGAAGATAAAAGATCAATATATTCAAATTTAAAACAAAAGGTAGTGTTTTAGAAATTTACCTGTAAAGTCCGAGGTTTAAAACCTTTTTAAAAAAACTTTTTTTTTTTTAAGGAAACCGTGGTCCTTGCTCCTTTAATTGAAAAAAAAAAGGGGGGGTGAATTTCATTTTTCAAGTAGTTCTAAGCTTGGAAAGACAGGGGGTCGAATTATTCAATATATTTCACGCATTCGTCAGTTTGACACACCTAGTTGACGACTTAATTTTAAAAATTAAAATGGGGTGCAACTTACAAAAATTGAAAAGCATTCAAGTGATATTCCTTTGATCGCTAATTATTCGTTTAATTTTTTAACAAACGTAAACCGTCAGTTTAGAGTTGGAAACACGTTTAGAAATAACGTTTTGATAAATTCTCTGGAAATTTATAAGTTCACATTAAAGTCTTTAATTTGCACCCATTTAAAATGTTTAATTACCTAAGCGGATTGGTTTTAGTTATAATCCTCTTGTGAGAGCCTTATGAGCGCACCGTGAATACAGTTCATGCAAATCTGAAATATTGCCGTTTAAGAAGAAAAGTTCATTTTCTAACAAATGAAAAAATATTCTAAAAGAAACGAATTTTGGTAATATTAACGTTTCATATCGTAAAAATTTTAAATTAAAGATCTGAACGGTCACGGTTTTCTAACTTAATATAATATTATATACATAATATTATATACATAATATTATATACATAATATTATATACATAATATTATATACATAATATTATATACATAATATTATATACATAATATTATATACATAATATTATATACATAATATTATATACATAATATTATATACATAATATTATATACATAATATTATATACATAATATAATATAAATAATATAATATAAATAATATAATATAAATAATATAATATAAATAAATATAAATAAATATAAATAAATATAAATAATATAATATAAATAATATAATATAAATATTATAATATAAATATTATAATATAAATATTATAATATAAATATTATAATATAAATATTATAATATAAATATTATAAATATTATAATATAAATATTATAATATAAATATTATAATATAAATATTATAATATAAATATTATAATATAAATATTATAATATAAATATTATAATATAAATATTATAATATAAATATTATAATATAAATATTATAATATAAATATTATAATATAAATATTATAATATAAATATTATAATATAAATATTATAATATAAATATTATAATATAAATATTATAATATAAATATTATAATATAAATATTATAATATAAATATTATAATATTTATATTATAATATAAATATTATAATATAAATATTATAATATAAATATTATAATATAATATTTATATTATAATATTTATATTATAATATAAATATTATAATATAAATATTATAATATAAATATTATAATATAAATATTATAATATAAATATTATAATATAAATATTATAATATAAATATTATAATATAAATATTATAATATAAATATTATAATATAAATATTATAATATAAATATTATAATATAAATATTATAATATAAATATTATAATATAAATATTATAATATAAATATTATAATATAAATATTATAATATAAATATTATAATATAAATATTATAATATAAATATTATAATATAAATATTATAATATAAATATTATAATATAAATATTATAATATAAATATTATAATATAAATATTATAATATAAATATTATAATATAAATATTATAATATAAATATTATAATATAAATATTATAATATAAATATTATAATATAAATATTATAATATAAATATTATAATATAAATATTATAATATAAATATTATAATATAAATATTATAATATAAATATTATAATATAAATATTATAATATAAATATTATAATATAAATAATATAATATAAATAATATAATATAAATAATATAATATAAATAATATAATATAAATAATATAATATAAATAATATAATATAAATAATATAATATAAATAATATAATATAAATAATATAATATAAATAATATAATATAAATAATATAATATAAATAATATAATATAAATAATATAATATAAATAATATATAGCTCACAGTACGACCCATTGTGCACAACAGCTGTGTTCCACTATTCAGAATGATCGTTTATTTTATTTAAGAACTTTTCTGGTACATAGAAATATATAAACATGCCTCACTTTAAAGATAAAGAGTCTTGTTGGAAATATGTAGACAGATATTGAATATTTCAATAAACATTTTTTTTTTCGGTAAGAGAAAATTTTAAACGATGTTAAAGTTACCTGTAAAGGATATAAAAACAAATCCGATTTAATTTGTACATTAAAAGTGATAATAACGCACTGAATAAATATCGTCGAAAAATTTATCAGGAATAAAATAACGACAGAGAATTTAAGTCACCGGTGACTGCTACAACAAGTCGGGATGATACTTCTATTCGGGTTTGCCATATATTCGACTATATAACCACTAGTGGAAATATTAAACTTTCCAGAGAAGGCTTATATCGGAACAGAGGGAAACCGAAGTCACAATCGAGTTTAATTGGTAATTCTTGGAGCATGTAAAATACCCATATTTTTTTATGGATAGTAATAAGTCACTGAAGGGGGAAAACTCCATTTTATGAAGTCTTCATTTTCTTTATCCGAGAATTTAGGACTAAAACTAACGTAACTTCGAAGAATTGTAAGAAAGATGCAATTAAAATATTGTCCCTCTTGCAGTTTAGATAAAAAAAAAAAAAAAAGTCATTTAAATTTGTTGACCCTTCAAAGTGACTTTAATTCAAAGTTTCATTAACATTTTTATGGAAAAAATATAATTCATAAAAATCTAATGTTGCTTTCCTTACAGAATTGTTTTTATTAAAATATTTTCTTTCGCAGACTTAAATGTTGGATACATTTTTATACAATATTGATCGATACATATACAAAGGTTTTGAATTTCAAAGTTTGCTGTCTCCCCCCCCCCCCCAAAAAAAAAATTATAGTCTGGTATTTCCACGTATATTAATGTATCCGATAACTCGTTTTAAAATGATAGTTTCTGTATTTAATGATCATATAAATCGATTTAATAAAAATCATTTAAAAGGTCTTCTCGTTTCAGTTTATTTTTATTATGTCAATTTCAATATTGTTCCATTTTAATTCTTTTACAATTACGTCATTTTCATTAGCCAATCATTTCACCTTAACATTAAGGACTACGACTATTTTAATGAAAAAATAGTAACATTAAAAAACGTAGGTTTTAACTTCACAAAATTGAAGTCAGAATAGTTGCAATTAAATTGGACGCGCTTTAAAATTCGTTATTGTGGCGAGAGTAACTTCATTCTGTTAACGCAGTGAAGATGCAGACATCTTTTTCTAAAAATGCTCGTACGAAAAAGTAAACGAAACTTAGTTACCTCCCTCAACACAATGAGAGAACCGCGCAAATTGAAAATATAAGTTATCTCCCTTTAATGAATGGCGAACTATATAGAAGTGCCTAGTAGAAACAAGGGATTAATGCGAATGTAGTGGGCGCACTTATCTAAAGTAAACAAAACGTAGAAAAACGGACAATTTGCAGTAAGAATTTTTCTTGCTATGACGAATTGTCACATGCGAGCAATTTTTTTTTTTTTAAGTGTAACGTTCCGAACGAAAAGCAAAGTGTTTAGAATATTTAATTTTTTTATCGACGCTAAAATAAAATAGTTCAAAGCAAAACTTCAAAATAATCACATCAGTAGACATTAGAAAAAGTTTAAGTCTTTAAATTTAAAGATTTAAATTTGCTGTTCAGAATCCAAACTGAAGCCAGGGGTGTGTGTAGTCTATTTTAGACGATAAAATACGACATTGCCAACACGAACGCCATTCACAGTTCGTAAACTTCGAAAGATTTTATACTTTGAGATAATTTCCCATAAATTTGTTTACGTTAATATTTTTAACTGATAAGAATTTCCAGGCTTTTTTCTTTCTATTACATTTTAAGCTGACATTCACCACACGAATCTGAACAAGTAAACACCGTATGTTTAAAAATTTAAATACTTACATTTTTTCAGCTCTTCAGCAATATCTGTAAAGAAAAAAATATATAATTTAGAACGAATGCATAAAACCCAATTTAAATTCGATAAAAAAAAAAAAAAGAAAAGCAATCACAATTGTAAACTAAAAAGCAAACTGATCGTTAATCATTTCTAGAGGAAGTGACAAACTATGAAAGAAAATCCAAGACTATTATTCAAATCCTTGGAGATGAGCAATTTTGTGCATTGTTTATTTGCAAACTTATCCTCATATTCAGAATCGTTTCACCAAGTTTCGGCCAACTCATCCTGACCTTCAGGTGATTAACTGCGACGGGGTAGGAATACTGAATAACTAGTAATTACTGCCTTCCAGAGTTGTCTCACCATATGTTTGGCCAACTAAAAATTTTGCCTGCTTTGGGCAGGATTGAAACGCATACATATAACCTTTATAATAAAATGCTTTGAGTATAGTTTTTAAAAATTAAATTTATATTTATGTCAATGATAATTACTGACAAATTGTCAGAAATTTGTAAACAATGTTGCGTTATTTAGCTTATACGCGTTAAATATATTCTAACGTCAACAACGGTCTTAAAATAACCAATTTGCTGAAAATCAATATTCATGCTAAAAATGCTTATAACTCAAATTAAATCAGCAATTAGTATGCAAATTAAAACTGCTTTGACTAATTTCCTTGTATTTTTGTAATAAGTTA
Organism: Euprymna scolopes; assembly: GCF_053919585.1. Classification (NCBI taxonomy): domain Eukaryota; kingdom Metazoa; phylum Mollusca; class Cephalopoda; order Sepiida; family Sepiolidae; genus Euprymna; species Euprymna scolopes. The sequence goes on from NC_136507.1 coordinate 92,322,516, forward strand.
TGCCTTTAATTATGGCGGCATTTAATGGCGAAAAAATATACGAAGTGTATGTACGTACTAGTCACCGAACAAAGATGAAATCTTAAAGTACGTTATTTTATCAAGTAAATTTTCTTATTCAATAATTTTTCTTAAATCAGTGTTGATGCAGAGGAAACCCCGCGGCCATTAAGCAGTCAAGGATAGACAACACTTTCATTTCAATGTTTATCATTAGTATCATGTGATATAAGTTTGAAATTAAAATGTCTTCGGCCTTCACTTACCGAAAAACAAAGTCAAATTTATTTCTAAAAAAAAAAAAAAAAACTATCAATTTGTGTTTTGGGAATATACCATCCTCATTCCGGAACAAGTACACGATAAGTTTTCAGTTATGTTTGCCTTGAGTGCCAATCTGAATAAGCACCACCTTTATGAAAAGGTGAATTTAAATTTTTAGAGATAAGTTTTAGTACACTATATCCTTTCACTGTATTTTACTGTGCGCATAATTATCTCCCTTGAATGAGTTGCCTTCCTTTGTTAGAGTTATGCCCCTTACATTTTTTTTTTTTTTTTTTTTGCAAGATGAAAGTCGCCTAGTTTGTGGCTAATTCCTCCTTTCAGTGGTCCGATGTGCTTCTTTTCTATCGTCCTAGAGACAAGACGGGATTATACAGCTTACATTTGCATGCATTTAGGATGCTTTTGAGGGAAGTAGCCGGATTCATGCTCGCATTAAAAACCGAGCGTAACAACTACACGCGAGGAGACATAGCCCGTTTAGATAGAATAAAAATATGCATTTCAATTTGTTACATAATTTGAATTTAAAAATTCGATTAAAAATGAAGTGTCAATAAGTAAAACGTATTACGTATTTTATAAAACATGCCACGCAGTAATTTAGATGTTTTAATAACTTCATACTAATTCTACAAAAAGCAAATTTGCTTTAGCGGTACTTGAAATACTATTTGTACTATAAGATTCAGGGGACATAATTGGTAAGCTGGTAATATTACGAGTTAATTCCCTTAGATTTAAAATTTTCAGAGTTACTTCCCTTGACTGAAAAAAAAAAAAGTCAAAGGTAGATGAAAAGATCTACAACACAAGAAAAAATTAAATTTTTAAAATTTCATTTTTTAACTAACGAGGTCTTCCTTTTGGTCATAATCTAACATTGTAAAAAGACAATATTAAAAATGTAAATAGAACATGACATTCAACTAGGGTGTCTCAGCTAAGTTTCCAAGGGGCATAACTTGAGATTTCTAAGGGACATAACTCCGCATTTTTCAAAGTTTTTCGTAGCTACAAGTATTTTTTTTTTTTTTTTTTTTTTTTTTTTCTTCATTATTTCTGCAAATAAGTCTACCAATGACAGGTAGAGAGCATATCTATATCAGACGTTCGATCGTAAGGAGGTAAATTTGTTTTAATACCTTCAGCTAACTCACACACCGCTACTTTAACAAGTAGCTACCTTTTATTAGGCGATTACATGTAAAGATTGAAAAAAAAAAAAAATGGGAATCAGTTGCGTATGAAAATATAACTTAATGATCCTCTATTTCCACATCTTTTTGGAGAAGGTAGGGGTCACTTTCACATGTCATTTTAATGACATTTACTTTCAAATAATTCTAGCGTTTTAGGACATTTAAACTTAGCTGTGCAATTTTTATATACGGTTGTTTTAAGCGATTATGTTTAGTTTTGTGATAATGTAAGACTTGGATTAAAAGCTCCGAAAGAATGGTCCGATAATAAATGGTTAATGTATACATTTTAATTTAGCTGCTACATTTATAAAAACTATATTGAAATCAAGTATCATTTACTAAGTCTTATCAAATTTGTATGTCAAGAAATTTCTATTTAATATTTTTAGGAAAGCAAAGGGGAGCACTTCAGTCCCCATAGTTTTGAATCTCCAGGAAGGCAGAATTAGGCATAAGGTCTTTTTTTTTTTTTTTTTTTTTTTTTTTTAAATGTGGGTTGACCTTCAAAAAGGCTGAATTCGTACAAAAATTCAAATTGAATCTCACGCATGACTGAAGACAGCAAGTATTGTATTAAAACCCTTACCCTTTGCTGCTCCTGGTCCACAAATTTATAGAATTAAACTTAAAGGTTGATAATACCTAAGGAATTTTTAATTTGATAGTTGAAATTTATTATTTGGAACATGGTTAAAGATCTCCCTTCCACATCAAAGGTGGGGGCCTTTAAGAGATTAGCAATAAACTTACCCCCTTTTCAAAAGGGAAAAAATATTAGACTTGGAAGGGATCTCGTAGAACGAGAGAACTAGCAGTACACTGCAATAAAAATTCAATGTTTATGCCGAGGGAAGACTAGAATAAAATGCGCAGATTAACTTTTACGTGTATAAAAATTGCAAATATCACTAGTAATTAAACAATTTTTACTTGAAACTTTTTTTTTTCTTAAGTTAAGCATGCAGCCCCCCCCCTCCAAACTTCATGAGAGGAAAAAAAAATTACTTTCACTATAAATTCCAAGGATGGAATACTGTTGCCATATCTGGGCAGGAGCTGCTAAAAACAGCCTATCCTGTCTTGACAGAGTACAAAATAGACTTCGTGACTTAGTGGGGGATGCCCTTTTCTCTACCCTGCAACCTCTCTCCCACAGAAGAGACGTTGCGAGCCTATCCTTGTTTTATCGTTATTTCAATGGCCGGTGCTCGTCTGAACTCAAATCTCTGGTCCCCCCTCGCCAATCTTTCACAAAAAACACCCGTCTAGCTGTATCCACTGAAAAATTTCCCCCACTCTTTATCTGTGCCTAAATCAAAACGTGGATTCCATGAACAAAGCTTTCTTAGAACTGCACGTCTGTGGAATTGTTCCGTCTGCCTGCTTCCCACCGGACTATAACTTGAATGTCTTCAAGTCCAACGTTAACAAATTCCTAATGAACCGCCCCCTTAAGTAAACACTTATCAAATCTCCACACTAACGTAATGTACTTGCAATAACCCTTATCCCTGAGTGGCTTCCGGGCCTTGATAAGTGGTGATCACTAAAAAAAAAAAAAAAAAAAGCGTTTTGTGCAAATTATCAAAAAAAGATGTGGTTGAGAGAAGTGCGAACAAATGAACGATTTCAGATCAATTCCACCCTATAAAATGCTGCCTAGGAGGGCAACCAGAGTTGCTATTTACTTGTCTCCACGTGAGGGCAGAGTTAGACACCAAAGTCGGTTTTTTAATGTGGAGGGAAGAAACCAAGTGAAGGATTTTTCCACTAACCGAGAACAATTGAAGTGTATCAGAACAGATACTCCACTTTGATCTTGGCTCGAAGAGTTATCCGGGATAATCCGTACTGGCACAAATTTACTTTTGACTAATGTTTATGCAAAAATTTAAAAAATTCAAGTTATTGATAATGCGAACAAACAAACGAATAGGTGTCAATTACTAGGTACAATCCCTCCTTTCTCGGGAGTATTTAGTTCTCTCCCACTGCAGGAACTGGAACACTAGCATCGGACAGTTGGATTAAGAAGTCAGCACCCCCGAAAAGGAACACAGACCTTCAAAAAGACCAGTGGGCAGCCTCGTCGGCATTCCCCGGTGAGGACCTTTCAAGCGATTAGCTTGAAACTAACACCTCAAAGAGCAGGCAAAACCTGGGAGGGTGGACCGCCTAAAACTACAGAACTTAACATCCACCGCAAAATCAACATGGACCAGGTCATTACAGGAATGATCTAATCTGTTGATGTTAGAGTCTTGGGATAAAATCCCTGGCCTCTACGTGTTGTCGGGAGAGGGGGGGGATAAAATTAATGAGATGTCTTTTTGCAAAGACATGCTTGTGAGGTAATCCAGTTTGAGAAGGAGAAAGATGTTTTATAATTCGATGTAGTTGCCAATAAAAAGCTTTTAAAGTTGCCCTCGCACGCGCTGTTTTACAATTTGTCGATGTCAGAGGGAGACAACTCGTTTACTAAGATTCGTTCATTTTTTCATCTCAATTTAGGACGTGATTTTTTTTTTTTTTTTTTTTTAATGAAAGACATATGCGACGAATTTTTTTATGTAACAAAGCTGATAACATTAAAACAAGATGCAGTCTTTACGCGACTATTAAGAGAAAATAAACGAATCCACGATATTTTCCTTAGATGAAAATATTTAAGTTCGGCAACTTTTAATTAAAAAGTAAATGTTAAAGTTAGTCTAACCTTTAAAAACTACCAAAATCTCTTGGAAACAAATGAAACTTAAGCTGCGGCGACTTTTTACTAAAAAAAAAAAAAAAATAAAAAAAAAAATTCCTCTACAACTATCGGCGCATTTTCATTTTAACGTAAGTTATTACAGGCTTTGTTACAGAAAAAAAAAAAAGTTGCCGTGGCTTTAAAAGTTTCATCCTTGTTTTGTTAAAGTTTTATTTTTGGTATTTTTTTTTTTTTTTAGTGTTACTAAGACTAAGTTCAGACTAGTTTCTTAACCTTACCATAACATGGTCTTCAAAAAATTTTTTTTAAAAAGCTGAACTTTTAAAGGTTTTCATTTAATGAAATGAATATGGGTTCGTTAGTTTCTCTTAATAGTCGCGGAAAGACTACATTTTGTATTAATGTTATTAAGTTTGTTACATTAAAAAATTGTAGCTTTTTGGAAATTGTCTCCCTTTGCACAGAGGGAAATTATAAAACAGCGCCCCCTCGACTACGGTCGATCAGTTATAGCAGAAGCAATGCAAAGATATTCTTTGGCGCTGGGCGGTAGTTGCGTTCTAACAGGTTTTGTTTAACGCTTCATTTGATACAGCATTTCGGTTAATTTTGTGGGTTCACCCCTTTTCGATTTATTTAATACTGAATCCAGTAATTTAAGTGTTTTTTTTTTGTTTGTTTTTTTTTACGCTTGAAGTTGTTTATATCTTCGAATATTTATGGCGTTTGGTTTGGCTGTTTAATAATTGGTTTTATTTGGTTTTCAGAACACGATTGAGTTCTGCTACTGGAAAATATGTTTAGTGCCTTCAAATCAACAGATACCTTCAGACCACCCGATCTAGCAGCACCAGGAAATAGCATTTCAACTGCATCAGTGCATCGTAACTTATCTTAAATACATCCAATCATCTATACAAAACGTACGTCAATCATTTTCTCAGTTTCAAAAATGAAAGTCATGTTTAAATTTTAGACTATTTTTTGTTGGGCGTGTCACGCTTAATTTTAAGTTTTAAATAGACGCATCCAAGATGCATCCAAGCATCCTTATAAGCTGTTCGGTCTTATAAGCTAGCCCGATTTTAATAAACAATCTTAAGTATAAGCTGGAAAACTTGATTTTTTGGTCTGTCACGTTTTCCGTTTACAATTGTATTTTCATCGATAAATAAATGAAGGCACGTTATGTTAGATACATCCAATAAATTTCTATAACTTATGGTCGGTTATGCTCTAACTTGAAATAAAATGTTGCGAAACACGCATATAACAGGAATGCACTTGTTAAATTTACCAGTGCATAAAAAAATTAACTTTGTAATAAACTTCATGGGAATGAAAGGTTCTTAAATTGGCATGTGAATGAGTTTCTGTACATTCATTTTAAACCTTTTGAAAGTTAGGATATATTCAGTAGGACGGCGCTTAGGGTAAATGTGGTATTTTGGTGATAGAGATTCTCGATCAAAATGGATAACATTACTTTAAACACAGATGACCAACGACCTTTTTCTTCCTTTTAATGGCCTTGTGTCCGATTTGTTTAATACAACGGTTTATTTTTTCTGCAAATAAACATCAAAGTGAAGTACCTGTTCATGTATCACTTGTCCTCAATCATTGAAGAAATTCTACTCAGTGGCAGTTTTTATTTCCTCCTCCCCAGTACCTATGCAGAAAAGGTACCGTGCTACAAGATTTAGAAACCATTCTTTACATAGGTGTTTTATTTACGTTTTTACTGTCACCTAACTATTTAATCAACAAGAAATAGTAAAATTTGACTTTAAAATAGGACACTTATTCTCCATAAGTACATTCGTCCTAACTCGGAGTGCCCATTTTGGGGAGCTGGATCTGTTTTCACATCAAAATAAACCGTCTAACTGTCCGTGTGGGGAGGCAACTAAATAAACAATTGTGAAATAGGGAGAAAAGGAAGAGGGGTGTGCTGCTAGACTGAGGAAGATGTAGTTAAAGATGAAAGAAAAAAACGAATATTTGCGAGATAAAATTAGTGACGCGAGGGTTGAGATTTTATTAGAGAAAGGGGGGGGGTATTTAATGAGTAGAGGAATTAACGGGTGATAAAGAGGGAGAGAAATAAAGTGCAATGCAAGAAGGGGGAGTTATGGCAGTGCGGGTAAGACCGATAAAGAGCAGAATGCAAATAGAAGAAAATGCATAACAGATGAAAAGAGAATAGGAATTAAAGAACAAGGGCAAAGGAGGGAAAGGGAGAGATACAGAGGGAAAGGATGAGGAGAGAAAGGGGAGAGTATACGTGAAGAATGAGGGCGTGTACATGAAATGGACGAATCAAGGATGTTTTTAATGTAGAAAAAAAAAAGCGGCAGTAGAAAAAAATGGGGCGTGTACCATAGAAAGATTAGAAAGTATAAGGCAAATGGGCGGGTATTTAAAATAGAAATAGGCGGGACAAAAGAAAGGGAAGGCGTGCAAATTAAAGGGGTCAGTAGAGGTCAACATGGAGAACGTGTGAAATGGAGAATAGGCAATAGGTAAGAAGTGTAAAGAGATAAAAAGGAAGAGAAAAGAGGGAATAAAGAACGGATAAAGAGGGGGGGAGTATAGATTAGAGAAAGAGGAGTAGTTATAGGCAAGACAGTTAAAGCATGAAAGCAAGTAGGAAAGACAAAGAGAAAGGGGGCGGAGACAAAGGATGGCAGCAAGTAAGAGGAAACGAATGGAGGAAGAATGTGATTGAGCAAGAAAGTATTAGAAAAAGAGGACAGAGGGTGTCGAGTGAAAAACAGGGGGAGTAACGCGTGACAGAAAGAGGAAGACGTCTTACCGCATGCTTTTTCTATTAATTTTGAAATATGTCGTGATTTACCATTGTTTTGTAATAGACACTTACCTACAACGAAAAAAGTATTGACTACGAGAATATTTTGTAGAAGAACCCCTTCCCCGCAAACATATCCGACACCCACCGACGGTTTAACATTTGAGATTTTAGAAAAGGAAATATTTGGAGGTTTTACACTGCCCTCATTTTTCTCCAACCCTAAAATTTACCCTAACCCGAGGCATGCCTCAACAGGACTTACAAGACTAGGCCACGTGCGTAGTTATAATTATACTATTTATATAGGTAAAATATTTATTTATATAGGTAAAATATTAGGTTCTAACAACGCAGCATTATGTTCAGGGGGTTGTAAGAAAAGAACATCTCACAAAACGATTTTCGCATCTATAAACCTTATTTCTAGCTTTCTTCCTTGATTAGACAGATATACGACGCCAGATCTTTACAATATTTCGGGCGTATAACCCTTTGTCAAGCATTTTTATTTGTACCAGTTATCTTTAACGCGTTCGTATATTCGTTAGTTCTAATTGTACTAGTGGGAACATTTAAATTTTTCATAGAAAGTTCATAATGTAGCAAGTTTTATAAAGATGTGACACAAGGTCAAAGTTATGTGGGTTAGGGTTGAGGTCGGCTGTTTGTTTCCGTCTATTCTCTAAATTTGATTTACTAACCAAAATACCACATTCACCAAGAACAAGTCCTACTTTGAGAGGGGCACACACACACAAAGAATGTTTTCTGGCACCTAGGGATTTGCAGAGGGGGTGGGGGGATATGCTGAGAGTCAGCATATGCCATAAAAATCTAATTTACAAAACTCGCTATGTCTCCATATTTACAAACCCTTCCGAAACTAAAAGTCGCAGAGCGGCGCTAGAGGCCTAAAATGATTGGAGTTTTATGAACCGTTCTTTATGGGGCTTTAAGGGGGTCAAAATTAAAACTTGACATTTTGCACATCCATAGTTTATTTTTAATCAGTTTATATGAGTGTCATGTTGGCACTGTAGAAACTAAAGCTTTGAATGCTACAGTTTTGCTTTCGGTTTCGATTCTAGCTGATGGCACCCAATTTTTTTTTTTTTTTTTTTAATTTTTTTTTTTAAATCACGACTATAATATATACGAAATCTGGACAGGAATATTTAAGCGCATTTTACGATCGGATAAATCCAAGCTACTCGCACCCCGCTAATACTTTGTAAAATAGGCAAAGAGGTGCAACTGTCCGGCGATTGGGCAAAGGTTGGAACTTTGATAGTGCCCGACTGAAATAACTGTCGAATAGTGGTGCAATACATTTATAGTTAAATTCAGTGGATAGAGTTCAACTTATTTTAATGTTTTTGGTTGCCATAAAAAAAAAAAAAAAAAAAAAAAATTCCATATGTTTTTGTTTTGGCGTTTGAAAAATTTCAAATTTGTAGCCCGCCCCCCCCCCCTCACCCACCTCTTAAGAAAATTACTTAAAATAGATGAAAAATGTCTTTTGGTGTGTCATCGACTTAACGAAATCTGCGATGCATCATCCGCCCACGTTCCACTTTCAGATGCTGACTGCAAATATTTTAACATCCAACGTTTATGCAATCCAACGCTAAATACTCGTTAACGTATTTGACCCTCCCCTCAAAAGAAAGTAAAAGTAACACGGCCACGAACTTCTCAGATGATTTTAAAACGTAACCACTTAATGAACCATTCGAAAATTTTTGGCTTTACTGTTTTATTTGCAGGAAAAGGAAATAAACAGAATGAAAAAGTGGCCAAAAACCAAACTAGCACGCCGCCTCGCGTTACCCGGTCGTAAAACACAAACTACAGTGTAACCCGGATATTAGACTTCTCGGGGGGGGGGGAGCTACAGCTCATATCTAGGTTACACTACATTAACCCTGGCTCTAATTTGGAACCACAGAAAATCTTATATCCGTTTTTCTTATATAAGAGGTTTCTTACATCCGGGTTACACTGTATATCTATTTATGCAAGTTACGCATTACTGAACTAATTCTGTTGTACCAAATATATTGTCATTCCAAAAGTTTTAAAAAGAAATTACACGAGTGCCATCAGCTAGGATCGAAACGAAATCATTTCAGATAAGTACTGTATTTAAACACTTATGTGCTATCATGACAATGAATCCGACGATTCATTACAGTAAAATCGTGCAGGCGTTTTGTTATATACAGTAACCCTGGTACAAGAAACCCGAATATAAGAAAAACGGATATAAGATTTTCTCTGGTCTCAAATTAGAGCCTGTGTTAATGTGCAATGTAACCCGGATGTAAGAACTCCGGATATAAAAGCTGTAGGGACCGGAGAAGTCTTATCCGGGTTACACTATACCACACACGCGCGGACGGCCTAGTGATTTATAATCAAGATGTTAAAGGCAAGATAAATTACTTTTCAACATGAAGAGCTTTTGAACGTATTTTAAAGCGTTTATTCGGTTAAACGCAAGTTGCTCCCTCGCAAGCATAACCTGTTGCGTTCCGAAGTATGTCTTTAGAACATTACTAGCTTGCGAAGTTAAGGACTGAGACTTCGACTCCCGACTGGCACTAATTATCGCTTACAGACAATTGCGCATACTTGAGCTAGCGTCTGTTGGTATCATAAACAGATCCTTTAAGAAAAGGTAGTTGAGCTCTCTTAATTGGCAAGAAAAAGCGATCACCCTAAGCGCAAATGCAATATTCAGATTTCCTGTCGTTGAATACTCCCTGGCTGTTTAACGTTTATGTCTACTAATTTGGCAATACGTACTTAGTTTTCCTTAACCATGTTAACTTCTAGGAGCTTGAAGGTAGAATAACAGCTTTAGACAAGGGTTATAACTGGATTCTAATCCCGACTGACTAATCACTTCCTACACTGATAATTGCACAAGCATGGCACGTATAAATATTCATGTTTTAATACTATCAGGGGACACCCAGCCTTGCTTAGTTGAAAAATGCGCTTAATATATTGGTACATGCAGCTTTCATATTAGTGTCAGTTCTCTATTGAATATTATATCGGGCGGACCTAAATGAACTTTCTCCCTGCCGAAAAATTCCTTTTCACGTTTTTTTTCTATCGTCGATAAGACTTAATTTCCATATTAGCAGGAATTTAAAAAGTTTATTTAATGACTTAACAATGGGGACCACTTTAAAATTATGAAGTTCTATTTAACTGATAGCCCACTTTGCAGTCGTTCTTTAATTGAATGATTTGAGTTTGAACTATTACAATTCCAGTAATCTATTATATAAATGAATATACCAAAAAATAAGTTTTGGCTTCGGTTAAAGCTGATGCACTCAAGACAATTATATTTTTGAAATCGCAACTTTATATACAAAAATCGATATAACATACGAAATCTACAAGAATTAAAATATATTTAAGCGTACTTTACGACCGGACTACGTCGGGCGTCCCTTCTAGCTTAGATAAATATTTTTGCAGTTTTAACAAAAGAGCTACAATACCAGAGTTTCCATTTACAATGAACATCTACACAATGCCAACATCAATTACATATGAATTACATAATTAGTATTTGAAGAAATAGGGTTATATAAAAAGCTATTCTTAACATGTCGAGGTTAACTATTCGGTAGTTTTATATTAAATTAAATACCGCAAACATTTTATTTCACCGATTAAGTCAGTGTTTTTTTTATTGTGTAGTTGAAACTGAAATTATTAATGATTAAATACAAATTGAAAGTAAAGTTATTTAGAAAACCTAATGACTCCTATAAGTAGACACTGGTTATGCAATATATTTTATCAGTCAAGAGGCTATACATTAAAGATAAAATGTACACATTATCTTAAGGAGCAAAGCAGTTTAAAGTTACATACCTTTGCCAATAACTTATTTGCATACGTCATTGAAATTTTAGTAAATGCCAATTTAAGGTTTCAATAATTATCGAAAAGTAGAATGATTTTAATCCTGCAGAGTAATCATGTCATAAGCAACGATTAAAAAAATCGTTTGCGACTTATAGGATAATGGAATCTAACCATTTAATTTTAAAATGGTATCTAAAAAGATGGAACAGTCTGTAAACTACACATTTGTTTGCTCCCCTCCCCCCAAAAAAAAAATCAAATTGCATTCTCCTTATAAAATACAAAATAAACGCTACAATAAGCCGACTTTAAAAAAGTCGGTGTATTTTATTATAAAATTAAAATATGTATTTGAAAAATCTTACGTTGGGCAATAAAATACTTAGATATTACCGTGCCATTTAGTATAATGGTTAGTGGTAACTAATGAGCGATCGGGGTTCAATCCTCGGTAGAGGAATACTAAAGACTCAAATATTGAAGTCTTCCTTGTTAAACACTATTATAAGGGGGAAATTACAAGGGTAAGTGGAGTATATTATCGTCCTTCACGAAACTTGGTACGTTAGAGCTCGTTTTTCCTTTTCTAAAGGAATTTCAGCACGATCCAGAAATATCCCATTTTTTTCTGAAGTAGCACGTTTTCATGAGGCAAATAGTGGTATTTGTGATTAAAGATGAAATATTCAGGTTTTAAAGACAATTTGATGTCGACTAATCGACATCTGGATGGTGAAGATAGAGGGTGCTGAAATACAGAGTGAAGCAGGTTCTAGTGTGACGAGGTTTAGAAGTGAGTGGAAGGAGTTCAGAAACCGTCAGCCATTACTAACCAGCTTAGCGTTATTAGTGTTGACAAAGGGAAGAGAATGGGTGTGCAGGGTGACATTGTAAGCGAAACTTGGCCATGCGTCGCATAAAGATAAACATGGAGTCTAAATGCAGATTTAGCTCTGTTGGCCTCGGGGGGGGGTAGAATCCGAGCAGTATAGAGATGCGTGTACTGAAGAGGACTTCGATAATATGGTCATTGAAAACACGAATGGGAGTTCTTAGGACAGTAGACGTAGAACAGTGTGTATAACCGGTCCGGTTCAGAGTAGGACTAGCGAAAATATAAGTGATAAAATGTACTTTTGAAAAAAAAAAAAAAAAAAAAAAAAAAAAAAATGACCAGAGCTTAGTTTGGGAGTCAATTTCATAAAGCCGCCCAAAGCATATAAGACAGACATAAAACCGAATGTTCAAAATTTCGAAGCATCAAGTAATCGAAGAGGATTTTATTGAACGAAATCGGAGTTCCTCAGAAAATCCCCTTTCATATTGACCAAACAAAGACTCGCCTTCAAAAAAGATGATTTAGGGATATTCGGGTACGGTATTATATTAAGACCTTCACATTGCCATGTTTTCTCCAATACTAGCAGGATGGGGCTCCCAGCGTTGCCCAAAACTGGGGCATTTAAAGCTGGTGACGTTACCACTGTACCAACGTGACACGCATATGAACTGATAAAAGATGTACAAAGTGTATAACGATTTTTAATTTTTATCCCTTAACAATTTTAACCTAAAGACCCAGAAAAGAACGATCCATAAAAATCCAAATCACTTGAGGCCCGTAGCGCTGCTCTGCGACTTTGTTTCGGAGATATAGTTTGAAAATATGGAGACAGACCTAGTGTCTATATCAAGACTCGAGTGGCCACCATTTTGTTACATAAAACTTGACGCATGTTCCAAGCAATACAAGACACCACATTCCACATACGAAGGGCGATCAGTGAAAATTAGGAATACATCGGATAATGAAGGTTTTAATATAACTACTTCCCGGCGACAAATTTAAATGATATTCGTTCAGGGCAGATCCAAACACTCGTAGAAATCATTTTATAGCGGTTTTAATTTGGCCCTCAATCACATTGACCCCCTAATTTTATAGAATTCGGTCAAGTAGATACTTATTTTCTACAAAAATAAAAATATCAAACTGCGGAGGGAGATGCTGTTGAACGTTTTCTTCCAAGGTGCGCATCTATTTGCTTGTGGATGTAGATGTGATTATATTAAATTCATAGATATTTATTTTCCGAGCGTTAGCTGAGAAAAGTATAACTGATCCACCGGAGACAATAAGCCGTTTAACCACCGGACAGAACTGACCATGAAGTCAGTCAGTTGTAGTCGTAATTTTAGAATCTAGAGTGGTTCGCTTCAAAATGTAGGAATCCTGGTTTGTAAGAAACCGTTATGCTCTTAAACAGGTTATCACATTTCTTTAGTACAGGTCTAGAATTTTATATCCCGCCCCCATTCTATAAAATTCGAATTTTAAATTTTTATGCGAGGGTGAGGGGTGCATACTACCACCGGGCAACGCCGGTTAACGGGTCTTGCTAGTTTTAAATAAGTTTATCAAGTTAATTTTAGTTGAATAAAATTAATTTTTTCTTGTCTTTCAGTTTTTCGTTTAAAGACACCACCTGTTGCTACTTAATCATGGACACTGCGGAATTATAACTAAAGCAGTCAACTAGAGTTGATACAGTGTTCACGACTGATTATCGTAAATGTTCGTACGGTTTACGAAACTAAAGATGCCAACGCACGATTTTGCTCAGAATAATGTGTAGGACTGAAATAGTAGCTGATGACGCATTTAAGAAAAGAAAACTAAATACTTGCCACGATGACACCATTATACGCAGCGGACCTCCGTGACACTCCACCCTTATTCTTATGAAACACGTTTTCTTTTCTTTTTCTTTTATATTTTCAAAAGTTTTACATCCGGTTATCTCAGAAAAAAAAAAGTTTCATGTAAATTGCAGCAATTCCGACCTTTTAGTTTTTCAGCTGTTTGTGACCATGCAACTAAGATAGTTAATGAAAGTGCCAGGTTCTAATCGTACAAGAAAATATTTTTATTTTATGCACAATATTAGCAAAATTATTTCGTCATGAGCAAATTACAGTTTATAACACACCAATGTCCTGCATAGTTCCGCCATTTTATATTACAATTTGTGCATTTTTACTTTACAACGAGCAGGCCACCCAGCGTTGCCCGGTCGAAAATTACGCAGAAATATTATATTTTGATTAATGCAAAATTCTTTTTTTTATTATAAACAGAAATATCGTAGGTATTAAACGTAACGTTAAATTCCTTAAAATAAAGAAGTAAAAATAAAGTGGAAACTGAGACATGTTCATGCGAGCATTATGTTTTTTTTTTTTTAATTGTTATCTTCTTGTAAGAAAGAACAATAACAAAAATACTCGAGCTGAGATCGAAACCAAAACCTAAAGACATTGAGTCAAATACGATAACGATTAGACCAGCTTGACACGTTCCTTAAAAGGTGTTTTTAAACTACTTACTTTTAAGAAAAGTAATCTGTAATATACGCTATTCATGCGCATTCGTGAAACAGCAAAAAGATAAACATCCGATCACTCCCAGGTATCAATTTTTCCATTTTGAACCCTTAATAGCCTTTATTTCCGGATATAAACGGATTATAAAGTTTTCCACATGTCCGAATACCATATATACCAAATTTCAAGTCTGTAGATAAAAATCGTTGAGTATATAGGTTGAGAAGTGTCATAAAAATCATATTCTCACTTTTACAGATAGATAGATAGATATATAGATAGAGGTCTCACAATAACATTTTATGCCATTTTCGATTTTATATTAGAAAAACATGGTTCTCATTAAATACTAACTCCAAACTTAATCCATGTCATCTTAAATATAAAACCCGCCTGAACCTAAAGTGTTTTTTTGTTTTCTTTATAAGAATGTGAATTGTAAGCAGGACTGGACTTAAAAGTCATGAGCTTTCAATATCCATCTACCTTTCAGGCTAAGTAAGTGCTATGTGTAGAATATCATTGAGAATTTTTATCCCAAAAAATTGTACTTCAGTCGACTGAAACTGCTGACCGTCTTTCTATTATCAAAGTAGTTGACTCGTTGTATGGTGATGTCTAGCTGTAAAAAATTGTCCTAGTGTTGACGTAGCAGTCGGCGTTTCTGTGTCTCCCTCTTTCTCTGTAGCATCAATAATGTACTAAAATAAAAAAGAGACACCTGCATCTTTCTTCAAATACAGCATTCTTTTTTTTCTTTTTTTTTTTTTTTTTTTTGCACATTATGTAGATACCATCCAGCATGCTCGTCTGTGGGGCGAACGAATACAGAGCTAAGAAAAAGCGTCCAAATTTAACCAGCTTACAGGGCAAAAGGGACAAATCTTTCTTTTTCGACACCTTTCATTTCGGACTTTCTGTCAGTGACGTCAGATTCTGACTCCTAACAATGAATCAAATTTTCCACATTTTGCTTGATTTTAACCTTAAATGATAAATACTGTTTTTAACATTATTTTCACACACACACACACACACACTCGTATAATCTTTCTATATATGCTCAAGTGTATATAAATCTAGAAGATTCCCCTCGTCTCTGTTGACAGGCATTTATTTGTACAATTAGACGTTTATAATTACGGAGGTCCCACCCAATTAAAATGTTTTGGCCAAAAGGTTGCAAAGTCTCTAAATTCTAAAAGTCAATCTTGACTGATCCTAGGATCCAAACGAAGTATGTAGAGAACCAGGCGAAAATCATCACGAAGTATTATTTTTTTGATTATGGTTTTGTTTGGTTTGTTCTTTGGTTTTATTTATTTCGTTTTTTTTTTATTTTCTTGTGTGGTTTTGTTTGGTATTATTGGTTTTAATTTGGTTTGGTTCCGTCTTTTTTTTTGTCTATTTTGTTTTGGTTTATTCTGATTTCATTTTGGATTTTGTTTTAGTAGTAAATTAAAAAAAATAAATAAATAAAAACAGGTTCCGTTTTGGTCTGGTTTAAAAGCTGTACGAATACCAAAATAAAAATAAAATAATTTAATTTTATCATGAACAAAAAATAAAAAGAGTCTTTCATTCATGTTTTTTTTTCGTAAAAAATAAATAACTTTTCCTTAAAAATAAATATAAAGTGTTTTTCTTGCTTTAAATGTTGTGTCATTTTATTTTTATGATAACGCTGACTACTTTTTTATTTTGACGCCGAATCGTTTTCCTTCGATCTGTTCCGGCTACATCGACAAAAATCACTTTTGGATGCTTCAAAAGCGTACCATTATCTATTTTACTGCACAAAACAAGACCACTCCTTACTTTATAAAATTTATATATTTTATTAGTTTATATCGGTGGTCATTGATAAACCCTCTCTTTATCAGCCATCAACATGCGGAGATTTGCAACCCCTATCGCCACCGGTAGCTTTAGCAACTTGACAGAGTATTGGTTTATCTTGGTTATAATGTAGATTTTTTTCCTTTTATTTCAGACTAGTAGAGGTTCGCCCGACCTTGCCGACCGTTCAATACGTTCAAATATATTTTCATTCATGCAGATTTCGTATTTATTATTACAGAGCCAATTCTCTATTGAATATTATATTGTACCTAATATATAGTATTGGTTTCAAAACGTTTAAAAATGACTTGGTTGCCATCAGCTAGAATCGAAACCATCTAGCGCCCTAACCGCATTTCATATCGTTTGAGCTATCGAAAAATAGATAATAAAGATTTAAAATTGAACCGCTTCAAGCTATGAATGAATTTGCGCAAGAGCAAAACTAATAGAAGTATATCGGCAAATTTTAACTAACATTTTGCATTTCAAGATGCCGACATATTTTGTACGTATCCATCCAAACAAAGATTTTATTTGTTATAAACCATCTTTGGTGTATGATTACTATTTCCTGTTGATTTCAGTGTTATGTGATTAGTAGTTTAAGAGTTTATCGGTTAAACACCCATACATACATTTGCTGTTTTATTTATATAGATAATCAAGCTAACTGGTTTTATGCCGGGTACTTAAAAGGAAGTCTTCAAGTAGGGGTGGCATCTTGGGTTCTGTACTTTTTTTTTTTTTTTTTTTTTTGGCTTTAACTACCTCGATAGAAAATGATTGGAGCATTCTAGCTTAATATAAGTCCGTTACTCCATTCCCAGTTTAGAACGATATTTAAAAATAGTCTCCCCTCCCATATTTATACGTGGATATTTTTTGGCTTCATCTAACCTCGATAGAGAATGATTCGTGCATTTTAGTTTTACCTTATAAGTAAGATACCATAATGGAACTTTCAATTTGTGAGGTCGCGGGTTTTTTTGTTTTTTTGTATTAATTCAGTTTTTTAAGAACTCATTTAAAAACTGGTTAAGACTAATACAATTTGGGTTACGTACTAAGTTTAGACTGGCAAAAAAAATAATGCATACTGCAGAGAAAAAGCCGCTTTTTTCAGAGTTTAGTCCATAGTACAGATATAATTTGGAGAAAAACAACAACAAAAAAAGAGCAAAAACAAGCTAAGTACAGTTGAAATGTTCAGAAATTTAGTCAAACCTGGAAAAAAAAATGAATAAAAAATGTCTGCAATACACAAATATTTGCTACGTTGATAACTTGACTTTCATTTTCGATTAAAAACAGTAGTATAGGATCTTGCCAAAATGTTAGTTTTTATTAAAAGATTTGCTATCAAATGTTAAAACTTAAGCTGTGGCCAAATCTCTATCTCTGCCTCTACTATTATATAAAAGCCACTGCGTGAGTGAGTTCCTCATAGGTTCCGAAACGGCTGAGACTATCTTTTGCAAATTTCACACAAAGGTAATTTATATACCTGGCAGTGTTCTTGAGTATGATTTGTACAGAAATTCATCCGATAAGCATCGAAAATCGAAAAAATCCGATCCTAAAAATAGTCTTTAATTTTTACAGCAGAATATTTTACGTTACACCGACAAGATAGATAATAAAATCTTAAAAAAATAATTTCTTCTTAATAAAAACCAGAAATATTGATATCTGGAAATATAACTCAGTGATAGAACACTCGACTACAGATCGAATGATCTCCTGTTCAAGCCCAGGTAGACCTCACAATTTTACTCAATTTTTTTTTTCTTATTAATGTATTCAATTTACGATAAAAAAAAAAAGAGATACAATTTAAAATCGCCGCAAATAATTTCTGCGTTTGCATATTTTAAAACTAAATATAAATCAGAAGTGGTTTTCAAGGGCATTCATCGTCAAGCCTAAATATAAGCTGACGTGATATTGTAAATAAACACAGACGGAATTTGATGAACGACATTATCATTCTTATCTTTTTTTTTTAATAATTTTTTTTTTTTAACTTTTTTTTTTTTGCGAATTAGTCCGTCAGACATATTATTCCTCGTAATATATAATACTCAGCATACGATGGATTCTAAACATACACAATCTGCATAAATTAATATACCATGTTTAAGCGTATTGTACGACCAACTAACGCCGGGCATCTAGCTAGTTTAAAACTAAATGGCCAAAAATCACAATAAAACCAATGTTTGAGCGAGTATCGCTGGAAAATTGACGCGTGAAACATGAAAACAAAGTTCCGTGTTGATTGGCCCAATAGTTCAGAGTTTGGTTTTACTTGCACCACCCGAGAGCATCTTATATCTTTACAAAGCCACACTTCGTTTTTCGTATTTTTTGCCATATCTTGGCTGGTGCATCTACCACTAGTCTCTCACATTTTGACAGAATCAAAAAAAAAAAAAAATGAATCCAAAATCTAGGACGTCCCACACTATAGGCCGAGCTCCAACCTCTGTCCTATCATCACAATGCTGCATCCCTTTGCCTGTTTTACAAGTACTTTAATGTAATGTACTCTGATGAACTCATAGCACTTGTGTCCCCTCGCTGTACATATCCCCAACTAACCCGACATGCAACAAAATCCCATCATTTCACTGTACAGGTCACTAGATACCGGGAAGCATCATATTCTAATAGTGTCTTCCCTCGGAGTGCTAACCTTTGGAATTCTCTCCTTGTTTCCTGCTTCTCTGAATGTATGTACTTATCTGCAGAACAGACATCTCGCTGCTCAACTCCCCATTCCTATTAGGCGCGATCACAAATAGCAGCTTTTAACGTTCAAGTGGCAAAGTGCTTTGTTTGGTGTGAAAAAGAGTTTTAAAAAATTGTTTTATTATTATTATTATTATTATTATTTACTCGCTAGGAGTAGTCACAGAAGCCATCATCAAAGATTTCTCTTTGAGAACAACTTGTGGTGTTCTCTAGAGTATGAGTGACAACAAGTCTCCCCAGATTTCCAGTATTATCCAACCTTCTCGATAATTATGCCGGCCCCTTTAAGAAACCCGTTTCTTATCGTTGAGCCCTTTCAGTTGAAACAAAAAGTCGGTCAATTTAGCTCATGATATAATGATTAGATCACTCTGACAGACGTTAAAAAGCATTAAAAAAACAAATGTTTAAAAACAATATTTCTCGCGGTTAACGGTAGCCGAATGGATTAGGACCTTGCTAATGAAGCCAGAGATGACTTCAGTTGCTGGGTTCGAATCTATTGACTGGTGTTAATCGTGACATCCTCCACTGATGATTCCCAAAAGGACGAAATAGTATTGTCTGTAGGTATTTAATAATTATATATATATATTTAATATTTAATAATTATATATATATATATATATATATATATATATATATATTATTTCGATTCAAGTTAATGCACCCAAGTCATACATATATTCGTTTTATTTTGGAAATCGCAACATTATAACATATAAAAATCGATAGAAAATTAACCCTGTAATAATATATACGAAATCTGCAAGAAGTAAAATATCATATTAAATCGTACTTTACGACCGGACTTTACCAGGCGTTCATGCTAGCTTAGCTTTTGCAGTTTTAACAAAAAAGCTACAATAATATCAGAGCGTCTCCATTTACACTGAACATTTACAGAATGCCAACATCAATATATTACATATGAATCCCCTGTGGAATTTTCACAGGTCCCGCTAGTTATTATTATTATTTACCAATCTTATTATTTATTTATTTAATTAATTATTTGTTTATTTATTAATAAGGGATTTTAGCGTAGCTCTGCATTCTCTGGGTGCGCAATCAATTCATTATAATTTTATTCGTTTTTTGGTGGTTCTTTGAAACACGTCACTCGCTGTCTGA
>NC_136507.1:92347544-92352544 GCF_053919585.1 Euprymna scolopes
AGTTATTGTTTATAAATTCCATTGTACATGCCTCTTTTAGGTGGCATTTCATTTAGACTCAGGAAACACAATCATAATAATAATAATAATAATAGACTACTTCATTTTCCAGCGTTGCCCAGAAGCAACAGCATAATAATTGATGAGCCGAGAATTATTCCCAATTAGCCTTAGGCAGCGGTTTTCGTTAAAAAATGTCGAAAGCAAAAGAAACACATGGTTTCGCATCCCGTTACATTCAACCAAGCTGTTGAATCAAATAAGGACAAAACATGTGTCCCTGGATAATCAATTATATATATATGTATGTATATGTGTATATGTCTCTGTGTGTGAGAGAAAGAGAGAGAGAAGGAGAGAGAGAGAGTATGTGTGTGTGTATGTGTGTGTGTGTGTGTGTGTGTGTGTGTGTGTGTGTGTGTGTGTGTGTGTGTGTGTGTGGTGCTGCCTCGGATAATTTTTATACTGAGACTTAAGAGAGCCCTGTAAAGAAACATATTATAGGCATCTTTTCTCTAGATTTGAAACTGATGGTACCGATATTGTTCTGATTTTCTTTAATGCCTATATAAACAGCTACTACGCTCTTATTTTTTTAAGGTTCACTAATACTTTCGCACTCTGTAGTTTTCTCCCACCAACCTTACATAAAACCCAAACTTCTTGAAATCGGAACAGATCTGATCCAAGACAACACATGTTGCACGGGCAAAGCACACGATGTATTTCTACGGGGAATTTTATAACAATAATTGATAATAAAAAGATTCTTATCTTAACAATTTAATCCAGTTTTACGGTAGTCCTGATTGTAACAGAGCGCGGACGCGCGTATGCAAATACATGCGAAATGACGTCACCCATAAAGTAAAAGACTATAAAAAGAAGGCAGAGCACATTAGAGAAAACGATCATGTTAGAGACGTGGATGACGTTCGAGAGCACGTTAGAGACGTGGGCGATGTCACAGCCATAACGAGAAGTCACGGGTAGCGGGAGCATGAGAAAATACATGTTACAACGGGAAAAAGTGAGTTGAAGTTCTTTCCTATTCTTTGTCTACTTTGCGACTGAGTCTACAGCGTGTTGGGTAACATTACACGATCATCAGAAGTGTAGTCCCTTTTCAACGTAGGTGTATATATTTGAACGTGAGCTCATATTATCCAAAATTCAAATGTTTCTGATTTTTAGTCCCCTTTCGCGTTCTATACCCTGACTACCACATGAATCATTTTTTGAAGCTATTAAAGACATAAGATTTTATGCGACGGGGCTGTTTGTCATACTATCACGTTTAGTTTAAAAAAAATAACGGACGCATGTTAGGAATCGTTGATCTGGTTTCGTTAGAAGCAGCAAGCCTTATGACCGACAACCAAGCAAGTTGATTGACCCAAACAATGAATGTAGGATTTGCAGCTGTGACAGATTTTCATTTCTTTTTAAATCAATTGATAAAACATTACTTAAATTCAATAAATTAGTATAAGATGATCCAATCTTAAATTTAAAAAACACGGTTTTTACTTAAAATTCAGTTACATTAAAAAAATACCGAAAATACAGAATAGTCTACCCATCACAGAACGAAGATGTCATATTCCCAAACTCACATAACTTGATCAAGTAGTTTTATTTTTGCAAAAAAAAAAAACTCAAGTTTCATATGTAAGCAAAAAGGAACTATTTCACGTGGCCATCTTGAAAAAGAAGTGGATAAGTTCACAATATGTCAAACATGCCAGACCTGCCTTGAAATTCTAGCGATTTCAGATGAACCATTAAAAATCGTTTAAAACAATTGTTTTTTTTTTGTTTTTTTTGTTCGTTTTTTTAGATAAAAATAAAGCTACTTGACCAGTTTGTGACGTAGTATATTTGAGCGTAAGGGGACTTAATGTCTCCTATTTTTAATTCCGCTCTAATAGATAAGAGGGGATTGCAAATTGCTTTGCTATGAGGACTGAACTCATGTATTCATGACCTGAAAGTTCCATCTCTCCGTTGCAGACATTGACGATTTGAAACTTTAACAAAAAGAATCCCCCTCATGGACGTCCATGTACAGCCATCGTTCATCGTTGGCAAAAGTCCATTGAGAATGCGGGTGACTATGTAGAAAATTCAATTTTGGACCACAAAAAGATCGCTCGTTTTAATAGTACCACTTACGTTTTCATAGCCCTTCAACTATTTCTTAAATGAAATAGGAGGCTTTACTTTTGGAGCGACCTTCGTAGATTTTTAGTGTGACATTTTTGTAAAAGACAGACACCAAATCTGCATTATAGTAATTCGCTAGCCAAGATTCGGTACTTTTTACGGCCTACACCCAAATGAATTGCCTTTCATATACTTGATGGATAATACAGATATCTGTTTTTTAAATGTCTGCTTTTTGATCTGTGACCAAAACAAATTTCTTAAATACTCCAAAGAAAATTACCCCCAGGTTATGACCTTAAAAGAAATCAAATGGCGAGGCCCCATTTTGGGGTCTGTGGGGAGTATGAAATTGTCCTTTAGTTACCATTGCTCTCAGGTCCACTTTGGTTCGAAGTGTCGACACTTGTAAGGGCTTCTGGTGCTACCAGACTAAGCTATCTCAATATACCAGCTTCCTGACCAAAAATGCACCCAACATTGATGTTATTTTTTTTTTTTGCCTTTGCAAAACTCAATCATGTTCTGCAAAGTCAAAAAATAAAAACAGCAATTTTCTACTACAAAACCATCAAGAAAGACTCAATAAATAACTATTTGAAGATATAAAGAACTTGGAGAATAAAAACTTTTAATTGCTGAATTTGGTATTGAGTAACCCGAAAGGGGTTGATATGCCGTAAAACAAAACAACCAAACCAAAAGAAACTGAAATTTGAGGAGTGTTTATATAATCTAATATATAAACGGCTATATGTTTGTCTGTCTGTCTGTCTGTCTTCATATTTTCAAACTCTATCTCCTCCGAAACTAAAATTCGCAGAGCGGCGCTAGGGGCCAGAAATGATTGGATTTCTTAAGTGCCGTTCTTTTATGGGTCTTTAGCCGGTTTAAATTGTTTGCAAGGGGTCGAAAAACGGTCCAAATTAAAAAAAAATCGTAAAACATTTTGTACATTTATTTTAATTTATTTTCAATTTTTAATTTTTAATCTGTTTTTATGCGTGTCATGCTAGTACAGTGGTAACGTCATCAGCTTTGAATGCTACAGTTTCGATTTCGATTTTAGCTGATGGGACCTACATTTTCTTTTTAATCACGACTCTATAATAATATATACAAAATCTAGACAAATTAAAATATCATATTTAAGCGTATTTTCCGCCGGAGCAAAGCTGAGCCTCCCTCCCCCCGTCAGTTGATGTTTAATAAGTTATGGTAAAATCTCACAAAAGTCGGAGGTATTTGAATTTTCTGATCGACTTCCACCAATTTTAAGACCTGTGCATGAATTACACAAAACTAAATATAGTTCACAGTATGACCCCTTACGACTAGTAGATGTGTTACAAAATTCATTATCTGTTAACTAGTTTCAGAACGAACTCATTGCATACAAATATATAGTTCCTGTGTATGACTTTAAAAGAAATCCAATAGTGAGCCCCAATTTTGGGAGTTGGGGGAGGGGGAATGTGGAATTACTCCTTAATTGTTATTACTCCTAGGTCACTCTGACCTGGAGGTGTTAGGCACCTGGTGCGACCGGATCAGGTTGTCTGAAGATACTGGCTTCCTAACCTAAAATCCACAAAACATCGATATTATCTTCTTTTTTTTCCTTTTCCTTAGCAAAAATCCAATCATGTTCTGAAAAGTAAAAAAAAATAATAAAAACAATTTTCTCTACAAAACAACCAAACCAAACACCATGAATAAATATTTGAAGATATAAAGAAATCTAAGCATAAAAGCATTATAAAATAAAAACCGGATTCGACATTATGTAACCCGAAAATGGTTGATATGCCGTAAAACACAGTCAACCCACAACAAACCAAACAAATATATATCCAGGGTATTTTTTTTTTTTAGATTCAGCGAATTTAAAATTGACGTTATTTTTTTAATTGCAGATTTGGCAACTATCGGTTATTTTCAGTTCGCCTTGGTTTGGCAATTCATCACAAAGAGACTGTTCCCCTCCCCGAGCAGCATTTGCAAATTATGAAAATTTATTTTGAAAATCATTTTGAAACATTGACCTAAAAACTGGCCACGTTGTTCGTACGATTTAGTCTTATTTGATTATTTTGATTTGAAATATGTAAAGGCTCATGTCTACGCTCATAAACCAGACACAATAGACCACTTGAAAACAACATTCGAATTGCTATTGCCAAAATAAGCCTAATATGCGTAGAGTTTGTGAAAATTGAACCGGTACATTGTGCCATATACTCTCAAGTTGTGGGTACATATACCCGAAATGGTATTTGTATTATAAATGCCAAAATTTAATTATTCGAATAAACCGTATAATGGTATAATAAAAATATATTGGTATAATCAAAATATATTGGTATAATAAAAAATAATTTTCTGTTATTTATAATTTAAAGTTTGCTCTCTCTAAAAATACCCTTTATCATTGTCAGGAGGATTTATCTGAAGTCGCAAAAAAGATGTGCCCATTTTCCGATGCCACAAACGATTCTTTGAATTGTTTCTGGGTTTGGAATGTGATTTTCTAGAACTAATGCGAAACTGATAAACATTTATTGGTTTAAAACTATCAGGAAAAATAAAATTTATTGATCACCGCCACCTGCCACACGTGTACGTTTTCGTTTGCGAAAATATATTTTCAAATTCAAAATGGCGTACCGTAAGCAAACTATGAGGTATTTGCAGCTTCTCTTCCAATTTTAAAATTTTGTAATCATGTCTAAACGCATTTTATTTCCTTTTGGTGGATTGGTGGATTGATTTTGCGCTACGAAACTTACTGTCAAAAATTGTAAATGTCAATGTAATTAAAGGAATAAATTGTA
>NC_136507.1:92355044-92362544 GCF_053919585.1 Euprymna scolopes
TAGAAAGAATTCTTATAAGAAAGATGTTATGAGATTAAATGGTAATAAGAACGAAGGAACACAGGATTTTTAGGAACGAAACATGTATTCACATATATTACAGGCAAAGTGCGTTGAGCAAATCCATTCTTCAACTGTAGGACGTTTGCACACGTCCAGCTTGGCCGCGTGCCAATCTCAGACTGCCGAGCACCGATCTCGATACCGGAAGTGACGTCACTAGAGGAAGTGACGTCATGAGATAGTCAATTAATCCCATGGGAGCAACAAAAGATAATGGCAACAATATTATATAAATATAACGTGAGTTCCTTCAGGTATACCTGAACCGGAACTAAAACTTATAAAGAATTCTTGATAAAATTATTAAAAAAAAAAAAAAATAGATGACTTCAGTGCCATCAGCTATAATTTAAACCAAAACGGAAAGTTATGAAGAATTCTTGGTAAAATTATTTATTACAAGAAATGGAAGTCCATAACAATTAAATGACAGTCACTCGGATGTAAGCGTGACATGCAAAATAAATAACACACACGCTATCCTATTAGTATATAAATGATGATGATGATGATGATGATGATGATGATGATGATGATGATGATGATGATGGTGGTGATGATGATGATATGCACTCCATGCTAGCGCGATCCTAACATTTATATCATGTTCGCTTTCGCAATAGCCTTCCAGGTATTTTAAGTCGTCAAAACAGTCAATTTCTGATCGATCGAATGAAAGCAAGGGTGCGTTAGAAGATCGATTTAGATGCATGTACTTCGTTTTTGAAGCATTGAGATTCAGCCCGTCTCGTCTCGTTTCAGAAGGTCCTTAGCAGATTTCATTCTTTAGAGAAGGTATAGAAATCCCCAATCAAGAAAGAAACCAAGACAAAGATCTTTCAAGCCTGCATAGAGTCAATCATTCTGTATGTCTCAGAATCATGGACGCTAAAGCGTATCACGCCGAAAACATCTCGATAGTAAATATACAAGAGCGCTTTGAATAGCAGACAACATATCCAGGAAAAGTCACCCAATAAACAAGTCTTTGTTGTTTGGTTGTTTTTGTTTTACGGCATATCAACCCTTTTCAGGTTATTTAATGCCGAATGCAGTTATTTTGAAGAAATTTTTTTTAATATTATATATATATATATATATATATATATATATATATATATATATATATATATATATATATATATATTTCAAGTCGGTTTCTATTTAACCCATAGTTGGGACCCTAACAGGTACTACCACTCCGGGTCAGAGTGGACCTGGGAGTAATGGCAATTAAAGGGTGGCATCATACTCCCCAAAGCCCGCAAGCTGAAGCCTCACCATCGGATATAGTTTAGGTCATATCCAGGACCAAGCAAACAAGCCATTGTATGATTCCCTATCTCTTGTTTCCAATATTGTGAGACGGTCATATTAGTCGCCATGATGAACCAGCAGGAAAGCTCCTACCTTGAACTCCAGACGCAAAACGGACATGTGTAACACTGAAATCCATTATTGAAGAGGAAACTAGTCTGGCAGAGACTGAACTGGTTGCAGCGATGGCCGACAGAGAACTCTGGCAATCAGAATTTATTCACGTTTCACCTGGGCCTACTCATATTGAATGAAACGATGAACTCCTGATGATGTAAGAATTTCACCTGAGTTTTCAGTTTTAACATTCTTGTTTCCCAGATAACACCGAGTTTCTGATCCTCGTTACCTTGAAAATATAATGAAGCCTATTTTTATGCATCGCCGAGTTTCTTGTTTTCCTTCGTGTTCTTAATAATATAATGAAACTTATATTTGTTTTAATATATTCTCGGGCAACGCTGACTTTCTTCTTTTCTTGTGTCAATAACGTAGAGGCGAGAAACACACACACAAACGATGAGGTAAGATTATTTTATTAATATAGAAATTTTGGAGGATTGGCTGTTAAAAGTGTTTCAAACAGAAGACACAATGAATTCGTCATCCTTCACTGACGACCACCATTAAAATATTTCAACTCAAAAGAAATAGCTTGACACCTGCCCCGTGATTGATTCGGCTATTAATCTTCTATGACTCTGCACCTGGCGGATAACAGCGGAACTAATTCTTTCCTTAAGCCAATGATATGGCATAGACATCTGATGATTTGATGATGTACGAATGAAGTACATTCGAGAGTTAGGACAATTAATCGGAATCGATGATTGAAAATATTAGAACATCGTGGATATCGGAATCGGAAAAACGTGTATATTTACCGATGCCCAAAATGATTCTTTTCATGGTTTATTTATTTTTGTTCAAAGTTTAATTTTATCTTGCTGGTACTAATGTAACACAGTGCATTTGTGCGCGTTGGAAAATATAATCAGCAGAAAGATGAATGGCTTGTGAAGAGATTAACAGCAGCAACAGTAGCCGAAAAACGCGCACATGCGAATTAGAAAGTGTGTGCGGTTTGGCACGAGAAGAAAAGGGGAGAAAAGAGAAAAAATGCACACGTTGAGAGAAAAAAGTCGGCGTCGAAGCAAATAGACGTGTAAAGAGTGGACGATAATGGGCCGGCTGTGGCTAGCATGCGGTCAGAGGAAGAAGAAAAATGTACCTCGAGCGAGATGGACTATGGCAAGAGAGTGGTGTGGAGACGGGAAAGAAATGGGATTAAAATTTGTTAAAAAAGAAAAAATGGCGACTCGGATTTTTTCTTTCTTTCTTTTTTCTTTTTTTCTTTCTTCCTTTTGTTTGTAATGGCAACATTAAATTAATGATTAAATTAATGATTAAATAATTAATATTTTTTTTAAACAATGGGACTTAAATTTATATATCATACCAACAAATGTTTGTTTTTAAACTACACATATTACATGGGGTTTTGTAGTAATCCGGAAAAAAACGACTATTACTAAATATTTAGAGGTTTTAAAAGAATTGGAATCGGTAATTGTATCGGAATCGGTAATTTAGAACGGAATAATTAATTGTATTGGAATCAAGAAAAATATTAGAATAGTCCTATCACTAGTTTATTTGCACGAGTCAGCTTTCGTTTCTCTTGTTGTCATTCTTGCAGTAGGAATCACGTGAAGGTTGCGAACATCGCTAAGTGAAAGTGGTACTATGAAATCAACTAGATTCGGACTTGACATACCCAGGGCGTCAGTTGCCGTCAATATCCACTTATTGAACGTCGCCTTTCTTCTTACGTGTAAACAAAAATAAAACAAAAAGTACAGTTTTGAAAAGGCTCTTTTTTACATGGGGGTCACCACTTATCAAGGCCCGAAGGCCACTCAGGGACAAGGGTTATTGCGCGTACAGTAGTTCTATTGGTACAATTAATTCATTTCACTAGCTTTTGCCTATTTGCAGAAGAGGTATTTCAAACTATTGCCCTTTATTTTATACGTGTTATTATTAAGTCATCTTCCACCATGATAATGCTCGTGTTCACACAGCACTAAGTAAAGATCTACGAAAACTTGCTTGGGAAATCTTGCCCCATCCTACATATTCTCCTAATCTAGCTCTCTCGATTATTATCGAAGATTACAAAACCATCTAGATGGTCTTTGGCTAACATCACAAGAGGAGACTGAACCTAAGTTAGATTCATATTTCACATTGAAACCTAAAGAATTTTACAAGCGATGCATTTATAAGCTTGTTGAAAGATCAAATCGAGTTACAGAGAGAAAAAGGCGTTATTGTTATGAATAAAGATTTTCAAAACAGAGTACTTCATTTGCAAGATGATGTTTTTATTTTTTTTACAAATGGGTCATCACTTATCAAGGCCCGAAGGCCACTCGACAATATGGGTTAATAAGTGATCGGCAGTCACCAGGACAACAGTGTAGTAATCGTTTATAGTTGGAATTTTGTATAATTTGATTGTTTAAGGGGACAGTTCAGCAAGAAGTTGTTTGCATTGAACTTGAAGACAACCAGTCAGCTGAAAAGTAGACCAGCTGAACAGAGTTCCGCGGGTGGGCAGTTCTAGGAAAAATGTTTAGTTCATGGAGTCCACGAAATTGAAAAGAACGTTTGCAATGAGATAATAATAATTGAAGCCATTTTTCATGCTCGCATTACGTTATTCCGCTCGACTCATTGCGTTATTCCGCTCGACTCATTTGTAAAAGATGGTATCGCTTATTTTTTAAATGTCATTTGATATTGCTTTTGTGTCGAACGTGAACTGTGAACTAAAATATATGTTTGGCCTTTCGAGCTATGATTAAAGCACGGTATCTGTTCTGTCCACATACAATAAAATCGTGGTGTTTGCGTAAGGCGAGTGACCTGCTGCTGGGTATATTTTGAAACTAGGGTAAAAAAGGAGTCGGCAACTTAATCTCCAATTTCTGCCCCATCGCCGAAATGTTACATCTCTATGCCTCTTTTACAAGTATTTCAATGGAATGTACTCTGACGAACTCAAAGCACTTGTACCCCCTCGACGTAGAGACCCCCAATTAATTCGTCAAGCAGCAAAATCCCACCATATACTGTAGAAATCCCAAGATGCCTTCAATTCAAAGAGCTTCTTCTACCGAACTGAAATACTTTGGAGTTCCATCCCGGAACCCTGCTTCCCTGACTGAACTGAAACGCAGAAGTCCAAGTGTGATGTGAATAGATATCCCGCTGTCCAACCCCCTACATAGCGTCCCTGCAAATTTGATCCTAAATAGTAACTTCTTTATGGAAAAGTGTCACTGTTCCTTATTTGGGGTGAAATAAAAATAAAAAAATACGTAGAAAAGTATGTTCTGTTTGAACAGAAGCGATACAATGATATTGATTACTTTCGTGTTGAACGTCCATGGAAGTATTTTTAATCCCAAAAGCAATGTAAACAGTGGAACTGTGGAATTTCCACGGGTCTCGATAGTTTATATTAATATAGAAGGTTGTCTGTCTGTTTGCATCTGCTAACTTTGTATACGCAGTTTTATAAGATTCGGCAATCTAACTGGATTGGTTGACCGCCTTATCTGGGAATGCCGATGAGGTTGCTCAGGTATTTTTTGCAAGACAGATAGTTCTGGCTCTTTAATCTTACTTTTAAACCACTGTGCCAAATCTCACCGCCATGGGAGGGAGTTAAATATCTTTCAGAAAGAATTCTAACTAGAAAGACATCGTGAAAATGAATAGCAATAATAATAGTCTGATTCATACGATATGAATGAACGAGGCTCGACACCAACAACTGTAGAAACATTCTGATGTCGTCAATTTCCTGACAAAAAAAAAAGCAAATTTATGTACAGGTACGTTCATAAAGTTAGGTTGCATGGAACCGTCTAAAACTTGAACTTAATGGGCAGCACATTAAATATCAAAAGAGAAGAGTCGAGTAGAGTTATAAACAGTCTGACCGAGATTTTTCACTGCGAAACTCGTCCCCATCAACAAATTAGACTGCTCCATCTACTATACAATCACTGGCGAGCTTTTCCTTCTGCAAGATCAGAGATATTGACGTATCCGACAGTACTTACAATGCAGAGATGCACATTTGTTGCATACCATAGACAGCTATCAGGTCCTTTATCCAGCAAAGTTGGTGTCTAGCTTGGAACGGTAAAGGAGGGAGGTCTGTACAATCCCCAAACTGCTTTCTTTTCCATTGTTTGTTGGTGTTGAAGAAAATGGAGGCTTTACTAATATACCATCCAGGAAATTGTTAATAACATTCGTACCCCCATCAAGCCAGAAAACAGTGGGAGGTCTACCAATTAGAGAGCGTTGGGAGGGTTTAACGAACATTTTTCTTTATTTTTTAGACTTTTTCCGCATCCAACGCTATTAAAATTCCAATAAATCGATTTTTTACAGATTTCTATTTTTTACATAAAATATATACATACATATTTTCTTAAAAAACCCCAACAACAACAAAAATTGGAATCTTAAGTATGAACCCCCCCCCCCGGAGTGTTTGCGGTATTATGGTGACTGGAAACTCTAACTAGGGTTAGGAGAGATCAACCAAATATACAGTGACTCGGACGACCATAGACACCCGTTTCCCCACTTTTTGAGTGGCCTTGTGCCTAATTTTTTGTTTTGTAATCATCACGAAATAAAAAATATACATATTGTTGTATGTTGAATAAGAGACTTTGCGAGTCTGTCTCTGTTTTATTATTTTCATGGCAGTTGCTCGTCTGAGCTCCAATCTATGGTCCCTCCTCGCCAGACTTTCACTCGTCTAGCAAAAACCACTATCAATAATTTTCCACACTCTTTATCTGTGTCTAAACCTAAACGTAGATTCTATGAACAAAGTTTCTTTCTTAGAACTGCATGCCTGCGGAACTCGCTTCCGTTTGCCTGCTTTCCAGCTGGCTATAATTTGATTGTCCTCAAGTCCAACGTAAACAAATTCTTGATGAGCCGCCCCCCTAAGTAATCCAATTTACAAAATCTTCACTATTTTCGATTACTACGAGTGCTGTATTGAGTGCTGTACACCCATTCACCCTTATTCTCGAATGGCCTCTGGGCCTTGATAAGTGGTGACTCCTATGTAAAAAAAAAAAGATTATGAGACGATGAAGATGAATGGAATGAAAAAAATTTGATTATTTGGGAGAACGTCTCGACAAGTATTTGTTGAGAGTGGATATGAAGATTTCCATGTTGCAACTCGAAAGGAAGCAATCCTGTGGAAATATGCTTCATTTTAACCGATTACCTCTCATAATTTTAACCATATGAGTAATTTGTGTTATTTATCCATTTATTTATTGAAGGCAGTAATTGCTGTGGATGCAGTTAGGACATCCGGCATTCCTATCCAATCGCGGTTAATCACCTGACGGAGGCTAGAGGAATAATTGGCCGAAACGTCGTGAAACAACAATTTAAAGATGAGAATAATAGTCCGCAATAAATAAATGAATAAATAACTCAAATTATTCATCTCAATAATAAATTCCAATTAATTAATTAATATACCATTCGGCGTGAAGGCTTTTCCTCAGAGAAACAGACTAAAAGTTAACAACTACTCAATACACACCAATGCCATCAGATTCCCTGTCATCTCGATCGTTTGTATTGTAAATAAAACGTACTAAATCATCTATTACGTTGGATAGGGTACACCAAGGAGCAAATTAGTGCATCCATCTATCCATAGCCTTGAACCCCTGGAGGGGCATAGGTAATCTACAACTTTGTAGATGCTTTTGTAGTGAGGATTTCTTTTTTTTTTTTTCGGGGTGAGGGTTCTAGCCCCATGGCTAAAAGACAATTAGTGCACGAGGGACTAAAATTAGCTTCTTTTTTTTTTCATTCTTATTGCTAATTGTTTCTAAATCATGACTGAAACAAAGTTGAACTTTCTTTTATTTTTCTTTAATTCAATTATATTGAAAACATAGCTAGATAAATAGATAGAAAAAGATAGAGAGAGAGAGAGAGAGGGGGGGGTGGAAGAAAATTCAATCAAGTGAAATGACATATTACCTTTTTGAC
>NC_136507.1:92367544-92377544 GCF_053919585.1 Euprymna scolopes
GAGCTTTTTTATCTGATTGGGATTGTCTTATAAATGTTGATATTAATATTATATGGTCTTCATTTTACAGTATTATACCAGCTGTATTCAGAAAGTATTTCAAAATTGCAGTCAATTTATATATATATATATATATATATATATGTATATATATATATATATATATATATATATATATATATATATATATATATGTATATATATATATATATATATATATATATATATATATATATATATATATATATATATATAAAATACTTCTGCATGAAAAAACCGATCCCGCATTTTGCTAATTCTTACCCTCTCATGAGAAGGAAATTATTTCTTCGAAACTCCGCGGATTAAAGACTATCCACTTATCTAGTGTTCCCTTTTCAGATTAAATATGTTTTTAACTCATTTCAAAGTGATTTTTAACATATTTTATTAACTGTTTGCTCATATATATATATATATATATATATATATATATATATATATATATATATATATATATATATATATATATACTCACGCACACACACACACACACACACCGTATCTTCCAGCGTATAAAGCGACTGTCAGATTAGAGGTTAAAATTGGAGCAAATTTTAATAAATTGATCATATGTCAGTTGTATAAGACGACTGCTATATCACGAAACCATGTCTGTTTAGCCTAGGCAAGATATTGCAACACCCGGTATCTTATGAAATATTAGTTTTTAAAGATGATTTTTTTTTACTTTAACGGTTGTCTTATACGCCGAAATATACGGTGTGTATATCTATATATATATATATATATATATATATATATATATATATATATATATATATATATATATGTTTACTGTTTTTATGGGAAAGAATTCCAACAAAGTGCTCGATTACAAAGAAAAACTTTTTCGATATTAGAGCTTAATATTTATTTAATTGTACAGAAGTTCAGAAAAACATTGGTCCGTCGGTTTCAAGCCCAACATAAAGGGGACCAGTTAATAGTAAATCCTAAATAGTTTTAGACTCGTCAGCCATGTTGTTTCTGTCCGAGGAAAAAATAGGCTCGTATTTACTGACTATAATGATGCTCATTAGAAAATTCATTTTAGAATAAAATAAAATATATAGAGACAGGAATAAGCTATAGTTAAATAAAAATGAGCATCATTATAGACAATAAATGCGGGCCTATTAAATATATATATATATATATATATATATATATATATATATATATATATATAAATATATATATATACATATATATAAATAAATATATACATATATATATACATATATATTCATTTTGCCTTGATATATATATATATATATATTAAGTAATGTGATTTATGATTTAAAAATTTTTAAAATATTTTTAAAATTAAAAATCAAATTTTAATTAAATTAAAAATCAATTTCATAAGAAGGAACAACAAAAAAATCAATTATCTGTACGATCGTTTCGGAAATCCGTGCTTTTTATTGTACAGATAATTGATTTTGTTGTTGTTCCTTCTTATGAAACTGATTTTTAATTTAATTAAAATTTGATTTTTAATTTACAAAATTTTTTTTTAATTTTTAAATTATAAATCACATTACTTAATATTGAATTAGCTCTAGGACATTTAACTATCGAGCTTATTATATATCCAAATTACAACGAGCACTTTCTATTTCCTGTATTTTAATTAAACTAGTAATTTCACAGTTACATTAAAATACACTTAGCTCTTTAGACTATTGTTCTAATCTCCTTTAAATTATATATATATATATATATACATATATATACGTAGATATATATACATATATATACGTATATATATATATATATATATATATATATATATATATATATATATATATTCATTTAGTCTGGATATATATATATATATATATATATATATATATATATATATATACATATATATAAATAAATATATACACATATATATATATATATTCATTTTGTCTGGATATATATATATATATATATATATATATATATATATATATATATATATATAAATATATACACATATATATTCATTTTGTCTGGATATATATATATATATATATATATATATATATATATATATATATATATATATATATATATATATATATATATAAAGAGTATAATGTAAGAGGTGTTTAGGCTACGCGGATCAATTACCGTTTCAACATTTTCATGTCTCCTCAGGACTCAAACCAAATTTCGTATTCAGAAAATAAAAATTATATATATACACTAGCAAATGTACCCGTCGTTTACTGGGTTCAAAAACAGCCTACAGAAAATGGATTTATGATAGGTTATGAAAAGGAAGGGTTGTAAAGAGATAGATTCGAATTTGGGGGTATCAAAACCAAAGCAAAATATGATGAAAGTTAAAATAAAATAGATAAACCCCATAATTTATTATACCATAGCTGTTCACACTGAAACACTTATCACAATATTCTGTGGATCTATATCAAAAAACCTTGTTAAACTTTGTGACACATTTTCATTCTATGGAGGTCAGGCGCGAACGAACACCCAAGAATTTTATTATACCATATTTCTTCAAACTGAAACATAATTATCAAAGTATACTTACGTAGATAGATATGAAAAGTCTTTATTAAAGTTTGTGCCTATTTCGATTCTATGGAGGCCAGGCGCGAATGCAGACCCCGCAATTTTATTATACCATCCCTATTTAAGTTAAAACATACTTATTAAAGTATTATTATGTACATCTATATCAAAAGCACTTGTAAACGTTTTTTTTTTATTGAATTTTTACATTTTTTTATTTTCATACTTTGTGGACCAGGGTCGTACGCATACTCCACAATTTTAGTGAATCATCATGATGCCAAATCAAACATACCCATTCGTGTGTCTCGAAACATTTTCTATCATTATATATGATCAGTTTTCTATAATAGTCAACCATATAGGAGCCTATTCGTGACCAAACACACACACACACACAGACGTTCAGCTTTATATATATATATATATATATATATATATATATATATATATATATATATATATATATATTAGGAAAATTGACAAAAGTTCTTTGAACTAACTGTTTTGAAACTGCGTAAAGATGAAAAAATCATTTGAATTTTTAAATTATTTTTTTCTTTTGAAATATATATTATTAATTTCGGATAGCAAAATATTTAATTCTTTTGAAATATATATTATTAATTTCGGATAGCAAAATATCCATCATCAGGGAAGGAAAAAGTTTTTTGCCTTTTTTTTTTGTCAGCAAAATATCCGTTTTCTCGTGTTATATCACGTGTGTGTTTAAATGTCGTTTGCACACAGGAGTGTTTGAAAATCTTTTTAGTGTAAAGCTATTATAGATCATTCTCCAAAGTTCAGTTTCTTTCGGGTATTTTTAAAGAGATTTTATGGCGCATAATACGAACATATCGTTCCATTTTAAAATCAAATCTTTCATAATTATGTTCTTAATTTTTTAGGTGAGGACATTAATATTAGTAATATTTGGATTCTTCGAACTGCTGTTCTCTTCTTGAGTGTATTTGCATAACGTTCGGCCGATGTAATATCCGATCTTTTTCAGTCGAACTCGATAACGTTTCTGTCAAACTCGAGAAACTGGACCCAGTCATGGCTGACGGAAAGGGAGTCTGCAACTCCGTGGATTAGATGCGTTCGAAATTCCGTGCAGCATTCTGATGTCAACAGAAAGATTCCCGAGTTCGACAATATACGCCTGAAGAAGGTCGGAGGTTAAATCGACCGAAACATTGTACAAATAACACTCAGGATGAAAACAGTAGTTCGAATAATTCAAATAATTTGCATTACAGTTCATCCAGTCACTCGACGTCAAGTTTTTTTTTTTTTTTTTTTTTTTTTTTTTTTTACAATTTTGCCCTAAAACACATTAAACTTAGATCTTATATTTTAGATATTTTCTACAATTAAAATCATACAATTGACTTTTATCAAAATTTTGAATAAGAATTCAAAACATACGGATAGATAGATAGATAGATAGATAGATAGATAGATAAGTGGATGAATATATATATATATATATATATATATATATATATATATATATATATATATGAGAGAGAGAGAGAGAGAGAGAGAGAGAGATTATTCCGAGAAATAATTGGATAAAGTAAAAGATAAACATAAACTAAGAATTCTGTTTCACAATTGCGATAAATTTTTCAATGAAATCATTAATTAATTAATATCGTTTCTCCACAAGAAAAATTTCACAAAAATCGAAGAATCTGATATTTCACGAAAGGACGTTACGGAGAGAATTCACTCTTACCTTAATTAACAATTATTACGCAGTTATAATGGCAGTATAGTTTGAGTTTCCTTGATGTAACTTCACTGAAACTCCCGCGTTCAACGAATAAACGGATAGGAATGTTTGTATAAATAAGCATAACTGTCCATGTGCGTTTAAACGTTCATCGTTATAAAAAAAAAACGCATTAAGAAATTAAACTTAAGCCCTCTTTAGTAATTTAGGAAAGAGCGGTCATGTTAACCGCAAATGACACATTCCGACATTTTTTTTTTTTTTTTTTCACCTTCTCGGGCGCATGCTATTATAAAAAAAAAAATCTGACATTCTGTCGTTACATGCACTGATTTGGCATTTATGTCTACTAAATTTCCTTTAATTCCAGTGCTATTTTCTGGAAATATACGAAATAAAAAGTGACTTTGTGACCGAGATCGAATCCCCTGACTGGTAGTAAATTCTCGTGAGTTTGCAAATATATAGCTAAAAGTATAACCATAGACACCAAAAAATGTTCAACTAATTTTTTTCGGCATTATATATATATATATAATATATATTTGTAATATATATATGTATATATATATATATATATATATATACCTATATATAATATACATATATTATGTATATTATATATAATATATATTATATAATACTAGCAAAAGTACCCGTCGTTGACTGGGTTCAAAAACAGCCTACAGAAAATGGACTCTGATTTATAAAATTATAATAGCTTATGAAAAGGAAGGGTTGTAAATTTGGGTTGAATTTGGGGGTATCAAAACCAAAGCAAAATATGATGAAAGTAAAAATAAAATATATAAACTCCATAATTTATTATACCATAGCTGTTCACACTGAAACACTTATCATAATATTCTGTGTATCTGTATTAAAAAACCTTGTTAAATTTTGTGACATATTTCCATTCTATGGAGGTCAGGCGCGAACGAACACCCAATAATTTTATTATACCATATTTCTTCAAACTGAAACATAATTATCAAAGTATACTTACGCAGATAGATATGAAAAGTCTTTATTAAAGTTTGTGCCTATTTCCATTCTATGGAGGTCAGGCGCGAACCCAGACCCCACAATTTTATTATACAATCCCTATTTAAGTTAAAACATATTCATCAAAGTATTCTCATGTACATCTATATCAAAAACACTTGTAAACGTTTTTTTTTTTTTTTCCATACTTTGTGGACCAGGCGCGTACGCAGTCCCCACATTTTTAATGAATCATCATTATGCCAGATCAAACATACTCATTCCTGTGTCTCTAAATATCTTCTATTATTATATGTGATCAGTTTTCTATAATAGTTAACCATATAGGAGCCTCAATCGTGACCAGACGCACACACAGACGTTCAGCTTTATATTATAGATATATATAATATATATAATATATATATGTTAGAAGCATGCGTATAACTGTATATAGTTATATGTGCATATACAGAAAGAATATATATAATGCAGATATATATTTGTATATATATACAAATATATGATACAATATATATGATATATGTATGTAATATAATGTATATATATACAAATATATATAATGTATATATACAATATAGATAATATACATATATATATATATATATATATATATATATATATATATATATATATACACACACACACAGAGACAGAGAGACAGAGAGACAGACAGACGGACAGACAGATAGATAGATCACGGTGCAATAGGTCAGGGAAGACAGATATAAAAATAAATACATTTTGAAAAAGGAGCGTCGTTAGAATACGTACTGCCATTCACGGACCTCGCGAAATGTAACAAACAAAAAAGGTTCGAGACTGGTTATTCATTCATTCATGGCCTTAGTCATTGATTCATTCATGTATTTATTTATTCCCACGCCTCGACTTCGCTTTCATTCATTCGCCAAAACGGACGGGTTCGTTTTGTGGGATCGGGAGAGATAACTCGCCGCGGGCGGGGACGGTGAGAATAGGAATAAGAAGGGAGTGACAGAGAAAGAAAAAAAGAAGAAAAAGTCTCAGATTAAAGAAACTGGGTTTACAGTGGTGTGGGCTGGTGGCGTAGGGTTTATTTGTTTAAGAGGTTTCACCATGGCAAAAAAAATACAACAACAAAAAAACAGAACAAAAACAATGAAAGTAAACAAAATAAAAGAAACAAATACGTTTAAAATGAGTTTTGTTTATACGTTTCTTCCTCCCCACCCCACCCTAATTGTTTATGCTAAAGATTTTAAAAACCGGTTTTATTATTTATTTACGACAATTTAAATCACAATAAATATTTGACAACAGCTCCCGCTGTTTTTTTTTTCTATTTACGTGGCATTTAGAAACGACAAATCATGCCACGACAAGTTAAAGCACGACAAGTTAAAGCACGACAAGTGTTCCTGTTGATTCTCTATTGAAGTGGTATTTAGGCACGACAAATAAAAGCACGACAAATTAAGGTACGACAAGTTAAGGCACGACAGATGACTATTGGTCTTTTGGGCTAAGAATCGTTGTAAAAAAATATTTTTTCGTTCAGACTTGAGGGAATATTTTAAAAATATTACTAGTCAAACATAAAAAAATCTCTTATTAGATTAGTCTCAATGAACATAAAAGAGATATAAGAAATATCAATTCTCTGAATGCATTATTCTCTCATGTGTTGCGGCATAATCATACTTTTGACTTCAAACAAGCAAAAATAGTTAAATTCATGTTAAATACTCTGCTCTATTTCGGTATTGAGCACTCTTGTATTAACCTCGTTAAACTTCATTTGTTACTCAACCTCTGGAAAATAATAACCTCATATTATATATATATATATATATATATATATATATATATAAAGGTGGTCATCACTTATCAAGGCCCGGAAGCCACTCGGGGATAAGGGTTATTGCGTGTACAGTACGTTAGTATTGGGGATTTGATAAAGTGTCTTACTTAAGGGGGTGGTTCATCAGGAATTTGTTTATGTTGGACCTGAAGACATCCAGGTTGTAGTCAGGTGGGAAATAGGCAAACGGAACAGAGTTCCACAGGCGTGCACTTCTAAGAAAGAAGCTTTGTTCGTGGAACCTACGTTTTGGTTTTGGCACAGATAAAGAGTGGGGAAAATTTTTGACAGTGGTTTCAGCTAGACGGGTGTTTTTCCTGAAGGATTGGCGAGGGGGGTCTGGGATTGGAGCTCAGAGGAGCACTTGCCATGGAAATACAGCTAAAACAAAGACAGGCTCGCAACGTCTCTCCTGGGGGAGAGAGGTTACAGGGAAGAGAGCTTGCTGATTTTAATACACGAATTTTTAATCCACCTATATTTTTAATCGACTTTTCATTGAGTCTATACATTTTAACTTATCACCGTTTACTGTATATTTTAGTTTTCACTTTTAATTCTCATTTCCGCTCCTTCGGACTTGTACTTCAACACCTGATGATGATTCGTGGACGAATCGAAAGCGCTCGTGACAGCAACAACTATGGAACTTTTATTAATATTTTTGATTTTGATACAAAAAATTATACGGAAAATCGAAAAATTAAAAAGAAAGGATCATAAAGCAAAGTGTCTCCTTTTCATTTAATCATATTTGATTGAATGAAAAAATGCTGCCTAAATATACCAATTTCATATATACAGGGTGTCCGTAAAGTTACTATACAGTCTTATTGTTTTATTGTATTATATTTGTATTAATAGTGTATTTTCTGAGATTTTTATGAATATAAAGGTGTTATGTCTTTTTATTTTTTTTGTTACAAATAAATATTTTAATACAATATCTTACTGTACTGTTAATATATTACAGGTGTCTGTATAGTAACTTGTAAGACTGTATAGTAACTTTACGGACACCCTATATATATATATATATATATATATATATATATATATATATATATATATATATATATATATATATATATATAGTCTTGGAAGTTTTTAACCTTTAAAACTACACAAAAAAAATAATAAAAACTTTATCATTCGTTAGTAAAACTATTTAGTCAGTAAGTCATTCAATCACCTGCAATCACTGCATCCACTTGCTCTCTCGAATTCACTATAGTACCAGGAATGATTTATTTTTTAAGGGATCATCAGTTGTTTACCATGAAACACTGTTTCGGGGATTTAAAAACAATATGTGTGTGTGTGTGTGTGTGTGTGTGTGTGTGTGTGTGTGTGTGTGTGTGTGTGTGTGTGTGTGTTGTGTGTGCGCGCGCTCGCGCGATTGAATCTAATTATACTAATCTATACCCGCTCTTGGAGTCGTGTCGATATAGCAATTTCCATTTTCACTTTATGTATATTTAGTAGATTATCAAAAGATGACTTATTAAAAATAATACTTATGCAACATTTTTTATATTATTATATTGTGTTAATTATTTAAAATTCATAAAACATGAATCTAGTTCAAATCACCTTTCAGTGAGATTCGACCTTGAGAATTGGCATCGTAAAAACTACTGTCTTAGTAATGAGTATTCTATCTTGTCACTGTCATCAAATCATGATTATACTTTCCACACGAACAAACTTTCAGCTCACCAATAAACTTTAATAAGATGGAGAGGTAGAAGATGGATACCAAATATCTGTTAAGTTTTCTCGTTAATATTAACTCATCTCTTTAAATTATTAAAAATGAGTTAAAAAAAAAAAGTCAAATTATGTTATTATAATTAAATGTGTGTAACCTCGGTTTTGGAACATAATTCATTTTGATAAACTATTAAAAAAACAAAGCCGATAGCCATTAGTCGCGTGCTCTTGTGTAATGAATGAATGTGTGAATGTAGGATTGACATGAAATTCTTAAAGATAGACTAAAATGACCGAAAAATGGGCTGAAATGACTTAAATAAATAAAAAGTAAATGACTTAGAATGACTTTAATGAACTTAAGGATGAATTGAATGACATTAAAAATGACTTGAATGCTTAAAAAATAACTGGAATCCTTCAAAAACAACTTGAATGATCTGGAGAATGATTGAATGGCTTTGAGACTGACTGGTTGTAAAATGGGTGATCATTTTACATTAAATTAATACAGAAAAGTGATCCCCCACTTTATATCACCAAGTTACAAACATAAGTACAGCATGTAGTAAGAACAGATACTACACTTTGATCTTGGCTAAAAGACCTTTGATCTTAACCAAAAAGGCCAAGCACAAAAGTGTTACGGACAGACCGACAGACCGACGGAGTGACTTATAGAGTCGCTTGCGCGCACTGAAAAAAACGAATTAGTTAAAAACCGATTATGTGTTTCCATTAAAAAATATAAAAGAGGTCATCCCCTAAGTTCTATATAAAGATCAATTATTAATTATTTAATTACTAAATTAGTACCCGTTATGTTACTGTTTTCAATACTAGCTATAACGTATATATATAATACCTACAAACATTAGTGTTTCATCCTTTCGGGAATCATCAGTGCAGGGTGTCACGATTAACGCCAATCGAGAGATTCGAACCCCGGCAACAGAAGTCATGTCTGGCTTCATTATTAAGGACCCGAACCATTCGCCTACCGATAACTGCGAGAGATACAATTGAAATTAAGCACTTATTCTTTTTAAATGCTTTTAACGTCAGTCAGAGTGGTTTAATAATTATATGACAATCTATGCATATGAGCTAAGTTTACGGACTTA
>NC_136507.1:92380044-92395044 GCF_053919585.1 Euprymna scolopes
TAGATGTTACATATTTAACTGTATTTTTTTTTTTAAATAAAATTAATATTTAATAATATTATTTAATATACGTATTTGTACGCATGTGTATTGAAAAAAAGGAACTTAGCAGGGGTATCTCTACTAAACGTTTTATTTCTACGTTATCCGGAAAAATACATTATTATTTCATTACCTGGTTCAATCGGTAACGATTGAACCAGGTAATGAAATCGGTCAGAGAGCAACATGTTTAGGTTTCGATTCTTGCTGATAACCCCTATATATATACACATATATTTTTTTTACTTTTGAAGTTATTACTATATGATAAATACAATATAATAATTAACAGCGTATTGTCTCAATAACAATAAATATAACATCTGCATAAATTATCATATTTACGTGTATTTTACAGCCGGGCAACGCCGACCCGCCTTCTAGTATATACATATATATATATATATATATATATATATATATATATATATATATATATATATATATATATATCCATCATATGTACAAACATGTATATATTCAGAAATATGCATATGTGTATATATTTATTTCTATATTTAAGACATACAATCGATTTGATTAAAAAAATTGTCGATTTAACAAATTTCGATGACACCAAGTATAAGAAACTGGAACATTTGTTGATCTTCATTAAATCATGGTAACGTCGGGTTTCCCTGCTAGTGTATATGATATTATGTGAATTTAATGTTAG
This sequence comes from Euprymna scolopes, assembly GCF_053919585.1. Lineage (NCBI taxonomy): Eukaryota > Metazoa > Mollusca > Cephalopoda > Sepiida > Sepiolidae > Euprymna > Euprymna scolopes. The sequence continues at coordinate 92,380,763 of NC_136507.1, forward strand.
GGTCAGACAGGTGGGAGAATAAATGGTCATTTAAAATCTAATGTTGAATATCGCATACCGTAACCAATCATCTGAGAATGCCCTAATGACCTACTTTGTCGGAAGGAGAGCCAATCACATCAGCGGATTGAGATTGCCAAAAATTGTTTTATTTTTCTCGGGTTTTTTGGGGATTTTATTTTTTCACGCAAAAAAAAAAAGAAAAAAAAAAGCAGTCGCACACGAAAGAAAAGAAAATAAAAGAAAGAAAAAAGAAAGAACGAAAATAAAAAACAAACAGAAAAAAAAAATTGGGTGAGAGGGCATCTTTTTCCATTTTTCCCAGAGACGAGATGTTAACAAAAGTCAAAGGTCATCTGCCTCGGCGATGGGAAAATGCACGATTATTAAACATACGTCCTTTTTGTACGGTACATGTGACGCACGCGCACAAAAACGTACACACATGCATACACACACATACATACACACACGAAAAATACCAGATACGTAAACACGCACGAAACATCTGTTGACTTTCTAAAGAAATACATAATACAACTTATATACGTCCAAGCGTTTCTCTGCACACATGTGCGTCTATGTCTAATATGTGTGTATGAAAATATGCGTTAACACGAATTTTGTATGTGTTGAAACAATTTTTATATCATCTGAACAGGTGTTTTTTTTTTATTTCACATTTTCTGTCATTTTTTTCTTTTCTTTTATAAAAGAGTCCAAAGAATTTGTTTGCCAATATTTTTCGTTTAAAGATCAATTCAGATAAACATACCAATAGCGATTCTAAAAACACACAGAGGCATAAACACACACACAAACACACACACACTTATAAGAGTAGGTAGTAGTTTGCTTGAAGCATTGTTGGTAAAGGAATATATATTTTTTTTTAAAAGCCAAAAACAATGCGGAGAAAGACCGGAATCATGAAAGTAAAGAATTGAAAAACAAAAAAAATGTAGACGGGTATGCTTGAGTAGAGGAGTGCTTAGCCGTTTATTCGTCTATCATTCTTCACCTCAATGTATAATTATTTATAACTATAATTAAAAATAATTATACATTGAGGTGGGGAAAGATAGGCGAATAAACGGCTAGGCACTCCTCTACTCAATCATACCCGTCTACATTTGTTTATTTTTCAATTCTTTACTTTCATGATTCCGGTCTTTCTCCGCATTGTTTTTGGCTTTAATATATATATATATATATATATATATATATATATATATATATATACATATATATATATATATATATATATATATATATATATATAAGAGATAGCGACTACAGCCAGGTCAACGGTCTCCCTCACAAGCCCAATAAAAGAGCAATAAAAATTGAGCATGCCAATGAATAATAAACACTTACAAGCCTCCACCCCTTGGAAAAACTTCAAATTAACTATGAAAATCGCCATTTTTACATCTCCAACACATTTGAAAATAATTTCTGACGAGGACGCATCACAGAACGTCTGAAACGCGCGTAAAAACGATTTCAATGACTTAAAAACATTATTACAATGATCCAAACATAATTCTCAATGAAAAACCAAGACACGGAATAATAAAGTAATGTTAAAAAATACACATTGTTGGTGACTACTCCCTTATATATATATATATATATATATATATATATATATATATATATATATATATATATATATATATATATATATATATATATATATATATATATATATATATATATATATATATATATATATATATATATATAACATCGTTTATTCATTATCCACACAGCAGCAGCCGTATAGCGTTATGGTGAGAAGCCTTGACTGTCATTTGGGCGGTCGGGTTTCGATCCTGGCTGGCATATTATTTTATATTTACTGGCTACAATATTAAACTTAACATTTCAAACTTAATCTTAAGGTGTCTTAAAAAGAAATTGGAATTCAAGGAATCTTTACTAATTACTGTACCTTTGACTAAATTTAATTTGCTAAAATGTTCATAAAATGAATAAACACGTGTCAGTGGATAACAAAAAATATATATATATATATGTATATATATATATATATATATATATATATATATATATATATATATTCAACGTTAAATAAGAAAAATATAAACTAAACTGCGAAACCCATGCGTTTTATCGAAACGAAGCCTTAAAAATATATCGGGTGAAATATCGATTTTTTCCAGACATGTATCCGTGTTGATTTTTTTTTTTTCTCTGTTCCATTTTTGTTTTGCCATTGCATTCTTTCAAATTTTTTATTCCACTTAATATCTTAAACAGATGTACACAGACACACACACAGACACAGACACACACACACACAGACACACACCCACACACAGACCCCCCCACACACAGACTGAGGAGAGTAATTGACACGTGTTGGTAAATACATGGAAACTTATTAACTCCAGCTTGATCATGTGGTTTCGTTTGCCAAATTAAATATTCAAACATAATAAATAGAACCAAACAATTACTGATTATCGTGTTGATAGACGTTTTCTGTTTTGTCAGCTCGTTTCTGAACCTGCACTAAATTTGAAAAACTCGCACTAAATTTAAAAACCTCGCACTAAATTTGAAAAACGCGCACTAAATTGAAAACATTTGCACTAAATTTAAAACGCGCACTAAATTGAAAACATTTGCACTAAATTTAAAACGCGCACTAAATTGAAAACATTTGCACTAAATTTAAAACTCGCACTAAATTTGAAAAACGCGCACTAAATTGAAAACATTTGCACTAAATTTAAAACGCGTACTAAATTGAAAACATTTGGACAAAATTTAAAACGCGCACTAAATTGAAAACATTTGCACTAAATTTAAAACTCGCACTAAATTTGAAAAACGCGCACTAAATTGAAAACATTTGCACTAAATTTAAAACGCGTACTAAATTGAAAACATTTGCACTAAATTTAAAACGCGCACTAAATTGAAAACATTTGCACTAAATTTAAAACTCGCACTAAATTTGAAAAACGCGCACTAAATTGAAAACATTTGCACTAAATTTAAAACGCGTACTAAATTGAAAACATTTGCACTAAATTTAAAACGCGCACTAAATTGAAAACATTTGCACTAAATTTAAAACGCGCACTAAATTGAAAACATTTGCACTAAATTTAAAACTCGCACTAAATTTGAAAAACGCGCACTAAATTTGAAAAACTCGCACTAAATTTGCATAAATACCGTATTTTAAGATATTTCAAATCCGGTCCTCTAGTATATAATACCAAAGAATTTAGACGTGTCACATCTTTAAAAGCAGCTGTTCAAAGTATTTTTTCCTGACTTGACAGGTTACAAAACCAGCTTTGAAATCTCGTAGGTAAGAACATTTCTGCATCCGTACTTCATTTTCTCACAGAAGAAACGTTACGACTCTATCTCTCTCCTCTGGTACGTTCTTGAATGAGAACACCATTCTGTAAAACATTCGTAAAAAAAATAACCTCGTCTGGTTACAACAACTGCCAACAATTTCCCTCGGCCTCTAGCTGTGCATAAAACTTAATGACAATTCCATGAGCAAAGTTTCTTTCCTAGAACTGTTCATTTGTGAAACACAATGCGGTGGGGATGCTTTCCAGCTTACTACAGCATGGTCGCTTTTTAGTCTGAATATAAGTTCTTGTTGAGCCTCCCTATTATATAATTAAGCCCTACACAAGTTCCACCATAACTGATCATCATAGTGTTTTCCCATCGTTTACCTTACCGTAGAGTGGCCTCCTGGCCTTTATAAGCGGTGACCACTTAAGTAAAAAGATAGAAAACTTAAAAAATTAAAAACTTTAATGAAAATAAAATAAAACTAGTATACTTGTATTTGTTCCGACATTCACCCTAGAGCGATCAGCTCGGTTCCATCCAGAGAAAACTCCGCGTCCCGAACAAATGTGGAGAAGACGCGACGATCCACTGTAGTTACAGATGCGAGTGTTAGCCAATCAAAGTTTCGCTGGTAAATCCCATAGAAGTGAGGGCCAAGGATCAGCTCACTATTCTGAGCCAGATTTTCAGCAGACCTTTCCGCGTTTTTTTTTTTTATTTTTTTTTTTTAACCCTGAGGAGAGGCTAGTTCAAGGGCTTTGTGGATGAAATCATTTGCATGACAACGAAAAGCGTGATCAAATAAGGGAAGGCATCTCGAGAGGAGAGTTATTGAATGACGTGTGAAAACAAAGCAATATAACAACTCGTGGAAACTGTACACGTTCCCCGTTTCCATAAAATAAGTGTTAATTTATTCTAATTTGCGATCACGATGTGATTCCTTGCCGACAGAAAATATCTACGATTTACAACTAAAATGATTACATTCTCCACACTAAAATAATAATAAAAAAACAAAAACAATTTGTATTAATTTGTATGTAAATACAAATCTATTCCGTTACGCAAAAAATAGTGAATAATATACGTGTCTTTTTTCTGGACTTTTCGCCACTTTTCCCGGACGGTAACATTTTAAGTGGTTAGAAGAACCTAGAAAGCAAATAACAATTCAGACAACCCCCACCGTTTGATATGAATTCGGAAAAAAAATTAAATATAATTTATGAATGAGAATTTCGATTTTGACGTAACCCCATGATTTTATATGACTATTAATGCGAATACTGACGAAGCATAATTTTTGACGGAGTGTTTACACTAGTATGGGTGTATTTGCTATATTCGTATTACCGACTGCCGAGAATTTTTTATTTTATGAAAAGCCTGTGTAAAAATTAATGCAAAAAATAACTATAAATGCGTTTATATATTTTTCATTATATTCGTTGCCGTATAAAAATAGAGTATGTTCTTAAAACACTATTTTTCAGCTGCTACTTGTAACTTTATTTAATGTGTGTGTGCGTCATATTGTATATATATATATATATATATATATATATATGCATATATATATGTGTGTGTTTATATATATATGTATATATATAAACATACAATATGACACACACACATTATATATATATATATATATATATATATATATATATATATATATATATATATATATATATATATAGTAATTTATAAAATATATATGGCAATTAAGCTACACTGAATATTCGGCGTTTCATCCACTATAGGATTCGTCAGGCTTATGCGCGAATTACTAACTAGCTCTTCCTACGTATTGAGCACTTTTGAAGTAAATACTTAAAGTTTACGCATAAATCTATACTTTCGTATATTAATTTTATGTGAGTAAATGAAGTAGTTATATATATATATATATATATATATATATATATATATATATATATATATATATATATATATATATATATTAGAAGTTTTACGCATAGTAAGTTATGAAAATATATAGACATATGGAGAGGCTTATTGCCACTCAAATTCCAGTGAAGACCAATGAAAAATCAATTGTAAACGGTTGTTGCTATAACGCAAATTAATTTGCAAATGGTGTCGAAAGAGGTGCAGAGTACTGGAAATCTGGGGAGACTTATTGTTACTCAGACTCCAGGGAACACTTTAAGTTGTTCTGAAAGAGAATTCTTTGATGATGGTCTGTGTGAAAGCTCTTGATGAGTGAATAATAATAATAATAATAATAATAATAATAATAATAATAATAATAATAATATGTGTATGTATATGTGTGTCTGTAAATTGTGTGTGAGATAGAGAAAGGAAGAGAGAGAGAGAGAGAGAGAGAGAGAGAGAGAGAGAGAGAGAGAGAGAGAGAGAGCATTCCGATATCTGGATTTAATGCTTATGCGTTATGCGTATTTGTATTAAGAAAATTTGTAAAGCAGATAAAGAAAGAGAGAGAGAGAGAGAGAGAGAGAGAGAGAGAGAGAGAGGAAAGAAGGGGAAAAAGAAAGACATGGAGTTGTGATTTATGAGTGCGTACGATCGCGAACTAGTTTGTGTGTATATGAACTAGAATGCGTTAGCGTGCCCGAAATATGGGTGTGACTAATAATTTCCCTTCAAACTGTTCTGTTTTGTTTTTTGTTTTTTTTAATGGATTTTAAAATGTATTTATTTACTAACGGTTATACCCGGTGTTGACCGGTATTCAACGTTAAATTCCTTTGCAACAAAATGAAGAAAAAAAAGAAATAAACGGAAAGAAACTGTGATATGTGCATATGAGTCTTATATTTTTTTCTAAACAGTTTACTTCTTGAAAGTTAAAAAAAGTACTCGAACTGAGATCGAAACCAAAACCTAAAAACAGTAAGTCAAGTACGATAACCATAGGCCAACTTGCCACAATCTTTAAAAAGTGTTTTCAAACCAAACCAACTTCTTCTTTAACATAAAGAAGTTGTCATGTGAACGATTCACGCATACGCAATCGTGAAACAGTTCACACGCAGATAAAAATCCGATGCCCCCCCCCCCCAAAGTACCAATTTTTCAATTTTGCAGCCCTTTTTTTCGGACGAAAACCGATTAAATTTTTTTTCACATGTCTGAATACCGTATATAGCAAATTTCAAGTCTGTAGATCAACAATTCGTTGAGTATATAGGTTGACAGTTGTCCTCATACACCCCCGCCCCCAGGGATACATTCTCACCTTTATAGATATTGTCGCGGAGAACTGTGGAAAAATTTGAAACAAAAGGAAGTCTAGAAGCGGAAAGATTTGTCAAAATATATATCAGAAATAAACGTAAGATTCTAATCATATGGCGACTCCATTCCGACCTTCAAAAAATGATAATGTATTTTTGTTGGTTAAAGAACTTATATTAAAACAGCACAAATGTTTCAGCAATGGACATTTTAAACCATCGTGATTTATTGCATTCATATCGTTTTTATTTAAACATATCACCATGGTTAATTTATAGGGTTTTTCTTTTTGTTTGTTTTCTTTTTTTTTTGTTTGTTTTTTCTTTTACTTCAGATCATTAAAGCATTATTCATATTTTCGGCAATATTCTCACTCATGTTGATCCGAAATGGACCTTATTTAGTTCCTATTTACAATGCCTCCCCACGGGATAGAGTTAGACACCAGGGTCGTTTTTTAACCTGGAGAAAAGGAACAAAAATTTTAAATTGTCTCAGTCGTGAAGGACTTCTCCTCCACTGACAGAGAATAAGAAACTGAAGTGCAGCATATGAAAAACAGACACTACACTGTGATCTCGGCCCAAAGGATGGACCTTATTTAGTTAACAGAAAGCGATTCATCTTCCATCATGATAATGCTCGTTCTCAGATAGCACTACTGACCAAATATTTATTATATTATATATTAGTTTTTTTTTTTTTGTTTTGTTGTTGTTGTTGTTGTTGTTTTTGTTTTTTTTTACAGAGGAGTCACCATCTGTCAAAGCCCGGAGGCCACTCGAGGATAAGAGTTAATGAATGTGGAACAATATCGTAGTAATCGTTAATTATGTAAATTTGGTAAATTGGATAACTTAAGATAACGACTCATCAAGAACTTGTTTACGTTGGACTTGAAGACGGCCATATTGCAGTCAGCTGGAAAACAGGGAAACGGAAGAGAGTTCCACAGGCGTGTAGTACTAAGGCTGTTTGTTCATGGAATCTACGTTTGGGTTTAGGCACAAATAAAGCGTGGAGGAAATTATTGATAGTGGTTTCAGCTAAACGAGTTCGTTGGAAAATCTTGCTTCATTTTGCATATTTTTCTTTATTATTAAATAGGATTAAAAAGCAATATTTAGATGAGCCTAGCTATACACCACAAGAGGATATTGAACATTAATTCGATTCATGTTTTGCATTCAAATATAATTTTACAAGCGAAGCATTTATAAGCTCGTCGACTAATGGAATCAAATTACAGACAGCAAAGGTAGTTATTTTTATGAATAAAGGATTTCAATAAACACAGATTTTTCATTTTTTGTAAATGCAAATCACTCCAGACAATGTATGAAACCACTTGATATAATGAGCTTAAAAATATAATACTACAAGGTCTAAAAAATAGCCACAATAAGTGCTAGATCAGTGACATTCAGAGAACTTTTTCAAGGCACGTACTCAAGTGAAAAAATAAGAATAAAATTGTGTCTCGGTGGGCGCAGGCCTATAATAAATTCTTCTGAAAAGGGCACTTTTAAAACAGGAGTAAAAGGAGCAGATGCTTGGGCACCCCTAGCACCCCCTTTTGTATGTTCCTGTGCTAGATGGATAGATTTCAGACCAGAAAACAGCATTTTTTTGGCCGTTTTGTCAGAAAAATCGTTTATAGAATGTGAGGACTAAAGGACAAAATAAGGAAAGTGAGTTACAAGACTGTCGAAAGTAAACTTAAACTCCTAAATTTCAAGATGAAATTTTAAATCGGCAAAATCTTTTGCACCACCTGATATGCTTTTTAAACTGAAAATGTAGTTGCTTTTTCTTATAGATCTGCTAAGTAAGCGCTACAGCATATCAACCTTTCTTATTTTATTAGTCCACCGACTTGGTTGGATTTGGATCTTAGAATTCACCCTCGTCTGTTCGTTCCCAAAATTCTCAATAACTACTCATTACATTTTTCTGAAATTTTGCATGAAGTTACAACTACCCAAGGGAGGAAATGTAACATTCTCAGATTTTTTATAAACATTCTGGTTGCGTACCCAGGAGGCAAAAAGGCGTAAAAAATGGCCCAAAATAGCATTTTTCGGGACATCTTTTCCGACCATTATATTTTTTTCTGAAAATTACCCAAAAGCAAGATCACATATTTTTCACTTCGAGGAGTTGTCATACTATGTAGGCAAGAAGTAGAGAGCTAATAATGCTCTGGAGCCGGCCGAATACAACAAGAGCCTGGCATTCCCTGGTGGAGGCGCAACATAGATAGAACAAGACAAGACAGACAAGATAGAAGTGGGAGGTTAGGCCTAAGAAGGTGCGTTTTCTAAGCTAGCGACATTCACTCTAGGCGGGTTGAACCGGCTTCCTCCAGAGTAGGAAGTTTCAAATCGATTCAAACTCACAAACGATCCCCTGTCGCATGTATATCCAGTTAAGAAGAGATGACTACGTTAGGTTTTTGCGGTCCTTACAAGTAGGTACTGACGTGCTCCTACATACAGCGCCTGGTATTCCCAACGGTCACCCATCTGGTACTAACCAAAATCAACGTTTAACTTCGGTTATCTAGTGACAACCGCTGTGTTAGTTGCCGAGCCAAACGATAACTCATCCCGATAAAGAGTATCAGTTGGTTGAATTAAGCCACTAGGATGCAAACACATTAACATTGGACAGCTTCCCTGCGAGCGACAACATGGTCATCTTTAAATTTAAGTCCAACGAAATACTTGTCGAGTCGTCCTCTTAAATAATCACTTTTCATCTATTCCATTCACCTTTTTCAGTCCTCTCATAATATTGTTTATCATCCTACTGGCGATCTCACTAACTCTTATCCTCGAGTGACTTTACAGCTTTGGTTATGGATGACTCATTGACATGAGAATAAGGAAAAGAGACTTTTAAATAAAAACTGCGTGTGATCTCTTTAAAACTGCGCCATGTAAATGAAATCCAAGCCTTCGTTAAAGTTCTAGGATTTCAACTCTCATACCGTGTCGGCGAAGAGTTAGTCTTACGGTTGACTTACTATTCTATTAAGTAAATCTTCAAGGGATGCTACAAAAGTAAAGCCTCCTATTTTTTTAATTCCGCCAGATTCGATCAAGGATCATTGCAAATTGCATTGTTATGATGACAGTGAAAGGTAAATTCTGAAGCACAAAAAGTCATTCGTTTTAATGGTATCACTTCCGTTTTCGTAGATCTTCAACTTTTGGAGTTAAAAAATAGGAGGCCTTACTTTTTGGAACAACCAGCGTATGATAAAGTGCGCTCTAGACGCCCATGCACAACCATCGTTTATCGCTTGTAAAAGTGCATTGAAAATGATGGTGACTGTGTTGAGAAATAAAATTTGGAGCACAAAAGGTCGCTCGTTTTAATAGTACCGTCTCCGTAGCTAAGCAACTTTTTGAGTTAGAAAAATAGGAGGCTTTACTTTTGGAACAACCCCCGGGGTAAATATATGCGCCCTCCTGGTGCAGCCATTTGATAATTTTATATATAACTAAGGACGGGCAATAAAAGTGAAAGTTTTTGGGTTTTAACCCCCAATAAATACCCACAGAAGAGACTTGTATTATTTGTATTCTTCGGACTACTATTCTCATCTTGAGTGTCATTATTGTCAACGTGTCTATTGATACAACCTCCGATCTTCTTCAAGTGTATCTTGGGGAACTCAAGAATCTTTTTGTCCAACTCGGGAATCTGCAGGGAATTTCGAACAGAACCATTATGTAAACCACGGACTCTCGTTCCGTCAGCCATAATTGGGCAGAAGTTCTAATTCGCAATTGTATTTTGAATGTCACCTTTAAACCCTCCCCCCCCATCCCCAGAAGAGTGTAACTTTATAACTAAATTTTACCAAGTACTTTATGAATTTACGTATTTGATAAGATTCATCTGAAGAATATCGGAGGTTACATCCACCCTCATCTAAAAAATTCAGAAACACAGAAGAGATGTTGTGAGTCTATCTTTGCTATATCGTTATTTTCATGGCAAGTACTCAACTGAGCTTCAGTCTATGCTCCCTCCCTCACAAAACATCCACAACAAACCCTCGTCTAGCTATAACTACTATCAACAATTTCCTTCACTCTCTACCTGTGCACAAAAACTAAACGTAAATTTCATGAACAAAGTTTCTTTCCTAGAACTGCCCGCCCGTAGAAGTCGATACCATTGGGCTGCTTTCCAGCTGACTTTATCATAGTCGTTTTCAAGTCCAATGAAAACAAATTCTTGTTTAGCCGTTCTCATAAATAATTGAATTATACTCAATTTCCACCGCTACCGATCATTACGCTGTTGTTTCATCGACCACCACATTGTTATCCTCGAGTGGCCTTTAGGCCTAGATAAGAGGTGACTCTCATGTAAAAAAAACGATTCACAAAAAATAATTCGCCCAAAATTAAGAGAATTCTCAGTCTTTTTATTTTATTCCATTTTCACCCCAAATAAGGCACAGCGCCGCTTTGATGTATGGGGGCTACTATAGGGGATATAAGTTGCAGGGATATTATGTAGGGAGTTGAGCAGCAAGATGTCTGTTCACATTACACGTGAACTTCTGCACGTCAGTACAGTTGGGAAAGCAGCAACTCGGAAGAGAGTTCCAAAGTCTAGCAGTTCTGGGGAAGAAACTATTAATGACATATTCAGTATTTATTAATTAACTAGCATGGTGACACGGTGTTGTACCGGGTTATGAACAACAAAATAAAGGTTAACAAGTGTGTGTAAAATCTTTTGCGCGATAACGTCTTTCTCTCGCTCTCTCTCTCTCTCTCTCTCTCTCTCTCTCTCTCTCTTTCTCTAGCTATTACTAGCTCGTTTCTATTCATATCTCTTTACCTATCTCTTCCCCCTTTTCTTCTCACCCTTTTCTTTTCCCCATTTCCCACATACACCTTCCTTTATCCCCTTCCCTCTTCGCAGCCCCTCTCTCAATCTCTAACGCTTTCTCTCTATTTATTATCCCTCGCTCAGTTTCTCTGACAACTTGAAAAATATCATTTGTCGAATTAATGTGCTCTAATGAACACATAGCACAGGTGCCCTTATGATGTACATACCCCAGACCGACTCGACAAACAGCAAAATCCCACCCCTTCATTGTTGAAGTCCTTAGATGCTGGAAAGCTTTCTACTCTAATTAACTTCTGTCCTCGGGCTGCTACATTTTGGAATTCCCTCCCTGTTTCTTGTTTCACTGACTTCCTTCTAAACTTTCTTCAGTTCCCTGTTCGACACAATCTCAACAGTAGCTCCTTACGTTCCAAATGGCAGTATGTTTTTATGTGGGTAAAAAAGAGTAAAAATATACTACATAATAACATTAAAAATCGATTTGAATGTCGTCCCATCTCTGGCTTATTGTGTTCCTGGTAAAATTCCGAAAGAATGGATTTTGAAAACAAAATATGTCAACATTTTGTTTGCGGTATTGCTGAAAAAGAAAATATCAGCTTTGAGGGTGTGTCTTGTGTAGTTTTTCTCTTTTAACTTTTAGTTCCACACACAGTCACACCCACAGATAAAAATATTTTAATAATAGACAAGTAGGGTTACCCGGCCTCGCCCGAGGCAATAAAAACAACAAAGAAAAAAACTGTGCGTAACATTTATACTTGAAAACTTCTACCTCTGTGCCCTCTCAATATGTGGCTGCCTTCCTCTTTCCCCAACCCCTTTTTTCACATACGCCAGATCGAGTCCTTCCCCCTGTTTTATTGTTTTGATAATGCCAATGAACAATCAATAGTAAATGGCTGTTGCGACAACGCAAATTAACTTGCAAAATTTTGAAAGAAGTCGAGATTGCTGGAAATCTGGAGAGAATTGTTGTCACTTAGACTCCAGGAACATCACAGGTTGTTCTCTAGGAGAAATCTTTGAAAATGGCCTGTGTGAAAACTTCTAGTGTGTACATAACAACAACAACAACAACAACAATAATAATAATAATAATAATAATAATAATAATAATAATAATAATAATAAAAATAATAATAAAAGAATTTTACCCGCGCTTCAAGTTTTAAAATTATTGTTCCCAGACAACACTGAGTTTCTGGTTCTTCCCACTTAAAAATCATTATGAAATCTATATTTGTATTAAGGTATTCCCGGACAACGTCAAGTTTTAAAAAAAATTCTACTTAATAATATAGTGAACCTCATATTTGTTTTAATGTATTTTCAGGCAACAAGGAGTTAAGCGCCTTCCCCTTTCTCTATCAAATATATACCACAAAGCAAATGTACTACTTCCTTATTACACACACCTGCCATATCTAAGGTATTAGGTACGTAATAATTCAGCATATACTACTTAGTACGTATAACACTTTATTATTATACGCACCTGCTCTACACGAATATTAATCACTTCTGATTCAGCATATACCACTGACTAAGTATAATATCATATTATTACGCTCTATCCAAGGCATTTATTATTCACCGAGTTGAGTTAAATGAACGAGGACTGTAAAATAATTTCAGTGATCTGAAAACATCTGGGTTTTTTTTAAACAGAACTTTACATGTACATTCTTTGTACTCACTAGGAGTTTTCACACAGATCATCACATATTGCTCGCAGACAACAACCGCTGGTGTTCCCTGGTGTCCGGGTGACAACAAGTTTCCTTAGATTCCCTTTTCAATAACCTTTACAAATGAATTTATGTTATTAGTACAACGTTTCGGTCGATGCAACTTTCGACTTTCTTCAGGTGTATCTTGGCGAACTCGGGAATCTGTCTGATTGACTGGGAAATATATCTAGTTAACTCGGGAATCTATAGGGAAGTTCGAACAGAACTCCTTATTAAATCCACGGGGAAGTAGCATGTTCTCATTCCGTCAGCCATGACTTGATAAAGTCCTAAGTAATTCGTAATTGTATTTTGGGGTGTCGCCCGCACTGAAGATTGAACCTTCAACCTCCAGAATACTGTAACTTCCGACTGAATCATGCCAAATACTTTATTCACTAGACCACAGTTTTGATCGACGAGACAAGGTATATTGATTTTGGAAAAATTAATATTAAAATGAGCAAAATCATGATATTGTTAGCTTAGCGGTATCAGGTTCGTTAACTTTTACCATCTTTATCAATGAGACGATCACATATTTTTTATGTGTGAAAGGTGATAATGTACGTACGAATATGTCTTAGCATATGATTATATAGATAAAATTTGACGAATGATGACGTAGTTTTGGGGTAGAGAGAGACAACTAAATATCCATCAAAATAAAGATTTGAGCGAATCTTGAACCAAAAACTTTTATTTGAGTGTTGGACATCAAGTCAACTTAGTAAAAATGATGATCGATATATTGAAGCTAACATGTTCACTTTATTTTATTTTACTGTTTTTTTGTTTTTTTTTGTAGACAACATGCGACAATAGAACATTGTAATCTACCGTATACTATGATAGATCCTTTGTGGTAAAGTCCACACCCGAATAGCAACTCTGTCGTGCATCACACGTTATAGTAGAAATCCTGTGGCAGACTTTATAATCTATTATACAAAAGACACTTGAAAACTACAAAACAATTACTCACAAAGTATATATTTCTTGATCGATGCCGCGGATAAATATTATCTAAAGCTTAGAAAATATTATTTTTCTTCTTTTTTTTTTAACATAAATTGATACAGA
>NC_136507.1:92407544-92420044 GCF_053919585.1 Euprymna scolopes
TTCCTTGTTTTTTAAAAACTTAATTTAAAGCCAGTCTGTCTGAAAGCAAACAAAAATTACTTTTGAACTTTGAAGTGTCACGAAAGTAAATCTAGTCAGCCATTTTTTCAGCTGTCAAAATAATTCTGTTGATTTACAGACTTTCAACCTGACAGTGAAGTATTATGTTGTTGCTATTATTTTAGGGGTTTTTTTTTTTTTTTTTGTAATTAAATAATATTTATCGTAGATCAGAGATACACTAAATCTCACACGCGTCCCTGTCCTATAAAAGAACGAAGTGACAAAAATATGTGACTATTCGACTGGTAACCCTAAAAAAAAAAAAAATTATTAAAAAAAAAAAAATTTTGAAAAAAAAAAGAAAAAAAGAAGCATATAAGTTTGAAAGCTATGGTACCTAAATATAAGATTTTTTTTAGATGATTATTTGGGGGGGTGTATGTGTGTGTGTGTGTGTTTTTTTTTCCGGGTACATATCTATCGGACCATTGTGACCACAACGGCTCTCCTCCTCCTTGGCCAAAAAAAAAAAAAAAATGTCCTCGAAAGTTATCATAGAGCTTCTCTTACAGCTAGTAATAAACCAATTCTATAGATTTGCTTACTAATAATACTAACCTATTGTCGCCAATAAATTCCACCTCAAGCAACTGGTGGGGGATGAATCATCTAACACAACTGTTCTAGGGCTGCTGCTGATTCCGCTGTTGTTGTTACTGCTGCTGATGTCTACCCCTCCCACCTCTCTCTCTCTCTCTCTCTCTCTCTCTCTCTCTCTCTCTCTCTAATTTAAATACCTCCTCAGTTCCTCTTTATAACATTTCGAAATTATTTCGTTTTCCTTCGCCACCTCTCCCATTCCCCAACATTCCTCCTCTTTTCATTCATTCAATCGCCCTTTTTACTCACAAACTCTACCTCTTCCCTTTACCTCATTTTCTTGTTTCTCCACCCTCCTCTGTCTCTCTTTCTCCCTCTCTCTCTCTTTTTCTCTCCCCTCTCTCTCTATCTTTCTTTCTCGCTCTTCCTCTTCACTCTTTCTCTTAACACATTTTTTCTTGGCCTCTTCCTCTTTGAGATTTTCTGGTCAGTGACCTCTCTTAGTCTATCACTCCTATCCCCCCTCTCTTTCTCTCTCTTTTTACCCCTTCTCTCTCTCTCTTTCTCTCTTTCTCTCTCTCTCTCTCTCTCTCTCTTCCTTTTTCTCTAGCCTCTCTGTCTTCGAGATTCTCAAACCTTTACAAAGTTCTCACATCTGTCTTATCAACTCCCCCTCGCGCTCTCTCTCTCTCTCTCTCTCTTTCACAGACACACACACGCACACTCTCTCACTCGCCCCTCTTGACGCTACACTTTCCCTCTACTATCTACTACTCTTCCTTCAACTCTTACCTCCCCCTTCCTCATTATTGTAACAACGTTACATTATTTATTTTTTTTAATTGATCTTAATCTTTGTAGTTTATCTTTCTTTCTATTTCCTTTTTTTGTGTGTGCGTTACTGCATGCTTTCTTCAATCCTATCGTTTTCTTTTTTCTTTTTCCCCCCTTTTCGTACATTCTTGCTTCATTTCGGTTTTATTTCCTTCTTTTTTCGTCGATTCGTTATCCCCCCCCCTTTTTTTTTTTTTTTTGTCTTTCGTATAGACCGCATTCTTTATGTTCTTAATCTTTCTTTTCTGTAATTCTCTCTGCAACTGTCGCGCTTGGGTTTTCTGTCGTTTTCTCTTTAAACCCGTCCTTATTTCCAACTTTTCTTACGATGCTAACTTAGTTTGTTAGGTGCTCCAGTAGTGATGGAACGATTCCAAATCAAATAAAAAGATAATTAAAGAAATCGTTTTAGGGCATCGGAAAATAGGCACAACATTTTCCGATTCCGATACTTCAAAAATGTATGAATTTTTCGAATCCCGATTCCGATTCCAATTCTGATTCCGATTAATCGTTCAATGAAAGTGCTCAACCGTGTAAATAAGCCTCCATCTCTTTAAATTCTATGGTCCTCCACCTTTCACCCCTCTTTCTTTCCGAATATGCGAATATCTTTTAGTCGGTTCATATCTATCTATCTATCTATCTATCTATCTATCCATTTCTGTCTGTCTGCCTGTATCTCTCTCTCTCCCTCTCTCTCTCTCTCTCTCTCTCTCTCTCTCTCTCTCTCTCTCTCTCTCTCTCCTGTTCTAGGTTCAATCCTTGGCTTGGGAGAGGTACTAGTCTAGCGGCACTGATAAGTGGTGATACAACGAACAGGACCGTAAAGTAATATCGATGACTATGACCTAGTATTTTTTTCATGTCTTCTGGCGAGAAGCATTACGCTTCGAAATGCCATGGTTTTTAATATTATTTTATTATCTTATGATTCCTTATTGAACAGACAAATAAATTTATCTAGGTTTATATTGATGCCACTTTGTCTTGAATTATTATTATATTATACATTCTATCTCAGAATAGTCCCTCTATAAAAATGTACAATTTTTCTTTAGAAATCCACTTGCTATCTATCTATCTATCTATCTATCTATCTATCTACCTATCTATCTCTCTCTCTCTCTCTCTCTCTCTCTCTATATATATATATATATATATATATATATATATATAGCCAGTAGAGTTTAGTTTCCTAGAAGTAAATCCAATGAAACAACACGTGTCTACCAAAATAGTGCTCAATGAGTGAACAGAGCAGGTATATTAATTTTATTTATACAAACATTAATGGCTACATATGTGCATACATGTTTCTGTAATCACCCACGTCGGGGGATTACGTCTTCAGGCCAAGAACCACCTTCAAAAGTGACATTTCCACCAAATACATTTTTCTATTTCGTTTATCAAGTTAAAAATACAACCTGGGTGGGAGTCAAAAAAACAAAAACGGTAAAAGGATGAGTGAGGTCTATGAAGATGATAAACATCTTTTTTCTTTTCCCCCTCCCCCATCTAACTTAACTTTTGGCTTTTTATGGCATAGGGTCATTGAGAGTTTCGTTTTCTTGTCTTAGAGTCTGTAAGTTAATAACCTTAGCTATGGTCAACCAAGTACTGACCGGTGCCTTTTTAATCTACCTCCACCCACACATACACGCAACACACACATAACACATCCATACACAGCCACTGCCAACACACACAGTATACACACATTAATCCATATATTCAAAAGCGAATCCATGCTAGACACTTTTTGTTTTATTTACTGAAACTAGACAATGATTCTGAAACTACGTAGAAGATAAAGTAAAAGTTACATTAAGGTAAATAAAAAATATAAATAAATAAAAATAAAAATAAAATACATAAATAAATAAATAAATAAATAAAAATAAATAAAAAATAAAAAATATATATAAAAAATACAATAAAAAATAAAAAAATAAAAAATAAGATAAATAAGAATAAAAATAAAATTAAATTAAAACAAATAAACCAACAAAATGTGAATAAATATAAACCCGAAAGTTATCTAAACCCCACATGTACCTATATGCGTGTATCAATACACTTATAAATGTCTAACATTTATCTACACCCGCGCATATATACACACACACACATTTCAGACATACAGAGACAAATAATAGTATTTTTCTTTACTTATGTAGCGTGGTAACATCTTCGTATATGCAATATTATGCTACCCGACTACAGACGGGTGTATATAGATATATACATATATATATATATATACATATATATATATATATATACATATATATATATATATATATACACATACACATACATACACATACATACATATACACACATATACACAAACACACACATACATACATACATACATAAATACATACATATACATATATATATACATATACACATACATACATATAAACACACACACAACAGACATACATATACATATCCACACATACATACATATATAACATATATATAAACAACATTCGGACATCCATACATTTTTGTAATCTATATTGTTACAACAATTCTATACGAGGCAGCCTATTCTAATAGTTCAGAAATATACGTGTGTATACATATATCTACATACAATAGACACAGAGACACATCCACATACAAACATACACACAGATACATAGATACAGATATATATATACATAAACATACAAACATACATGCATACGTAAAATACACTTATATATCCAAAGTCACACAAATATAGACATATATATATATATATATATACATGCATACATGTACCGTGCCACCAAATGATACATCTAAAGTAGAAACAGACATGAATACACCTACTATATAAATTCACTTTTTCTATCAAATTCCACACGTCTAGTTACGTTTCATGGCCCCATCCGCTTGTTACACTTTCCTAAGTTGTAGGTTTTTACCGTAAAAATTGACACTACGTAAAAATTTATATTGAATTCAGCATGAAGTTCATAGGGTTATCCTCATATTTAACAAAGATTCTTTCGATGGTAAGGCAGGTATACATAAGATGTATCACGACACAATAATAATATATAATAACATATGACATAAATCAGAGTATTTAGGTTATACAAACCTAGTATATAAGCTTATATATTGTAGTACTTACCTTCATCTTTGCTTATTCACTCTAATACCCTTATTCCTTTCTCTTCCGTTCACCCTTCATTCCTTACTTTCTTTCATCTATTTTTTTTTTTTTTTTTTTTTTTTTTTTTTTTTTTTTTTTTTTTTTTTATATTAATAAATTATTTTTCCTACCCGGGTATATAAAGATCATATATCCATACATGCACACACCCAAAAATATCCATATGCATACATTATTACGAGCTTCACTCAAAACGATCTATTACTCATTTAGTTAATATACACCTTCATACAGGTACTTATTTCGGCTAGTAATACCATAACTGCTCGATGAAGTAGAATATTAAGTGACTTACGTAACCCATATGGGTATGATTATAGTTGCGACCTCACTTATCCTCTTTGTGGGGGGGTTTATTTGATGGGGGTTAGTTGTACTTATAGCAGTTCCATTATCCTAATTTAGAGTTCCTTAAGTGCATGTATTCTGAAATGTTTGCAGGATATAGCAGTTTCTTGTTTAATATTCAATAATTTTTCTCGGTCTTTAAACCTAGTTATCTCAAGTTTTTCTGATAAGCATAATAGACATGGTGAGTTCAATGAGTGGCAAGTATTGGCCCTTCTAATAATATTCCATTCTATACTAGGTGTTTTATTTTCTCTAACTAATTTCCAGTAATATAACGATAAGGAAGTGTCCTTTTCATATGTTTGATTATTCATCGAGCGTGTATGTCCATAGAATCTATTTTTGAAAGTCATTTGGGTACTCCCTATGTAGAATCTTTCGTCCCTTGGGTTCTCCACCGGGAATATCCTTGCTTGGTATACCACCGATGAGGTCAGACATTCATTTTTTATTGGGCATTCCTCAGGTTTTTTACAGTTACATTTATTCACCGCAGTGTTTGCACTAGTATTCTCCCCTTCTCTATTAGTCGTCTTTAAAATTCTTCCATTATGCTTTTTTATAATCCTTTCCAAATTATCACTACAGCTGTAACTTAATTTTAATGTATTTTTATTAAATATTTTATGTAATATATTATTTGGTGGGAAATGCTTATTAATAAGTTGTAAAAATTTTGCACCAAGTTTTGTTTTCAACATAATGTTAAAGGGGGGTGTGAACCAAATAATTTTCCTACCACGATTTCTAGATCCATTTGTGCTAGTGTTATTTACTTTATATTTTATCTCTATGTCCTTATATCCACTATTTTTAAAAATAGTGGATATAAGGACATAGAGATAAAATATAAAGTAAATAACACTAGCACAAATGGATCTAGAAATCGTGGTAGGAAAATTATTTGGTTCACACCCCCCTTTAACATTATGTTGAAAACAAAACTTGGTGCAAAATTTTTACAACTTATTAATAAGCATTTCCCACCAAATAATATATTACATAAAATATTTAATAAAAATACATTAAAATTAAGTTACAGCTGTAGTGATAATTTGGAAAGGATTATAAAAAAGCATAATGGAAGAATTTTAAAGACGACTAATAGAGAAGGGGAGAATACTAGTGCAAACACTGCGGTGAATAAATGTAACTGTAAAAAACCTGAGGAATGCCCAATAAAAAATGAATGTCTGACCTCATCGGTGGTATACCAAGCAAGGATATTCCCGGTGGAGAACCCAAGGGACGAAAGATTCTACATAGGGAGTACCCAAATGACTTTCAAAAATAGATTCTATGGACATACACGCTCGATGAATAATCAAACATATGAAAAGGACACTTCCTTATCGTTATATTACTGGAAATTAGTTAGAGAAAATAAAACACCTAGTATAGAATGGAATATTATTAGAAGGGCCAATACTTGCCACTCATTGAACTCACCATGTCTATTATGCTTATCAGAAAAACTTGAGATAACTAGGTTTAAAGACCGAGAAAAATTATTGAATATTAAACAAGAAACTGCTATATCCTGCAAACATTTCAGAATACATGCACTTAAGGAACTCTAAATTAGGATAATGGAACTGCTATAAGTACAACTAACCCCCATCAAATAAACCCCCCCACAAAGAGGATAAGTGAGGTCGCAACTATAATCATACCCATATGGGTTACGTAAGTCACTTAATATTCTACTTCATCGAGCAGTTATGGTATTACTAGCCGAAATAAGTACCTGTATGAAGGTGTATACTAACTAAATGAGTAATAGATCGTTTTGAGTGAAGCTCGTAATAATGTATGCATATGGATATTTTTGGGTGTGTGCATGTATGGATATATGATCTTTATATACCCGGGTAGGAAAAATAATTTATTAATATAAAAAAAAAAAAAAAAAAAAAAAAAAAAAAAAAAAAAAAAAAAAAAAAAAATAGATGAAAGAAAGTAAGGAATGAAGGGTGAACGGAAGAGAAAGGAATAAGGGTATTAGAGTGAATAAGCAAAGATGAAGGTAAGTACTACAATATATAAGCTTATATACTAGGTTTGTATAACCTAAATACTCTGATTTATGTCATATGTTATTATATATTATTATTGTGTCGTGATACATCTTATGTATACCTGCCTTACCATCGAAAGAATCTTTGTTAAATATGAGGATAACCCTATGAACTTCATGCTGAATTCAATATAAATTTTTACGTAGTGTCAATTTTTACGGTAAAAACCTACAACTTAGGAAAGTGTAACAAGCGGATGGGGCCATGAAACGTAACTAGACGTGTGGAATTTGATAGAAAAAGTGAATTTATATAGTAGGTGTATTCATGTCTGTTTCTACTTTAGATGTATCATTTGGTGGCACGGTACATGTATGCATGTATATATATATATATATATATGTCTATATTTGTGTGACTTTGGATATATAAGTGTATTTTACGTATGCATGTATGTTTGTATGTTTATGTATATATATATCTGTATCTATGTATCTGTGTGTATGTTTGTATGTGGATGTGTCTCTGTGTCTATTGTATGTAGATATATGTATACACACGTATATTTCTGAACTATTAGAATAGGCTGCCTCGTATAGAATTGTTGTAACAATATAGATTACAAAAATGTATGGATGTCCGAATGTTGTTTATATATATGTTATATATGTATGTATGTGTGGATATGTATATGTATGTCTGTTGTGTGTGTGTTTATATGTATGTATGTGTATATGTATATATATATGTATATGTATGTATTTATGTATGTATGTATGTATGTGTGTGTTTGTGTATATGTGTGTATATGTATGTATGTGTATGTATGTGTATGTGTATATATATATATATATATATGTATATATATATATATATATGTATATATATATATATATGTATATATCTATATACACCCGTCTGTAGTCGGGTAGCATAATATTGCATATACGAAGATGTTACCACGCTACATAAGTAAAGAAAAATACTATTATTTGTCTCTGTATGTCTGAAATGTGTGTGTGTGTATATATGCGCGGGTGTAGATAAATGTTAGACATTTATAAGTGTATTGATACACGCATATAGGTACATGTGGGGTTTAGATAACTTTCGGGTTTATATTTATTCACATTTTGTTGGTTTATTTGTTTTAATTTAATTTTATTTTTATTCTTATTTATCTTATTTTTTATTTTTTTATTTTTTATTGTATTTTTTATATATATTTTTTATTTTTTATTTATTTTTATTTATTTATTTATTTATTTATGTATTTTATTTTTATTTTTATTTATTTATATTTTTTATTTACCTTAATGTAACTTTTACTTTATCTTCTACGTAGTTTCAGAATCATTGTCTAGTTTCAGTAAATAAAACAAAAAGTGTCTAGCATGGATTCGCTTTTGAATATATGGATTAATGTGTGTATACTGTGTGTGTTGGCAGTGGCTGTGTATGGATGTGTTATGTGTGTGTTGCGTGTATGTGTGGGTGGAGGTAGATTAAAAAGGCACCGGTCAGTACTTGGTTGACCATAGCTAAGGTTATTAACTTACAGACTCTAAGACAAGAAAACGAAACTCTCAATGACCCTATGCCATAAAAAGCCAAAAGTTAAGTTAGATGGGGGAGGGGGAAAAGAAAAAAGATGTTTATCATCTTCATAGACCTCACTCATCCTTTTACCGTTTTTGTTTTTTTTGACTCCCACCCAGGTTGTATTTTTAACTTGATAAACGAAATAGAAAAATGTATTTGGTGGAAATGTCACTTTTGAAGGTGGTTCTTGGCCTGAAGACGTAATCCCCCGACGTGGGTGATTACAGAAACATGTATGCACATATGTAGCCATTAATGTTTGTATAAATAAAATTAATATATATATATATATATATATATATATATATATATATTTTCAAGATGATCCCAGCCCCAAAACTCAATACATAAAAATAGAACAAAATGTAAAAATTAAAGTTAAATTCTTTGGATTAGAATATATATGAAAAAAAAAAGATTTTTCTTGTTTGAAGCGAAAAAAAAGATTTTTCTTGTTTGAAGCGAAAAATATATGGAAAAGAATTATATTTTTTCCTTAAACCAATGGAGGGAATGAAATGTTAACTGCATTTCATTTCTTCTGATGATATCTGCCATTATTGAAAATCCCTGGATTAAGGTAATAAACATAATTCTTTTCAATATATTCCTTGCTTCAAACAATAAATTCTTTTATATATTTTAATCTAAAGAATCCACCTTTAATTTTTACGTATATATATATATATATATATATATATATATATATATATATATATATATATATATATATATATGGGGGGTTGGTGTATGAGTTCGTGTAATAGAAAAACACCGGTGTCCAATTACTGATGAAGAACACATATACTTGTCTTTATTTAAATTGACATTAGTAGGATCTGCCATCGATAACTTTAGTTTCAACTCAGCACTGCACACTCTACTCAGCTCACCACCCACGTTCATATACAGCGAATTCTTCAATTGCTGATTTAATAATGTATGCCACACACACACACACACACACACACACACACACACACACACACACACACACATATATATAGATAGATAGATAGATATAATTATTACTATAATGATTTTGAAAAAAAATAAATTCTTCTTTGCTTTGTTGCAGTTTCACATTATCAATCTTTGGAGTGTCAAATGATATTTAATTCAAAGCTTGCCGTTACTCAGTTACATTCATACATATAAATACACACACACACACACACACATATATATATATATATATATATATATATATATATATATATCACAATGTGTATGCCGAACCTCATCTCACTCCTTTCCACACACACATAAACGCATACACACATACTCGCACACACACATACACACACGCATATATTATATACACACGTACATGCATACATATATACGCACATACATATACACGTGTGTGTGTGTGTGTGTGTGTGTGTGTGTGTGTGTGTGTGCGTGCGTGCGTGCGTGTGTGGGTTCACATTGCTGGTTTAAGGCGTCAACAGGAAAACAAATGTAATTGATTCGAAGTGTAGAACTGTCATTTCTGGTTTCGTTAGACTCGCACACACCCGCCAACACACACACACACACACGCGCGCGCACACACACACACACACGCACGCACACACACACACACCCGCCAACACACACACACGCGCGCGCGCGCAAATACATACATGTATATAGATAAAGATATAAGCGTGGAAGCAGATTTTAGTACTGACCAAACTCAACGTTGCTTAACTTCGGGGATACAACGCACGCTTTATATAAATGTTGATTTCAACTATATTGCTAGCGGTTAAGGTTGACGAGCGGTTTGTTCCTTCCTAATTGCGTCAGAGATATCTTCATGACAAGGTTCGAATTTCCCGACCGGTGGTAATCATGACATTCTGCACTGATGATTCTCGAAAGGATGAAACACTAGTGTCTGTAGGTATTAAAAATAAATAAAAACATAATTTTATATATATATATATATATATATATATATATATATATATATGTGTGTGTGTGTGTGTGTGTGTGTGTGTGTGTGTGTGTGTGTGAGTGTGTGTGTGTGTAAATATGTTTTTCAATAATATTTCACCTTTAATTCATGTAACTATAGAACATATAACAAATAAATGACAAAAATCTATATTCCAAATTTCAAGAGATTGACCATCTTATAGTTTATTCTTTAACTACATCTTAACTGCACCTGATTTGTAGCGAAAAATGATTCATTTAATTATTATATCAATCAATGAATATATCCTGCTCTTAAATCATCTGAAAAATATTATATATATATATATATATATATATATATATATATATATAGAAAGAGAGAGAGAGAGAGAGAGAGAGAGAGAGAATAAACGACAAAAAGTTATATTCTAAAATTCATGATGTTGACCATCTTATAATTTATTCTATTAATCAGTTGACTTATGCAATTAAAGGAATAAATTATAAGATGGTCAACATCATGAATTTTTGAATATAACTTTTTTGTCATTTATTCTATATATTGCTCTGTAATCACATTGAGCTTCTTATATAAGGATAGATATATAATAAAAAATATATTTCTACAGAAATATCTATCTATATATATATATATATATATATATATATATATATATATATATATATATAGTAGAAATGGTAATTAATAAAAACCTGTAGAAAGTGCTCAATACTGTTGTAGAGCAAATATGCGTTTTATTTTTTTATTACCGTTTTTTTCTGTTTAGTTACATTTTTGTTTCAGCTACACGACCGTTTTTTGACCGTTATGTAGTCTCCTCAGACTAGTTCGTTTATGGTGGAATGAAGGAATGATATATATATATATATATATATATATATATATATATATATATATATATATATATATATATATATATATATATATATATCCGAATACATCAGAGTGCATGATTTCGAAAATACACGTGAAAGATCATGCATGTACCAATAAGTCCTGTCATAAATTTATTCTTTTTTGTAGATAAATTTGACGGGAACTGAAAAGCCTGCATAAAAAATAAAAAAAATAAAATAAAACAAAAGAGTGGAGCGAGTGTGAACGAATAGAGTAGAAAAAAGATCTTGTTTTAAAATTAAGAAAAAAAATTTATTTACAAAAAAGGTCCCAAATTATTCCCTTTATATGTACTCGAAAACAAAAAACGCCAATAACAAAAAATAGCACAAAAAAAATGGCTCATAAGTTCTAAATGCCGCTACGACGAACAGCTACATTTAAATTGACAAATTATGAACGAGTACTTCCCAAAACATGCACACAACTGTAGAGTCTTTTGTTTTTTTATCTGTTTAACTTTTTTGTTAACTACTCCTTCTTTCCTTTAAAATACGTGCATACCGTTGCCGCGTATATAAAAGTTTAAGGAAGTGATCGCCGCGTTGCGACCGGTCTTTTCTTTTTGCCGGGTTGTACTTCCAGAAGTAAAGGCTCAGGAATCCTTGCCCACGGCGGACAACAAAGCGCACGTCCGCTCTCCTTGGCGACAGGATTCGAAAAGTCAGATTTTCGCGCTGGAATCAGTGACGTCATTCTAATTGAGTAAGCATTGCCTTTTATTCAAATTAACAGTAGTTTCGTACGAATATCAAAAATGTACGAAACCAAATTTAATAAAGGTACAAAATAAAAATATAACTCATGAACCAGAATAAAACTATAACAAACATAATTGTTGGTATAAAAAATCTAGCAACTTACACATCTATACTGTTATTCTTTTTTTATTGCTCATGTTCACCCCAAATAATGCATATTACCACTTGAACATAAGGGGCTATTAGTTGGGACAATGTTTAGAAGAGATGAGCCAGAAGTACCTTTGTATTACATTGAAACTTCTGCATGCAAGTACAATAAGCGAAGCAGTTAACAGGGATGAACGTCCAAAGTCTAGCAGTTCGAAGGAAGAAGGTGGGCT
>NC_136507.1:92425044-92427544 GCF_053919585.1 Euprymna scolopes
ACTTTAATATGTGATCTTCAAGTCATGCATCTAGAGTAGATGTATGACTGTAGATAACATATTCAATAACATATAGGATTTGAAGATTACATACTAAAGTAGATGTATGATTTGAAGACCACATACTAAAGTAGATGTACGAGTTGTAGATCACATACTAAAGTAGATGCATGACTTAAAGATAAAGATAACCTACTAAATTAGATGTATGATTTGAAGATAACATACCAAGGTAGATGTATGACTTGTAGATCACATATCAAAGTGAATGTATGATTTTTTGTAGATCACATATGAAAGTAAATGTATTACTTTTAGATAACATACCATAGTAGATATATGACATGTAGATTACATACTACAGTAGATGTATGATTTGAAGATCACATACTAACGTAAATGTATGAGTTGTATATAACATACTAAAGTTGATGTATGACTTATAGATAACATACTGTAGTAGATGTATGATTTGAAGATCACATACTAAAGTAGATGTATGACTTGAAGATAACCTACTAAATTAGATGTATGATTTTAAGATCACATACTAAATTAGATGTATGACTTGAAGATAACCTACTAAAGTAGATGTATGACTTGTAAATCACCTACTAAAGTGTTATTTGTAGATCACATATCAAAGTAAATGTATGACTTGTAGATCACATATCAAAGTAACTATGACTTGTAGATAACATATCAAAGTGAATGTATGATTTTGTAGATCACATATCAAAGTATTGTATGACTTGTAGTTCCCATACTAAAGTAGATTTATGACTTGTAGATAACATACCAAAGTAGATGTATTACTTGTAGATCAAATACTAAAGTAGATGTATGACTCGCAGATAACCTACTAAATTAGATGTATGATTTGAATATCCCATACTAAAGTAGGTGTATTATGTTATCACATACTTTAGGCATACATGTACTTAAAATCATACATCTAATTTAGTATGTGATCTTCAAATCATACATCTACTAAAGTATGTGATCTACAAGTCTACTTTAGTATGTGATTATAATAATCATATATCTACTTTAGTATGTTATCTACAATCATACATGTACTTTAGTATGTGATCTACAAGTCATACATCTACTTTAGTATGTGATCTACAAGTCATACATTTACTTAGATATATGATCTACAAAAATCATACACCACATCATACCTTTACGTTAGTATGTTATCTACAAATCATACATCTACTTTAGAAGGTTATCTACAAGTCGTACATCTACTTTAGTAGGTTATCTACAAGTTGTAAATCTACTTTAATATGTTATCTGCAAGTCATACATTTACGTTAGTATGTTATCCACAAATGATGCATCTACTTTAGCATGTGATCTACAAGTCGTACATCTACATTAGTATGTGATCTACAAGTCATACATCTACATTAGTATGTGATCTACAAGTCATAAATTTACTTAGATATATGATCTACAAAAATCGTACACCACTTGGATATGTTATCTACAAAATCATACCTTTACATTAGTATGTTATCTACAAATCATACATCTACTTTAGTATGTGATCTACAAGTCATACCTTCACCTTAGTATGTGATCTTCAAATCATACATCTAATGTAGTATGTTATCTACAAGTCATACATGTACGTTAGTAAATGATCTTGTGATAACATACTAAAGTAGATGAATGAATTTTAGATAATATACTAAAGTAGATTTATGACTTGTAGATCACATACTAAAGTAGATGCATGACTTGTAGGTAACCTACTAAATTAGATGTATTATTTGTAGATCACATATCAAAGTAAATATGACGTAGATGTATGATCTTTGTAGATAACATACCAAACTATGTGTATGACTTGTAGATCACATATCAAAGTAACTATGACTTGTAGATCACATACCAAAGTAAATGTATTACTTAAATATATATACATTTACTTTGTAGATATATGACATGCCATAGTAGATATATGACATGTACTTTGTAGATATATGACATACCATAGTAGATATATGACATGTAGATCCTTCCACCGCAATTTGTTGCTTTTTATTTTTTATTTATATACATCTAAAGTAGATGTATGATTTGAAGATCACATACTAACGTAAATGTATGAGTTGTATATAACATACTAACGTTGATGTATGACTTGTAGATAAAATACTGTAGTAGATGTATGATTTGAAGATCACATACTAAAGTAAATGTGTGATTTGTAGATAACATACTAAAGTAGATGTATGACTCGAAGATAACCTACTAAATTAGATGTGTGATTTGAAGATCACATACTTACGTAAATGTATGACTTTCAGATAACATACGAAAGTAACTGTATGGCTGTAGATAACATACTAAAGTAGATGTATGCTTTGAATATCCCATAATAAAGTAGATGTATAATGTTATTACATACTTTAGTCATACATGTACTTCAAATCATACATCTAATATAGTAGGAAATCTACGAGTAACATATCCACTTAAGTATGTT
>NC_136507.1:92432544-92437544 GCF_053919585.1 Euprymna scolopes
TATTCAATTCACAAACGATCTCAATCACATGTATATCCGGGTTATGGCAATGGGTTTTTGCGGTTTTTGCAGAGAGGTGTTAACGTCCTCCTACATACATCGCCTGGTGTTCCCAAATGGTCACCCATCTAGTAATAACCAAGCTCAATCCTGCGTAATCTCGGTAATGTAACGAGAAGCGGTGTTTACACTTGATTATGTGTTATTGTGACAGACAGACAGGCGGATAGATAAGCTTGGACGCATCGGACAAAAGTTGTGGCCATGAAATACGCATGATCAACGGTGAAAGCTTAACGGACCGACCGCCCAAACCTTTTCCTAAAGGTGAAAGGACGCATAAGAAAAATGAAACAAATTTTCATGGCGTTAAAAGCTACTAAACTGGCAATTAGTACACGCCATGAGTGTGTGTGTGTGTGTGTGTGTGTGTGTGTGTGTGTGTGTGTGTGTGTGTGTGTGGCGGTTGTGGTGGTGGAGGTGGTGGAGTAGGAGACGACATTCTTCAAAAATCTAGAGTGTCTAACTTTGGAGATTTGCATTAATTAAAATAATATAATAAATTGCACAGGAAGTTTAGCGTCCGTTGTCAACGAACGTGACCTACATCTACACAATATATTCTTTTATTCGCATGTCCAGTATCTCTCTCTCTCTCTCTCTCTCTCTCTCTCTCTCTCTCTCTCTGTCTCTCTCTCTCACACACACACACTCACACACACACACACACACACACACACACACACACACACCCGTGCGCACTGTGTGCTAGCCGGCCCGTATCCCGGCGTTGCATGGGCAAGAAGATTAACACTCGAACAAGTTTCTATATTAACTTCCATGGCATGTACTCAATAGAGTTTCACTCTCTAAGAATCTCCCTTATAAGCGGTTTCACTGGTCGAAGTCTTCGCACTATTTTTTTTAACTTGTCGATGAACGATTTGATTTCATTTCAAGATGCTTCTATTTATAATTGAAATTTGACATTATAAGGACTTTTGGACTCTGATCTATTTGCCTTCATTCACATTAATATCTTATTTTATTGATTGATTGGATTTGGCCAGGTGACTACATTAGGATTATGGAGATAATTTTTATAGGATTTTAATCGCTTTTTTGAACATTGCCAATTTCAACTCATTTGACACGATTTCCGCAGTCAAAGTAGTTTAAAATAATAGTAAAATTATAGTAAAATTATAGTAAAATAATAGTAAAATTTTAGTACGAACCAGGTAAGTTTATTAAAAAGAAAAAAAAAAATTTGTATACATAAATTAATAAAATAAAAACTGGTCACATTTTTATAGCAGTTTTAGTGTTAGAAAAATGTTATTTATCGTTTACCGTTATAAATTTTTCTCGTCTGAATGGCATTTCGATATGGCCGCCCGCTCTCTTCCTCAACTTGCATTTGGCGCCTGCCTCGTGATTGGCTGAAATAAACCGCTACGTCACACGCGGCCTGCTTCCCTTCTTATGTACCAGTAACAACTACTACTATACAGTGTGCGAATTCAGCCGACTACCGCCCGCTGTAGGTAACTGTTATGGGGTTAAATGGTAATAAACGAAAGGAACACAGGATTTGTAGGAAACGAACGTGTATTCACATAAATTACAGGCAAAGAGAGTTGAGAAATACCATTTCTCAACGGTGGGGCGTGTGTACACGACATGCTTGGCCGCGTGCGAATCTCTGACTCCGGGTACCGTTACTCGTTACCGGAAGTGACGTCACCAATGGAAGTGACGTCATGAGATAGTTCATTAATCCCATGGAGGGGCGTCTCCAACAGTAACCACAAAATAAATAATAAAAAGTATTCATAAACAAATGTAAAATGGCGTCGCCTACATTCAGTCTAAATCCAACGGATGTACGAAACGACCCTGCCTTGTTTTTCGCGCAGTTAAATCTATATTTTAGGCATAAAGCTATATCCGGGCAGGCAGATAAGCTTTGTCACGTGGCAGCTATCTTATCGTGGCGTTATCGCTGAGGTGAGAGAAATAATAATATATCCTCCTCCGGATAAACCATATGACATCCTACGGGAAAGAGGTACAACGGCTTTGACAGTTTCCGCGCACAGGCGGATTTTACAGTTATCAGAGCAGGAAACTCTGGGGGATAGTACGTCGTCACAGTTTTAAAACGCTTGCATAATTGGCTGAGGGGACGATGGATAAAAACATCGTCAAGCACATGTTCCTTCAGAGCATACCAGCAGAGTGTAAGGTAGCAATTGCAGCACAGGATGAGTCCACACCAGTAGAGCGGTTGGCCGATATAGCTAACCACATAGCTGACATAATATCTACTCAGATGTGAGAGAATGATGAACTGCTAGCAAAACTTATGGAGGGGCAGAAGAAATTGGAAGCTCGCATGAATAAAATGGCGGAGGACATTGCAAGGCTTACCTTAAAAGATAAAAACAAAATCCGGTCTCGCATCTGGTAGCTATAAGAGGCCTGGAAACGCTTAAACCTACAGAAGACTGCGGCATCAATTGTTGGTGCGTCTCACTCTGGCTGTCCATTGTATGTGGTAGACAAAAACTCGGGAACGTCCTTTTTAGTGGACAGAGAGGCACAGGTGTTTTTCATTCCAGTGTCTAAGAGATCCAGAAACACATCTTATAACGTCAGGATTGATATTCCATTATGTCCAGCAGTGGCGTATGCAAACCAGGACAATAATTTCCTGGGTCTCTTGAAGGAATATGTGCACTTTCTGTATCATCTTTTGATAAGTAAATTTGGACACGCTCCATCACACATTATATCGAAACGGAAGGTCCGCCTTCTCATCACAAATCTAGGTTCTTAGCACCGGAAAAGATAGCAGCTGCTCGGGCTGAATTTCAGCAAATTATGAAGTTAGGCATAGTTCGCCCTTCAAAGAGCGAATGGGCTTCACCGCTTTATCTAGTCAGCAAAGGCCCATAACGCATGACGTGCACGTGGGGACTACAGAGCACTGAATGCTATTACTAAGCCGGATAGATACCCAGTACCACACATCTAGGACATAACACCAGTGGCTCAAAATAATCCGAGCAAATACCGGTGGAGCCTGAATACATTCCCAAAACTGCTATCATCAAACCATTCAGAATGTTTGAGTTTTTACAAGTTCCTTTTGGGCTGCGAAATGCAGCCCAAACATTTCAACGGTTCATAGACCAGGTAGTATCGGATTTACCATTAGTCTGTGCATATATAAACGATGTACTTATTGCTAGTCGAAATAGACAGGGGCACGTCGATCATGTGCGAGAAGTATTTGAACGCCTGAAAACAAATGTGTTTTTGGTCAATCTGAAGTCACAGTATACCAGAAACAGTCAAGTGAATTAAGGATTTTCATATTCCTGCTACAATGATACACATGCATCTATTCTTAGGGCTAGTAAACTTTTACCGTAGGTTCCTCCCTCATTGTGCTTAAATACTTTTGCCATTGACAAACTTGTTGACAAACGTAAAAAACTGTAACGTTGCACTTCCAGAGTATGCATTAGGAGCGTTCAACGAGATCAAGTCTATGTTGCAGGAGATGATCAAACTGTCTCACATCCAACCCAACCATGAACTGTGCCTTGCAGAGAATGTGTCTGCAATTAGTATTGGAGCGGTCCTACAACAAAAATGTGATATGGGCCGGAAACCCATGCCCTTCTTCTCCAAGAAATTAACAGAGATAGAAAAACGCTACAGCATGTTTTCCAGAGAGTTGTTCGCTGCATTCTCCACAATACGACATTTCCGTCAATTCCTGACAGGTCAGCAGTTCCATATCCTCTGTTAGCCGCCTTGCAGTCTTCCTTGAACAAATATTCTTCCAGAGAGATTCGCCAGATTGACTATATCCTTCGATTAACATTGAATATCCGGCACGTCAAGGGAGCGGACAACATCCCAGCTGACACCTTATCGGGAGGAATTAATTCCTTCTGGTTGGAACCTTCCATTGACGTGAACACCTTATCTAGTGAACAACAGAAAGATGAGCACTTGCAAAATTTCCGGCAGAACAATGCAACTTCATTGCATCTGGTGACGATTACCAACCCTACTAGCAACAAAAACGTCATGTGTGACATATATATATACAGGGTGACCAAAAAAAAAAACGGGCCCCAACTCTAATTAGGCCCCGTTTCTTAGTGTTCTGTCCGAATAAAATGAAACTTTGGTCATAACTGGTTTATTATATTCAAAACATTACATCAAAACACTAGGGTTTTGGCCCTTTTTTCTCTGTTGACTGTAAAATGCTCAGAAAAACAATCGAATATCCTCTGTTTTTTTGTTTTTTTTGTATATATAAAATTGTTTTTCTGTATATATAAAATTGCAAAACCCAAAACCACAAGGAGAAAGATACCATCATATTTGTATTTTTTCGAATATTACAATTGTTTCGACATCGATCAGACAATTTTAAATTGCATGTCATTTAGAAATGTTCGTGGTAAATATCTTATCAGATAAGTTTTTAAAAAAATACAGGGTTAATGCGTATCTTAATACATTTTCATTCTGTTATTCACTGTATCAAGCAGTGTGTGTGCGATCTCATCGCGCTTTTAATGAATCCACAACCAATGTTGGAAAAATATTTTTATGGACCTCGATTTTCCTATATCTGTTCTAAAATCTGGACTATTTTGAAACTGGACAAGATTCTGAATGGTTTATAGTTTTGTAATTTGATTTATAAGTTTTTTGTGTTTTATTTGTTGAAATATCAATCATGTTGCTTAATATTTAAATCAATTTGACTGGCGTAATTCTTACATTTCCATTGGCTAATAGATTTTAATATATTAAACTTTCGGAAAAATCTTATCGAATTATATATATATATATATATATATATATATATATATATATATATATATATATATATATATATATATATATATATATATGATTAAATAAGTTCTAATGTATTGAATTGAAAACAGTTTTTAAGTGATTAA
>NC_136507.1:92442544-92460044 GCF_053919585.1 Euprymna scolopes
TTTACATTAATAAACTTGGGAAACAAAATTGACTCGAGGGTCAACCCCAAGGGTTTGCTCGGCGTGAGAAGCTTTCGATGGAACGTTATTAATTAATATGCACAAGTGATTTTTCCGAATTGGCCAATCCAGGCGAATTCAATTTTGATAACGCAGAGTCTGATTGGTTGAATGGAACTTCAGACTTTATCAGCTTTCACCGCTCCTTAATTATAAGAAGGTATGCGAGAGCAGTCGTTGTGTCTGAATGAACCCCTCCACCCACGCCGCCGCTACCTCCCCCCACTCTAACCGAGAGAAAGAAGAATGAAAGAGAAAAGAAAGCAATTGTACGTCGCAAATAGTTTTTATTTCTTTTGTGAGATGACTGTTCACATATAAATACGTGCGTTGTTAAAAAAAAAGAAAAAATATATATTTTTTCATTTAATTTCATTGTATAATAACAAAACATTGTAGTCAGGAGTGATATTTAATAATTAATCATTATAAAAACTACAACTTACGACTGGAGTTTTATTTTATTCATTGCCTACGGGATTCGTGAGTTAACTGCCAAACGAAACAGTCCACTTGAGTTAATTTCTTTCAGGAGACAGCAAGCACAAAAAGGCAGCTACCCGACGCCGAGTTGTTTCTTTTGTTTTTTGTTTGTTTGTTTTTTTGTTGTTTACTCCTGTTTTTTATTACTTTTATTTTGTTCCTTTACTTGCGGTCAACTTGTGGAGAGAGGAATAATCGGAATCGCGCATCAAACCCTATCATTGTATATGCAATCAAAGCCACGCGACTGAACATTTCTGGGTGTTCCAGAAAATCGGAACCACCTAGAACTCCATTTACATACCGGTGAACACTTTTTAACCGTCTTCATCACACTTCACTCATTTACACTTCACACATCACACTTTCCATTATACTTCACATAATCACACTTCACATAATACTTCACTCCATTAAACGTCACTCCATCATACTTCACTATATTACACGTGACTGTCACTTCATCACACTTCACACTATTACCCTTCACTCCATTAAACTTCACTTCATAAACCTTCACTCTATTACACTTCACACTATTACACTTCACTCTATTACACTTCATTCAACTAAATAAGGAATGACTGTGTCAAATTGAAGGCAATGTGCATATCGAATTTACACAAGTTTTATGAAATCCGTCAATATTTATATTTATAATTGTTACAATATTTACCGGTTATGACAATAAGGTGTCGACGATTATATTTACAGCCAGGAGGGATAAGAACAACCTAATCGGGTATCAGAATTGGCATATGAAATATCCTGACTCCCTGAAATTTTTTAGTCATAGCTCTTCACCTTAACATGTGAAAACAAGCATGGCTGATCAGGAGGTGATTTATACTACTATTTTTTATCTGGAATTTTTTACAATTCAAAGTTTCTTTGATTACAGTGATACGGCTAAATCTTGCTTGGATTAACTTCATTTAATTCTGCAACGTGATAAAGTTATTAGCTCTACGGTAAAGTTTTTTCTTTGGCTTTTTTTTTTTGATCATTTTTCTATTACAATGAATAACTCTCAACTACAGATTAAAATCGAGATCATATTTAAGATGTCATTTGAATAATAATAGCTCTAACTTTGCGAAATAAATTCTAACTTATGTATAGAAAAAAATAGTCATTTCTGCATTACTAGCAATCCGCCCAGCATTGCTCGGTCGTAAATTATCCTTAAATATGATCTTTAAATTTATGCAGATTGGGTATTTATTATTATAGAGGAAATTATCTATTGATTATTATATTGTACCCAATATATGGAAGTGAACACGCAGCATGGCCTGATCGTAAAATACGCTTAAATACGATCATTTAATCTATGCAGATTGCGTGTTTATTATCATAGAACTCATTCTCTGCTGATTATTATATTGTATCCAATATAAAGTGTTTTTTTATATGACTTGGTGCCATCAGCTAGAATCGAAACCTAAACATTTAGCGCTCCAGTGTTACTCTTTACCGTCTGAGCTAAGACTATACGCATATATATTGGATCCTTTAGCAGCTATATTTACTTAAAAAGAAATCGATTTGGTTCCACAAGTCTAAATCCCCTATATATCAAGTTTTTCGTCTCTAGATCAAAAGTTGACGCGGTAGTTGTATAGAGACCGTTCTGCACTAGGTGTATCAGAATTTTTGTAGGAATTTTTGACACCCCTAACACGAAACTGCAAATAAAATATAAAAAAACTCGTATTTTCTCTTTTAAAAGTGAGTTGTTTATTTTCTTTATGGATTATACTTCCAAAATAAACTATTAAAGTTGTATAAAAAGTAATAGAAATATTTAAAAAAAAATAGTAATGAAATTAATCGAAGTTTACGAGTTCAGTATCTTTCAATTTTTAAACTTTAAAAATCTATCAAAATTTTTCTATTGATTCTATTTTTACAATATTTTCAGGGTCAATGTGAAATTTTATGCTCTTTCCAATAAACCGAATATAATATTTTAGACAAATGTTGTTTTTTTTAATTCACCCCCACCCCCCATTTTCAACTGTCTATTAAAAAGTAAATAATTCATTTATGTACCAAAGTTTTATATATCACAAATTGAAGATAAAAGATCAATAAATAATATATTCAAATGTAAAACAAAAAAAGTAGTGTTTTTTAGAAATTTACCTGTAAAGTCCGAAGTTTAAAACCTTTAAAAAAAAAAAACACGTTGTTTGTTTTTTTTTGTTTTTTTTTTTCAATGAAATCTTGGTCCTTGCTCCTTTAATTGAAAAATAAATTAGGGCTTGAATTACATTTTTCGAGGAGTTATAAGCTTCGAAAGATAGCGGATGGAATTATTCAATAGTTTTCACGAAATTTCTGACATTGCCAGTTCTGCACATAAACAGACAGACAGACAGACAGACAAGATTACTTTATATATATATATATATATATATATATATATATATATATATATAGATAGATAGATAGATAGATAGATAGATTAGAAAGGAAAAATTTATAAAGATTAACCTAACAAATAGTAATCTGTATATCAGCGCTACAGTTTGCGACATAATATTTTAGCTAATATATTAACGGGCACCTGCAGACCTATCTTAGATCAGTGGCGTAGCAACGGGGGGCATTAGCTTTCGGTTCGCCTCGGGAGGCACGTGACAGGGGGCAGCATTCTGAGGGGAGGGGTAAATGGAAAAAAAAATAAAAAAAGCTTACAAAAAATATAAATTTTGATAAAAAAATGATTTTTTAGAGGCCGTAATATGTTTTTGTGTTTTATGCGTGTAATACTGTTTTTTAAACGGATTTTCGGTCTTTGATTTAATTCCATGAAAATAAATATTAAGTCTTTCTGGAATTTTGAAGATTAACAGATTATCATCGGCTAGCGGAGGGGGGGGGGGGTAGACAAATCCTACGACCGCATCGAGTAGCAAAAATAGTTGCTACGCCACTGCCTTACATATTGCAAACAACACATTGTATACGATTAAGTGAATACAAGTTCACTTGTCTCTTCTACACATAGCTGAAGGGAAACTGCGGGTTAATGCCTTTGTTAATTGTATTCATCTGCAAAATCACCATAGTCTATTAAAAAGGATGTATGAGTTCGTGTTCACTTAACGATGTAACTTTACCAGAAATGGTTACCCCCCTCCCACTCACACCGCACCTCACTTCCACCGAACAGATTTAGGTTGTTCTGCGGTTCCAATCAGTGCAAACCAGCGATCCATAACTATCCAGCATATGTGTTTACCCCCGTTCTAGTTTTGGACCACATTCATAAGACGTTCCTCAACCAAAGCTTGCTAGGGGTCCTGGAGGTAACTTTTATTTTTCTAAACTTAATTAAAACGGGTAGGATCGCTTTCAACAGTAATAACATTTTGTTTACTGATAGGTCACGCTTATCAAGGCTCGGCAGCCACTAGAGGATAAAAGATCGTATGCTGGACGATGAGCGCCACCACGTGGAGATCAGAGGTAGAATGGGTTGAAGATTATCAAAGAGGATGCTTCAACAAGCAAACGTATCAAATCTTTAGCTTTGCCTGGGTGTAAAATACGCTTAAATATGATATACTAATTCGTCCAGATTTCGTATATATTATTATACAGTCGTGATTTCAAAAGTAAAAAAAAAAGTATTTGGGTGCCATCAGCTAGAATCGAAACTGAAACTGTATCATTCAATTTGCGGTTATACTAAATTTACAACCAAAATTATTCCAGATCATTGTACGACTGACTGCTCCTGCCGATTGTAAACGTGTAAAGTTGCTTGAATCAGCAGGAGCTGAATCGTGTCGAATTTTGATTGTACATAAAGAGGTTTACTAACATTGTACAACTAAATTGTACGATTATATGCTCCTGCTGCTGATTTGCGATCAAAGCAACTTTTACACGGACGAGCTACTGGATTTGTCAGCGCAAAATATCGTAAAAGTCTGTTGTCGTATTATTAAAATAAACTTACAAAATTCAATCGAAAGGCTATTTTTGGCAAAAATATATATTTTATATTCATGTAAAATGTATTTAGAAAAATAATTTTTTTTAATATTATTTTTTCCAATTTTGTGTGCCACTTTTTTCCATTGATTTTTTTTTTCCGCAAAAAATATTTGTAAAAAAAAAAATAAATAAGTTTATTTTTTAGATTAGTCGTACCTTGGTTTTACTAATCATGCACGACCAAAAATTAAACACGATTTTATGTACGTCTAATTAAAGCCTGAGACAATTATTTTGCACACTGTATTGGAAAAAATAATTGTTTCAGTTGTTAAGGGTTTAATTAGTTAAAGCAACTTCGACACGGATGATATACTCAGTTCGTCAGCGCAAAAAAATCTTGTATTATCAAAATAAACAATAAAAATAATTTTCTCAAGTTTCGGTCGCGGTTATTTTTGGTAAATATTTTTTGAGCTTCATACCTCACGATTCCTATCCATGAAGGCTATAGATGTTAGGTCCAGTTTTATGCCAAGCGGTTAGAGACTTTGAAACTGTCAGGTCGCGCGCTAGAACGCATGAGCCGCAACGAATCATATTAGCAAAACAGTGACGTCACATCCTGACGTCATCAGATAAAGAATTTTCCCTTTTTTTCAACTATCGTTTTTCAGAATTTGGGAACCTCGGTCAGTCAACTGTGCCCTATTTCGTGAGGATCAGGCGCTCAAATCTCCGCAGGTTAGGCATCCGTTTACTTGATCGGCAACTGGTAATTGTAGATGCAAGTTGATAGTCAGATGACGATTTTCAACTACAGTGGACATTACAGGATACGACAAAAGGGTCGATAAGTCTTTCACGTACGGCTTCTTGCTATTTAGCCATCGACCAGAGTTTTTTCCTCCTTCTTCCGTGTCGACCAAGATGTGCCAGTTTTAGAAAAAGTCCACTCTCCCAGGCGTTGCTTCTCCCTTTCAGAATGGGTTAGTTTATCGCTAATCGCCAGGGTCTCTGCTATCGGGGAATGCCGACGGGGCTACCAAAGGATTTTGTAGGCCAGAGTGTTTTACCTCTTGGGCGCTTTTTAATCGACACTTTCCGACCTTCTGTCATACTTTTCCACCATGAGAGGGAGATAAACATATAACGTTAGGTATGGGTATACGTTTATATATTTCTATGCATAGATTCACTGCTAAAGTAACGGACCGGTTTTTATGACTCTTGAAACACTGATACTGCACTTAAGGGTAGGTAATGTGGGTTATATTTAGTTTCAGTTTCATATGGCGTAAATAAAGAGGAAGTGAAAACCTTTTGAAAAAAGCTAGATGCTTCCGATTTTTGTGAAAGGTCAAATTTGAAAAGCCAGCGCCCTATAAGGCCTCTAGGCGCTGACTTTTCAAATCTCATTTACCGGCCCTTGTGTCACATCATTTTGTTGTTGGTGGGAGATAACGTAAATTTTGTGTAAACTCGTCAGTGTGAATGTGGATCACAGGTACTTGAAATCTTACACCGGCGGTGTTATGAATGTAAGTGAGCCGTAGTTGATCGTAATTATACCTGCTGACATTAATTTTATCTTGTCTGTATTGATCTTTAATTCGATGTCAGATGATTAAATCCTGAATAAAGAATAACTCCAATGATCCTTCGCCATGGCATAAAACCAAATTGCATTTTATATGTGCTGATTTAAAAAAATAATTATCAAAAAAATTATTTTACCCCTCCCCCCCCCCCCAAAAAAATAGCAACCTGTTTGACCTTTAAAAGACCCTAGAGTGGTTAATGAGTCTGTTAAACACACAACAAAAACAAACAAATGCACCCTCGCTGAATATAGTTAAAGTTAACGTAACGCTGGCCTAGATTAAAAGAAATTCGAAATAAAAATGTGGATTATTTATTTATTTATTTATGTTTATTTCATGTGTATGGCTGTTGGTTAATTGGTTGGTTGTTTTTGTTTTACGGCATATCAACCCTTTTCAGGTTATTAAATGCCGAATCCAAAGATTTAAGAAAATTTTTTTAATACAATATATTTGTTGCTTTCAAGTCGGTTTCTATTTAACCTATAGTTGGGACCCTAACAGGTACTACCACTCCGGATCAGAGTGGACCTGGGAGCAATGGCAATTAAAGGGTGGTCCCACACTTCCCAAAGCCCGCAAGCTGGGGCCTCACCATTGGATATAGTTTAAGGTCATATCCAGGACCTACGTGTATGGCGTTCAGTGAGAAATGTTATAAATGTTGAAATGTATACGTTATTTATGTAACAGAGCGCGGACGCGCGTATGGCAGCAATGATCGTACCGTGTTATTTTAAATACTATTCAATCGAAAAGATGTGGGGGATTATTTTGAAGGCCAAAATAGCATTATGGCGACATCTTTGGAAGAAACTTATGTCACAAAGGCCTTACATGTCTGAATAAATTATAAAGCTTTCAATAATAGATACTAGTTTATTAAAGGTGGTGACAGTTTTGAACAATCTCTCTCTATATATAACGTTAATTTCAAAACAATAGACACAAATAAAATATAAGAAGAAATAAAAAAATAAATAAAAAATTGAACAAAAAGACGTCAAATTTTTACTGACAGACTAGTTGACCAAATTTAGTCAATCTTTTTTTTATATAGTTGAAACACTTCTAAATGACCTGCATTGGATCTTCACTATCGCCGTCGTATGGACTGTGTTCACTCCGCTTCCATTTCTCTCTCCCCTACTGTTTTTACACACACTCTCTATATTATTACATCACCTCCTCCTCCTTACCATTTTC
Source organism: Euprymna scolopes (assembly GCF_053919585.1). Classification (NCBI taxonomy): domain Eukaryota; kingdom Metazoa; phylum Mollusca; class Cephalopoda; order Sepiida; family Sepiolidae; genus Euprymna; species Euprymna scolopes. Next base: position 92,449,849 of record NC_136507.1, read on the forward strand.
TCTTACCGTTCCCTTAAACTGCTCTTTCAACTCTTCCTCCTTCTTTTAACTCTCCCTCGATCTTTTAACAAAAACTTGATCTTTGGAATTAAATTAAAAACATAAAAACCTTAATTTTTGCCCATTGCCAGGCATGGCAATTTCTCTCTCCTGAAAATTTAAAAAGGTCTGGAACCTTTTTAATTTTTGCACTTTAATTTTTCTTGCCTGGTGATATATGATTGAAACGGTCTGCACGCCGTAGCAAGATATAACTGTATTTATATAAAGAATATATATATATATATATATATTCTTTATATATATATATATATATATATATATATATATATATATATATATATATATATATATATATATATATATATATATTAGCAATTGTCCTCCTATTCTCGTTTGAATTATAGTTGAAGACTCGGAATATTACATTATACGAAATTCCCATAAAACACACGGATACATTTGACATTGTAATATAATATAAAAATATGGTAAATCATTCCATTGTTATACATATTAATTTGCTTCAGTGCGTATATATATCTTGCATCACTGCATGGTATACTCTTCTATAAAATACATCTGTATAACACTAAAATGATTTAAGAAAACTACATTGATATTATAAATATGTCTCTCCTCTCTCTCTCTCTCTCACTCTCTCTTTCTGTATATATATATATATATATATATATATATATATATATATATATATATTAGTGATGGGATGATTGAAATATTTCCCGATTCCGATACAATTACCGATTCCTTACTAAATTCCCGGTTCCGATACAATTACCGATTCCGATTCCGATTCTTTATAAATCTCTAAGTATTTAACTATAAAAGAGTTTTTTGTCCCGATTATCGCAAAAACACATCCTAAATGTGCCTATATTTTCTCAAACGTAAAACTACACTTGTGAGGAGGTGTTCTAGGCATTTTAGTCTTGCTGGAAGTTTAAATCAATAAATATTTATTTTATTATTACTATCAGCGGTTGAAGATGTTTCTTAAACCAAAATCCAACAAAAAGATAATTTAAGGAATCGGTTTTGGCATCGGAAAATACAGGCTAAAACTTATTCGATTCCGATACTGATTCCGATACCCCAAAAAGCTCCGATTTTTTCCGATTTACAATTCCGATTAATCGTCCAAACATTAATATATATATATATATATATATATATATATATATATATATATATATATATATATATATATATATATATATATATATATATATTTAAATAAGGGAGTATTTTGGATCATTGTAATAATGTTTTTAAGTCATTGAAATCGTTTTTACGCACGTTTCAGACGGTCTGTGATGCGTCCTCGTCAGAAATTATTTTCAAATGTGTTGGAGATGTAAAAATGGCGATTTTCGTAGTTAATTTGAAGTTTTCCCAAGGGACTCTGCTATTAGCGAGCATTTGGTTGACAACCCGTTCTGTGCCGATAGATATAAAATAGAATGGTTCGAGGTGCTACATAGAGCGGACTCCAAAAACCATTTAAAGATTTTGGAGTTTGTCTCTATTGCGTGCGTCAACCTTCTTTGTGCCAGTAAAAGGAAACATCCAACGCATTGTTTCTCTTTGCGGAACTTTGAATCTTTTCTCCGTTTTTTTTTTTCTCCCTTGTTGTGCCAATATTTTAATCGTTTTTAAACATTAATAAATTTATTTTAGTATCCCCGTACTTTTGGCACATTTAATAAGTTCCCCATTAGAACTCTTTATTTTCGATATAATATTATTTTGTACGCTATCGATTTTCTCCTGATGAGATGATAGCCGAAAGAGCTCTTGAGAAACTTCCGCTTATTATTTTCAAAACTGTATATAAATTCTGTACCTCTAAACATATATATATATATATATATATATATATATATATATATATATATATATATATATATATATATATGCCTTATATAAAACATGTCTTGTTCAAAATTATCCAAATTTTGGAAAGTTCATACAATGGTTTATGCTATAGCTCAATAGTGTATGACTAGAGCTCTTAATTTATAATTATATAAATCTTAGTTATTCAAAGAAACGATTCATATTTCCTCATAAAATACTTTATTGGAAGCTAATTAATTTGTTCGTTTCAAGAACACATATCTTTATAGTATAGAAAATATTCATGAAGAGATTAAACCAGTGATTAACATTCCACAGACGAAAAAATTAAAATGCATTCAACAGCCATTTAATTTATATATATATTACTTTCCGCGATAGAAATCACAAGGAAAATTCATTTAACTTTGTTTCATTTAAATAAAACAATTATACTATACGTAAGTATGCACGATTTTAAAATATCCAGAGATCAATTTAGTTGTTTCACTCTTTTCGGAATTCCATTATTCATATTTGAATCAATTTTTTTTTATTATACTAGCGGGGGTAACCGGCGTTGCTCGGGTGTGAAGAGGTGGTGTTGTAAGGATATTGAGCAAGGGTAAGGCGTAAAAGAAAAGAGAGAGAGAAAGAGAGAACGGAAAAAAATCACATAAATGATAAAACTTTCAAAGAATTTTTTTTTAAAACTAATCCGGCGTTGCCTGGGTGTGTCGAGTAAGAAGAAAATCAAAACAACAATCGGATGGAGAGAGGTGTTAAAAAAGAAAAAGTGGTAGTAGGCAGGCTCGAACCGTAACGTGAAGGAGGAAAAGAAAAACGTGTCGTCTTAGTCGATGTCTCCATCGCGCGACCGGAAGTAGAAAGCGTCGAAATTAAGTACAGTCAATCGAAAAGAAAAGATAACTTGCAAACATGGCGACACAAAAACCTCCTAATAGAAAACTGCCCATTTCAGGGTGAGGGAATTAATGTTTTTGGCCAATTTTTCGATATTTGTCGTCCAGGGGATCGTGGTTCAAACCGATACCGGTTTGGTCACATTCCGACACGTTTGTTGGAAGTTTTTCGCAGACATACAAACATAAACACACACATTTTGCCTTTTACATATTACACACACACATACACACGCAAATATATATATATATATCGTAACATGGTCATATATATTATATATATTATATAATATATTATATATATAATATATATAATATATATTATAATATATATTATATATATATATATATATACCATAACTATATATATATATATATATATATATATATATATATATATATATATATATACCATAACTATATATATATATATATATATATATATATATATATATATATATATATATATATATATATACATATATATATACATATATATATATGCATGCATGTTACAGTGACCAGCTGGGATAATTCCTGTTTCTTTTTCTTGCGATCCATCTTTTCCAATTGGCGAGCCAATGTTCGAACGTTCTGTTCGAATGTAAAACGAAATTCTCTATAGTCACGAACGTTTTCGACTTCCATGAGTCGGCTTTCAGACGAATGATGAATAAAAAAAATTCTGTTCAATGAATTTATAAAAAACGTCGATTAAAATCGTTTCAAAATCACTTAAGGACGGTTCAACAAGAACTTATTTACATTAGATTTGAAAACGACAAAACGATTAGTTGGGAAGTAGCCCGCGGTAATGTGTTCCACAGACAGGTAGTTGCCGGAGTATAAACTCTGTTCATAGAATTTTTGTTTAGTCTTAGGCGCTGTTAAAAAGTAAGGGAAATTGTTGACAGTTGCTCCAGCTAGATGAGCGTTTTTTTTGTTTTTTTTTGTCTTGATTTTTTTTTTGTTTTTTTTTGTTTTGATTTTTTTTTTTTTTGTTTTTTGTCTTGATTTTTTTTTTTTTTTTTTTTTTTTTTTTCGATTTTTGAAAAGATGCGTTACCATAGGTTGAAGCTTAATTAAGCATCGGACATGAAAATATCGATAGAGCAGAGATTACCTCGCAATGTTTTATATGTTTTTAGGAAGTAGGGAAGCGAAAAGGTGCTCGTCCACTAGATTTCGAAGACGGTTTTGAATCCATTCATGTTTACATTTTAATTATTATATTTTTACTGAAAATACAATACCACTTGACGGTAAATGAATGTTTGTTAGCTATATTTTAGTTTAGTATTAAATTACTGTCGATAGCTTCCTAAAATACCCTTTTTCCGAAATCTTGAGAATAACAACTACTTTATACGATACGCAATCATTGGATATACGGTTATTTTATGCGGAGGCTGGTTACATTTTTTTTATTATTATTATTTAGATGAAAGCAGCAAACATACATATTTCTTGCTATGTACTTTTCTTTCCATGAGTGTTAGACACCAAGTCGGTTATTCCTATTTACAATGCCTCCCCAAGGGACAGAGTTAGACACCAGGGTCGTTTTTTAACGTGGAGAAAAGGAACAAAAATACAAATTGTCTCAGTCGTGAACTGACACGTAGCTCCAAAAAAAAGGGACACTCTGGATTGGAATAAGAAATAAAATTTGCCTCAGTCAAGAAGAATTTCTCATTCAAGACAAAAAACATGAACAGTAGTATCAGAGCGAATCAGAGTAGTATCAGAGCAAGCATTTCAAGGAAATAACATATCTTTGTTACGGAAAAAATTAAATTACATTTATGAGGCAAAGTCTCGGCTTTAAGGTTAGGGTTTTTGTTTGTAATCGGTTAGGGTTTTTGTTTGTAATCGGTTAGGGTTAGATACTGTTTTGTAATCGGTTAAAGGCTGGGAAATTTTTCTAAATGGGGAAAATTTTACTTTTGTTCCTAATCGAATGTACGTAAATACAAATATTACAAACTAGCATTTCAGCCCGGCGTTGTCCGGGTGTTTGGAGGTGTATGTTGAGCAAGAAAAAAAAAGGTAAATTTTTTTAAACTTTGCCCCCTATTATGACCCCTTACCATTTATTGTTTTTGGACTCAAATCAAGTTATTGAGTTAGATCCATGTCCAAAGAACCTATATCTAAAATTTCAAGTGTTTAGCCCCAAAATTGTCGGAGGAGTTTGGTAGAGTTCTCAAAGGTCAAATCGTTGAACTTTGACTCCTTAACAGCCAAATTTTTGGTCTAAACCGATTACAAAGATTTTCCCAAATCTCAATACCCTGTATATCAAATTTCGAGTCTGTAGACTGAAAATTATTTATAAATTGAGCCCAAAGGAATCATAATAGGGGCCAAAGTTTAAAAAAAAATTGACCGCTTTTTTTTTTACACCTCCAAACTCTCGGGCAATGCCGGGCTCCCAGGCTAGTTTTTTTTATAAAATATAAATTTCTGAAATGAATGAGAGTTTTCCAAATGCATGACTTTTAAAATGTATAAAAAGTATTGAACAGCCATTATTGGAATGCGTGTTTTAATTTTCGCGGCAATAATGCACAAGGATCGAAAACTTATTAGTAAAATCATAAAATACATGCGGTAGAGAAATCTGTGTTTTCTTCTTTTTTTTACATGGAGTTCACCATTTATCAAGGCCCAAGGGCCACTCGGGGATAAGGGTTAGTGTGTGTACAGTAATCAATGGGATAGTGTAGTAATAGTATTGGAGAATTGAAAAAGTGTCATTACTTAAGGGGGCGGTTCATCAGGAATTTGTTTGTGTTGGACTTGAAGACATCCAGGTTGAAGTCGGGAGGGAAACAGGCAAGCGGAACAGAGTTCCACAGGCATGCAGTTCTAGGAAAGAAGCTGTGTTCATGGAATCTACGTTTTGATTTAGGCACAGATAAGGAGTGGGGGAAATTATTGACGGTGGTTTCAGCTAGTTGGGTGGTTTTTGAAAAAGATTAGCCAAGGGGGGACCAGAGAATGGAGCTCAGACGAGTAGTTGCCATGGAAATAACGATGGAACAAAGATAGGCTCGCTACGTCTCTTCTGTGGGAAAGAGGTTGCAGGGAAGAGAAGAGGGCATCCCCCACCAAGCCACGAAGTCTATTTTGTACTCTGTCAAGCAGCTTTTGCCCAGATGATTAAAATGAATATTTTTAGTTTAAAATGAATTCATTGTGTGTGTTCAAATATAATTATTTTTTGTTTAAATTTATTTTTTTTTTTTGTTCAAAAGAAATTAATTTTTTTGTTTTTTCAAAATGAATAACCTTTTGGTTCAAAATGAGTTTAAATATATTTGTCTAAATAAATTACTTTTTTGTTGAAATGAAATGGAATTTTTTGTCCCAAATTATTAAAAATGTCTTTTATTCAAAATAAATTTTAAAATATAATTTATTTAAAAATATTTATGCGTATGAAATAATATATTTTAAGTGTAGTATTATATTTTTTCTCATAATAATAATAATAATAATAATAATAATAATAATAATAATAATAATAATAATAATCTCAGTGGAGACGAATGGCCGTTGCCAACAAGAAATCAATGATAAACGGCTGTTGCCATAACGCAAAATCATTTGAGAAAGAAGTGGAGAACACTGAAAATTTAGTGAGACATTGTCACCCAGGTTCCAGCGAATACCACAGGTTATTATTAGTGAGCAATTACTGATGACGACATTTATGAGAGCGAATAGTGGGTCCAAGTAATAATAATAATAATTATTATTATTATTATTATTATTATTATTATTATTATTATGTAATTACATATACTGTACAACGTAAATATGCGATTTCATCAAAAATGCTTCCGAAAACTTAAGAGCAAAACAAGCTATATTTCCCAAGCTATCTCTCTCGTGTATATATATATATATATATATATATATATATATATATATATATATATATATATATATATATATATATATATATAATTTGTGCCGTCATCTAGTGGGCACGGGGAAAAAATCAAGATAACTAACAAATACATAGACTTTTGTTAGTATACATGACCCCCCCCCCAGTGCTTCGAGTCAACCGGTAAAATGGCTTCTCCAATTAAATGGATGACGTTATCATTTTTGTGACGTCATTCATGTGGTAATATTAAACGGATGGTGTAATTTTATGACGTCATAATTTCCATAATCTAAAATTTTAAATTCCAAAGGGCCGTTACCATCGTGAAAAGCAATGTCTATCGGTTTCGCTATGCATCCGTCGCATTGACGACCCATAATCATTTATTTAATACCGTCTATTAAATGTAAGGCGTCCATTAAAAAAGAGATTAGTGACGTCATAAAATGCTGGTGTCATCATCATCCCTATACCGATGACTATATCCGTCTGCTTAGGATAAATAGGATTTTATTTGTAACTTATGTAAGTTAATTTTCTTATTGCGTTTTATTAGAGAGAGAAGCAACATGGGAACGCCGCTGTTTTATTGAAATTCAGTTAACAAATTAATATTGAGATTTTGCTCCCTTGCACACAATGTCTGCATTATATCGCAACTTTGACAGGACAGATATATATATATATATATATATATATATATATATATATATATATATATATATATATATATATATATATGTGTGTGTGTGTGTGTGTGTGTGTGTGTGTGTGCATAAAATACTGTTTACGTACATAAATGTCTTGTAACTTATATGCATGCAAAATATTATATATATATATATTGTTTTTGAAACATAATTATCCACTAGCACGTGTTTCGTTGTCTACGACTCGTCAGGGTGGCTGAATCTAGCAAGATTCGAAATCGGAACCCCGCGGTAAGGAGCCTAAACTCTTATCGCTTGTTCATCCCACATGATTGCTTGGATATATCGCGATTTACTTAGATGTTATTTGTTTTTGTTTTTGCGATAAGGCTCCTTACCGTGGGGTCCCTAGATGGTGAGTCGCAGACGATGAAACACGTGTCAGTGTATAATTATATTTAAAAAACAATATATATGCCGCTCCCCATATGGGGGTACCAAATTGGTTAAAGGGAAAATTATTCCCAGCTTGCATTTAGGTAAAAATACACTTTCGTAAATAATTGAATTCATTCAAAACGTATCGCAAAACACACACACACACACACACACACACACACACACACACACACACACACACACACACACACATATATATATATATATATATATATATATATATATATATATATATATATATAGAGAGAGAGAGAGAGAGAGAGAGAGAAAGAGAGAGAAAGAGAGAGATGGGGGGTAATTTTATATATTAGTATAACGATTTGGGTTTGTATTACTGCATACATAGATTCGAAAAAGTTGTCAAAAAACAAATATATGAAAAATAAATGTTATCAAAGACAATATTAGTTACTTTCTACCTAACTGGATATGTTTTTAGTGTTTTTATTTAATGTAACATGTTTATTCAGCTCGAAAAACATATAGTGTTTACCGATGTGTTGGAAAATTAAAAATAGCGCCCGACTCTCTTTGACACGGTAAGTTTGCGAAAAGGAGTTAAAAATAAAAAATATAAAAAATACTGTTAAAAACCAACCGAATACATGTCAGACTATGTCACGGTAACATATACTGAGAGAGTTTCCAACAGTATTTTGTCTAGTTTTTATTTTCAACTCCTTTTCCACAAACTTACCGTGTCAAAGAGAGAGTCGGGCGCCATTTTAAATTTTCCAATACATCGATAAACACTGTATGTTTTTCGAGCTGAAAAAAAAACGTGTTGCATTAAATAAAAACACTAAAAACATATCCAGTTAGGTAGAAAAGTAATTTATCTTGCCTTCGATAAGATTTATTTGTTATATATTTGTTTTTTGACAACTTTTTCGAATCTATGCGTACAGTAAAACAAACCCTAACGATATTAATGTTTATAAAGGCTCAATTTAATTTAATATGTGCAGATATAGTTTTATTCAAACTTTTTGCTTCTTGTATAATTACTAGTTGTTCAGATAGGTAAAATATTTTGTATTGCTAAACGTAACTAAAAAAAGTTCAATACTTTGTTTGAATAAGAGAAAAAAAAAGTTATACTCACGGTTGCAGGTTCGAGGTGCATGTAAGGCATCGTTTGTTTTGTTTTGCTTTTTCTTACTGTTCACATTCTCGATTTTTCAGGGGTTTCCAACTCTTGTAAATATCTGTAGTTTTACGAAATTGAAGATTTGTGATTCTGACGCGATTTGTGCTTTTCTAAAAAAAAAAAGGAAAAGAAAGAGGAACAGTTGTTTTTTTTTTGTTGTTTTTTTGTTGTTGTTTTTTTTTGTTTTTTTTTTTTTTTTTTTGCCACTTGCTTTAGAATAGTACCGACATATACAACTGACCTGAAAATGCGTTTGAAAGCACAAACAGTCGGGGTCTGGGCTGAGTCGGCTTTTGTCAGCTGAACGGCTCACACTACTCCCAACAGATACACGTTTCCCAGGGTCTGCAAGGTGCGACTCTTTTATTCACCTCGAGGAAGAATACATCACATAAAAACGTTTCGATTTTCGCCTTACGTAAACGAATCTAAAATAATAAAATTAAAGTCGTAACCGCAAAAAAATGAAGGTGTGGGCCGAAAGATAGGTTTGTCTTGAACCCCCAAGAACTACTGTCCCATATTTTAACCAGACCCCACCCTAGGCGACCCAAATTCAAGGGATGGGGAACTACGATTTATTTAATTCCATCTTCCACTCCTTTCTCTTTCTTTTCTCCACCCCCCACCGAAGTTTTTTTTTTTTTTTTTTTTTTTACATTTCCCCATAGATTTACAATTTTCTCCGGATTCTGTACGTTAACACTCAGGTATGTCAAGAAAATATTTCACACACACACACACACACACACACACACACACACACATATATGTATATATATACATATATACGTATATATACGAGATTTTTGTCAGTTTTTGTCGAGTAAAAGATATAGTCCGTTGACATAGAACATGTGCTTTGTACGAAATCGATGATCAAATGTGGTAAAATTTGTGCTCTGTTTCACGATTGCGCATGTGCGAATTGCTCACATAACAGATTCATTATGTTTAATATAAGTCGGTTTAAAAAAACTGTTTAAAGAGTGTGTCACGCCCGCCGAATGGTTATTATACTTGACTCACTGTCGTTAGGTTAATTTTTTTTTTTTTGCTGGACCATGTTTTTTTTTTTGGGACCGTGTTTACGATCTAACAGCCTCGTCAGCCAACCATTTCTGTAATGTCTGACGAGGCTGTTAGATCGTAAACACGGTCCAACATCCGAAACATATGTAATCAAACAGATAAAACGGTAATAAAAAAATAAAACACACATTTGCTCTGCAATAGTATTGAGCACTCTCTTCAGG
>NC_136507.1:92465044-92482544 GCF_053919585.1 Euprymna scolopes
ACTGAGAAGGCCAACTGAGATATCACTTCCGGTCGTGGCAGCGGTACCGCCGAAACGAAGAAGAAGAAGAAGAAGAAGAAGAAGAAGTAGAGAAAAAAGTAAAAAAAGAAGAAAACAGGAAGAAGATAGAGTAGAAGAAAGAGGAAGAAGACAAAGAACAAGCCAAAAACTAGGATATATGCAGATAAAAAAAAAAGCGAAGAAAAAAATAACAGAGAAATAACTGAATAATTATCTAGTTGTGGGTGGGCATAGATGATAATCACGTGCACATTGGAATGTAGATTTCGTGCGTGCGAGTAAATATCTGGCACACGGAGGATAGGTTGAGATGTAAGTTGCAAGCAGAAGGGGTGGTCAGGGCGCAACCTCTTTAATTTTGGGTTCGGATGGGGGTCAGCTGTGGCAGAACTATTTTCGAAGAGCTGAACATTTTCTTTGTCAGCAATACTCCTTCCTGGAAATTCTTTGCGTCCATTTTTTTACTGAGTGAAATGCCCGCCGTGTCTGCCATAACGCTTTAATCTTGAATACCCGTCCCGTCGAAAATCAATGTGAGAAATGGTTCATTCTTTCGTACACATTAATCAAATATTGTAAAAAAAATCGATGGCAATATAAATTACAATATTGTGTTATTTGCATTATACTTATCAAAAATAAACTTAATCATTATAGTCGTTTGTATCAATTTTATATTTACTGATAACGCGCAACTCTTACTTTATAAACTTAGAGAATAACCAAAAGTCAAAGGGAACAAAGTCTGGACTATAGGAAGGGCGATGGACTGTCTTGATACCTATCTTGGTCATGATAATGTCTTTCTGATCCACTCTAAGCACCGCTGGAACAAACTTCGCGCAAATATTCTGCATTTTCAGTTACTCGAGAATAGTTGTGTGTACAGTTCCCACACTGACATCAAACTGTGCACTTATTGTCTCTATAGACACTATCTAGCGCGACCGTAGCTGAGATTGAACTAACTACACGAGTTTTGTTGTGTAATTCAAATCTTCTCTGTAGCTGAATAGTTGATGCTTCGCCAGGGCAATCAAGGGTATTTTATCGTGACGCCATCACTAGACTGGGTGCCTACCACGGGTTAGCCCCATCTACTCCCGAGAGAAGGATAGCCCGCACCAGTTTTTCGACCTGGTATTTTACCTCGCGGTACATACAGCCAATCAGGTACTGGCCAGGCTCAACGTTGCTTAATTTCGGTGATCTTGCGAGAACCGGTGTGTCAATGTGATTGTGTCGTATAGACACAACGGTCCTTATATATGAAATTCTTTATTTGGCTAATAAACTATGCTGTTCTGAGTTTCATACTCCTCCCACACCTCTCATTATCCCTCGCAGAATCCCTGCCTTCCATGGATCTCTTATGCCACTCTAAAACTACGACAATTTTAAATGCCTGTACAAAGGGCTTCTGGAAACTTAATAAAACCACTTCATACGTACGTTCAATTTTGAAGATTACCAGTTTCCATTTGGAAATAGTTTACTGGACTGCATTTTATTTAGTAGAACAATGAAAATGACATTATACGCCAGTAATTTTTATGTAGGTTATAAACGACATGCTTATTATATAGGGATAAATTTAGGCTGTATCTTCTTCACAGCTTCATTAGTATTTTTATTAAACTTTTTAGGCGGCAAACTAAGATATATATTTAATCCAAAATGATGTATTTGTATGTGACAAAACGTGACAAAATGTTAAATCAATGAAATTTGATATATTTGAAATCGATAACATATTAAATATTTTTTATATCTATAAAATGTTATATATTTAAAAATCGATAATAAGTGATATATTTGTAAACCGATTAAATGTTGTATATATATATATATATATATATATATATATATATATAAATTAAAGAAATGATGTATTTAAAAATAAATTAAATATGAGGTATTTTTATCGATAAAGTGTAATATATTTTGAACTCAATAAATATGACATTTTGAAATAGATAATAAATGTATTTTGAAATTGATAAAGTGTAATATAATTTGAAATCGATAAATGCGATATATTTTAAATCGATACACTGTAATATATTTTTAAATTGATATAATTTGCTTTATTTTGATAAATAAAACTGACAAAATGTAATATATTGAGAAAATATGATGTATTTTGAAATCGTAATTATATGATATATTATGAAATTGATTAAATAAAATATTTTTAATTAATGAAATGTTCTTTATTTTGAAATCAAGAAAATGTGACATATTTTGAAATTAATATAATGTACTTTATATTGAAATCGATAAAATGTGATAGATTTTAAAATCGATATCCTGTAATTTATTTTGAAATCAGTAAAATATACTATATTTCGAAATCGATAAAAGGTGATATATTTTGAGATGCATGAAATATATGTTGAAATCGTTTAAATGTAATATAGTTTTAAAACTAAAAAATATAATATCTTTTGAAATCGATAAAATGCAATATATATAAAAATCGATAAAAGATAATTCATTAATAAATCAATATCATAAATTTTAACATCGATAAAATGTGATATATTTTGAAATCGATAAAATGTAATATATTTGGAAATTGATAACATGTAATATGTTTTAAAATCGATAAAATGTAATATGTTTAGAAATCAATAAGATTTAATATATTTTTAAATGGCTAAAATGTAATATATTGTGAAATTGATAAATGTAATATATTTTGAAATTGATAAATGTAATATATTGTGAAATTGATAAATGTAATATATTTTGAAATTGATAAATGTAATATATTTTGAAATTGATAAAATGTAATATGTTTTCAAATCGACATGTAATATTTGAAAATCGATACAATATAATATGTTTTTAAATCAATAAAATGTAATATATTTTGAAATATATATTGAAATAATATATTTACTATATTTCTTAAATCGATAAAATATAATATTTTTGGAAATTGATCAAATCTAATATACATTGAAATTGATAACATGCGATATATTTTGATGGAAAAAAAATATAATACATTTGGAATGGGATATTTTTGTAAAATGTATCAAATGTAATATATTTTGATAGAAATGAAATATAATATATTTGGAATGGGATATTTTTGTAAAATGTATCAAATGTAATATATTTTGATAGAAATAAGATATAATATATTTGGAATGGGATATTTTTGTAAAATGTATCAAATGTAATATATTTTGATAGAAATGAAATATAATATATTTGGAATGGGATATTTTTGTAAAATGTATCAAATGTAATATATTTTGATAGAAATAAGATATAATATATTTGGAATGGGATATTTTTGTAAAATGTATCAAATGTAATACATTTTGATAGAAATAAGATATAATATATTTGAAATGGGATATTTTTGTAAAATGTATCAAATGTAATATATTTTGATAGAAATGAAATATAATATATTTGGAATGGGATATTTTTGTAAAATGTACAAAATGTAATATATTTTGATAGAAATAAAATATAATATATTTGGAATGGGATATTTTTGTAAAATGTATCAAATGTAATATATTTTGATAGAAATGAAATATAATATATTTGGAATGGGATATTTTTGTAAAATGTATCAAATGTAATATATTTTGATAGAAATGAAATATAATATATTTGGAATGGGATATTTTTGTAAAATGTATCAAATGTAATATATTTTGATAGAAATAAGATATAATATATTTGGAATGGGATATTTTTGTAAAATGTATCAAATGTAATATATTTTGATAGAAATAAGATATAATATATTTGGAATGGGATATTTTTGTAAAATGTATCAAATGTAATATATTTTGATAGAAATGAAATATAATATATTTGGAATGGGATATTTTTGTAAAATGTACAAAATGTAATATATTTTGATAGAAATAAAATATAATATATTTGGAATGGGATATTTTTGTAAAATGTATCAAATGTAATATATTTTGATAGAAATGAAATATAATATATTTGGAATGGGATATTTTTGTAAAATGTATCAAATGTAATATATTTTGATAGAAATAAGATATAATATATTTGGAATGGGATATTTTTGTAAAATGTATCAAATGTAATATATTTTGATAGAAATAAGATATAATATATTTGGAATGGGATATTTTTGTAAAATGTATCAAATGTAATATATTTTGATAGAAAAAAAATATAATACATTTGGAATGGGATATTTTTGTAAAATGTATCAAATGTAATATATTTTGATAGAAATGAAATATAATACATTTGGAATGGGATATTTTTGTAAAATGTATCAAATGTAATATATTTTGATAGAAATGAAATATAATATATTTGGAATTGGATATTTTTGTAAAATGTACAAAATGTAATACATGTTGAAAACAATAGAATATAATATATTTTGAAATCAATTAATGTGATATATTTTTAAATTGATAAGATTTTATAGTTTTCAATTTGAAAACGTGATATATATTAAAATGGAAAACATGTTATGTTTTGAAATCGATGAAATGTAGTATATATTGAAATCGATAAAATGTAATATATTTGTAAAACGCTGGCATCGTTAGTTTAAACATGGCCGGAAGTCTGTGGAAACAGCTCCCAGACCAGGTCGCCCCACTTCTACCATTGATGAGGCATCTGTCCGTCAAGTTGAGGCTGCCATTTTGGAAGATCGGCGCATTACTATTAGCCAAATAGCCAAAGATGTCAAGATTAGTACAGGGTCTGTGGAAACTATCATTCATAACCATTTGAATATGCATAAGGTGTCTGCCAGATGGATTCCCAGGTTGCTCACACCTTCCAGAAGCGAGAACGCGTCGAGTGCTCGAGAATGAATTTGGAGATGTGCGAAGAAGATGTGTCAAAGTTTTTCAAAAGACTGATTACACAGGATGAAATCTGGATCCATCACTATGATCCAGAGATCAAAGCCCAGTCAATGCAGTGGAAGCACTTGGACTCACCACCTCCAAAGAAGACAAGTGTGCAGCCCTCCGCTGGCAAGGTCATGCTCACAGTCTTCTGGGACCAGGACGTAGTAGTGATGACATATTTCCTGCCAAAGAGTACCACGATTACAGAAGCCTATTATGCTGAACTTTTGAGGAAACTAGTTCTACTAATTCTGAGCTGTTAACTTCTGTTTACATTCAATGTAATATATAATAATATATAATAACATGTAATATATAATAACATGTAATATATAATAACATGTAATATGTAATAACATGTAATATATAATAAATATAATATATAACAACATGTAATATATAATATATGTAATATATAATAACATGTAATATATAATAAATGTAATATATAATAACATGTAATATATAATAACAGGTAATTTATAATAACATGTAATATGTAATAAATGTAATATATAATAACATGTAATATGTGATAACATGTAATATATAATATATGTAATATATAATAATATGTAATATATAATAAATGTATATATAATAACATATAATATGTAATAACATGTAATATATAATAACATGTAATATGTAATAAAATATAATATATAATAACATGTAATATGTAATAACATGTAATATATAATAAATGTAATATGTAATAACATGTAATATGTAATAACATGTAATATATAATAACATGTAATACGTAATAAAATGTAATATATAAGAACACGTAATATGTAATAACATGTAATATATAATAACATGTAATATGTAATAACATGTAATATGTAATAACATGTAATATATAATAACATGTAATATATAATAACATGTAATATGTAATAAAATGTAATATGTAAAAACATGTAAAATGTAATAAAATGTAATATATAATAACATGTAACATATAAAAACATGTAATATGTAATAACATGTAATATGTAATAACATGTTATATATAATAACATGTAATATGTAATAACATGTTATATATAATAACATGTAATATGTAATAACATGTTATATATAATAACATGTAATATGTAATAACATGTTATATATAATAACATGTAATATGTAATAACATGTAATATGTAAAAACATGTAAAATGTAATAAAATGTAATATATAATAACATGTAACATATAAAAACATGTAATATGTAATAACATGTAATATGCAATAACATGTTATATATAATAACATGTAATATGTAATAACATGTTATATATAATAACATGTAATATGTAATAACATGTTATATATAATAACATGTAATATGTAATAACATGTAATATATAAAAACATCCGATATGTGATAAATGTAATATATAACAGCATGTAATATGTAACAAAATGCAATACAATGTAGTATGTAATAACATGTAATCTGTAATAAAATCTAATATATAATAACATGGAATATGCAATGAAATGTAATATATAATAACACGTAATATGTAATAAAATGTAATATATAATAATTTGCAATATGTAATAAAAGGTAATATATGATAACATGTAATATATAATAATATGTAATATGTAATAAAATGCAATATATAATCACATGTAATATGTAATAACAGTAAATATGTAATAACAGGTAATATGTAATAACATGTAATATATAATAATATGTAATATGTAATAAAATGTAATATATAATCACATGTAATATGTAATAACATGTAATATATAGTAACATGTAATATGCAATAACATGTAATATGTAATATATAATAATATGCAATATGTAATAAAAGGTAATATACGATAACATGTAATATATAATAACATGTAATATGTAATAAAATGTAATAACATGTAATATATAATAACATGTAATGTTTAATGAAATACAATAAAATGTAATATATAATAAGATTTAATATGTAATAACATGTAATATATAATAACATGGAAAATGTAATAACATGTAATATATAATAACAGATAATATGTAATAAAATGTAATATATAATAACAGATAATATGTAATAAAATGTAATATATAGTTAAAGTGAATATGTAATAACATGGAATATGTAATAAAATGTAATATACAATAATAGGTAATATATAATAAAATGGAATATATAATAACATGTAATATGTAATAACATGTAATATGTAATAACATGTAATATGTAATAAAATTTAATATATAATAACACGTAATATGTAATAAAATATAATATATAATAACATCTTATATGTAATAAAATGCAATATATAATAACATGTAATGTGTAATAACATGTAATATATAATAACATGTAATATGTAATAACATGTAGTATATAATAACATGTAATATGTAATAACATGTAATAACATGTAATATATAATAACATGTAATATATAATAAAATGCAATAAAATGTAATATATAATAACTGTAATATGTAATAACATGTAATATATAATTATAGTTAATATGTAATAACATGTAATATATAATAACATGTAATATGTAATAACATGTAATATATAATAACATGTAATATTTAATAAAATGCCAGAAAATGTAATATATAATAACATCGATTATATATGTTATATGTTTTGAAATCGGTAAAATTGTATATATTTGGAAAACAATAAAATGTAGTATATTTTAAAATCGATAATCTTCTATATATATTAGAATCGATCAATGTGATATATTTTTAAAATGATAAAATTTTCTAAATTTGTAAAATGATAACGTGTTATTTATGGAAATCGATTGCATGTGATACTTTGGAATCGATAAAATGTGATATATATCGAAAACGATAATATGATTTCCATTGAAATCGATAAAATGTTATATGCGTTATATAAACATATATATATATACACACACACACACACACACACACACATATATATATATATATATATATATATATATATATATATAGTGCACTTTGTTGTTGAAAATTCAAAGACTCTCGTTTTCTTTTTATAACATTCGTTTATTTCCTGGATTTTCCATTACAGCTGTTTCATTAATGAGTCGGCAATTTTACGATTTATGTTTCCGTAAAAATATCTTGTCCCCACCAACTTCTTTAGATGTTTATCCATTAGATTTTTACAACAAATGGTATATTTTTAACATGCTGGACATCGTAATCGGGTAAAAAGATTTCCACAGCCATGCTTACTCAGATATATATATATATATATATATATATATATATATATATATATATATATATATATATACATATATATATATATATATATACGTTATATATGTTATATAAATGTTATATTAACGGTGATTACTGAATTTAGTTCCTTGTACTCGATATAGGGTTCGAGAGGAGTTCGAGGATATTTGTACAACCAAACAGTAAACGACATGTGGTATTTTCTTCCCTTTATTTAAAAACTTTCTTTCTGGGTGTGCTTTGACGATAAAGCACAAAACCTTCACGTAAATATCAACAACAAAAATAAAAATAATAAAAATAAATATGTCTGCATTTGTTGTTTTAACATTTTTGCCGGGTTCGATTATTCACTTTTCAAGGCATTAATTTCTAACACTAAAACGAACGCTGCTTCATTTTCTTTATTGTTTCATGATAACACAAGTAGTGTTAAAACGACAACAACAACAACAATTTCTTGAAACAATCCCCTACCTCATTTTGCACTTCGTACACAAAACAATACAAAAAATTAAAGGAACTTTTTGTTCTTTACATTTCTACAAATGGAGTCTTTTTGAAGTCTCTACCACTTATAGCAATGGCCAACGACTCTTTATCTGAGAGTACGTCTCTCAAGCTCCTTGGCCTAACGTTCAAAGGAAACATGAGTTGGAACAATTACATCGAGGGCATTGCCAGGGTCGCTGCGAGGAAGGTGGGCTCTCTCTCTACCGTGCTAGAAAACTTCTAACACCCGAAAGTATCCTGTACCTCTATAAGGCCACTATTCGCCCATGTATGGAGTATTGCTATCATATTTGGGCTGGTGCATCGGCTACTAGTCTCTCGCTCATTGACAGGGTTCAAAAGAGAGTCGCAAATCTGATAGGCCCTGAACATCTAAGCTTCAGCCTCTGTCCCATCGTCGAAACGTTGCATCCCTCTGCCTGTTCTACAAGTATTATAATGGTGAATGCTCTGACGAACTGCAAGAACTTGTGCCCCCACGACGTGAACACCCTCGACAGACCCGACAAGTTGCAAAATCCCACCCCCACACTGTAGAGATCCCTAGATGTAAAAGATCTTTCTACTCCAGTAGTTTCTTCCCCAGAACTGCTAGACTTTGGAATTCCATTCCAGGTCACTGCTTCCCCAACTGTACTGACATGCATAAGTTCAAGTGCAACGTGAACCAACATCTCGCTATCCTAATCCCTATATAGTACCCCAATAGATGTTTCCCCTGATAGTAGTCCCCTACACCAAAGTGGCAATGTGCCTTGTTTGGGGTGAAAATGTAATAAAAAAAATATATTCACACAGGAAGTGTTAAACCTGGGATCATTCTTTAGGAAATGGGGGGTTTCTATGTGGTTTCCTATTTCGTTTCATGCTTGGTGGCTTCCGTTCCGAATTTGTATTAACTGTATTTATTTCCGCTATTTTTTTTTTTTTTTTTGAAAGCGCAATTGGTAGAGATTGCTAAATATTCTATATAATCCAAATTATTGTGCAATTACATATATAAGAAACATGCACTTTTTCTTTTTTGTATTATTCTTCGTTTAACCAGACTGATTCACAGCAACGCGTGGTTTGGTACAGCTAGTTTCTTTATAAAGATTAATTTTCAATTCCTTTATAAAGGTTAATTTTCAATTCATGTAAGATATTGTCCATCGTCTATTGACTGGTGTTATAATATACTTTCAGGTATTCGTGAATCAAATTATGTGATTTCCAAAAGAAATACATTAGAGGTCTGTCCCATTCAGCGATAACACCCCCTAAAACAGAACATTTTCTAATTGTGGTAGTAGACGTGGCAATGGGGTAGTGTCAGACTTGCTAGACTTTCAGCGCTGTGATGAAAATTCAGCAGGAGTCAGTATCAGGACCCATCGTCTTCGTGTCGCCTATTCATCAGTATGTAGTAAGACACTGTCTTGTGGGTGCCCTTGGTTGAATGACGAAGACCAGGGGAACCAACACCAAAATCAAACACCACTGTCTTCAAGAGATGAGAATTCTGACTTCAAATCCTACTGCTGCCTTGCAGTTTTCCTTAAAAGGTTATGGAACCTCATCCAGAAAGAAAAGGCGTAGTAACGGATATGATATGACGCCTGTTTACCTCACTGAGATTACTTTCCGCCAGAAGCTGCGGCCCCTCTGCTGCCAGTCGTCGCGGGTTCGCTCCACTGGACATAAGCATTGGAGGTTCAGAGGGTGTTTATCTGATGCACAACAGATACTGCACCTAAACTGCGCAAGCAAGTTTGGACTCAAGGTGGAAAATCCTGTGATGATGGAGTGAGACTACGCCAACACCGACGGATAAAGCACTGAGGCCCCAATTAGTCATCGTCAAGATTGACAGACTGTATGATGATGATGATGATGATGATGATGATGAAGGTAAAGACTTGTCTGTTGCGAAACAACAATTTAATAAAGTAAAAGTGACAACGTTGCTACTATATTATTCCTCTCTGTCTTCTCGGCCAAACCTGCCTCGAATTCGCATGTGATCGCTGAGCTTTGCTGTTTTCGATGTATGGGGGTGGAAACCTTGTAATCTATTATGTTAACAAAAAAGCTGCTACTAACTAAAAAGAACTCGTGGACGAGACAATCCTTAAACACGTTCATTATGAGTTGTATACAGAAATCTGCCTCGCTTTAAACCAACAACAATAAAAACACAATTAGTGACAATAGATGAAAAAAAAAACCACCTTTATCCGGAAAAATCAATCATTCCATTATAAAACCTTTTTTATATGACGACAAATGAAAATGCTAATCTTCATTGACGACTTCCATAGAAAAAGTAAAGATGGCACCAAACGTGGTGCTCATATTAGTTGAGCCATCTTTTTATTTGTGGATTGCTAACGCGGCCGTTACTGTTGTTGTTGTTGTTGTTGTTGTTGTTGCTGCTGTTGTTGTTGTTGTTGTTGTTGTTGTTGTTGTTGTTGTTAAGCTAGTTATACGTCCGCATTTGAAAATGTTCTGGTATGCATGAAGTCCTCTTCGCGGGTAGTGTGACACAATGATTCAAGTGGTGTCCTGTCTGGTACAAGCATTGGCAGTGATGACTCTCCATCTCTCTTTCTCTCTCTCTCTCTCTCTCTCTCTCTCTCTCTCTCTCTTCCTTTCTCGCTCTCTATCTTTCGAGGCATTTATGAATTCATTGGTGCTTATGATTCAGAACCCCATAACGCTGTTTCACAGAAGTGTTTTGAGTACTGCCATAGCATTCTTTGCAGTTGTACAGACAGTGTTGCAGTTTCTTTCTGTCCGAGTAGTGGTAATCCAGTGCGATTGTCCTAGCCATTATACTCAAAGGAACCTTCTGCTCAGTACAACAAGATACCAAACCATAAACAGAATTATTCCTCGTTGCTTCCGTATTACATTTGCTACCTGTATTCCATGACTTCGCGTTACCCTGATCGAGGTCTAAAGAGGGTTGTCGACCTTGCTCAAGGGTTTCTCACAGACTAGCGGAGAGATTGAAGCGCATTACACTTCCTTTAACAATAGTACTGTCCCGCCACATTATACAATGCTTAGTATTCCTAAGTGATCGCCCATCCAGTACTGACCAGGCTCATCGTTGCTTAACTTTAGTGACCTGGCGAGATCCGGTGTGTCAACGTGATTGTGCTGTATGACACAAGGATAAAGAATACTTTGGGGGCACCTCAGTTCTCCACATATGAGGATCTTGTGTCTGATTTATATGTACTCGAATGAAGGCAAGCATATTTTAACACGTGCTATTTAAACCAACAACAATAACAAAAATGAGTAACAAAGCTTTTGACAAGGTATAGCATGAGGGTCTCCTCAGGAAAATTAGATCATACGGTATCACTGGTAGAATACTTAACATAATTAAATCCTTCTTAGATAAGAGAAAAATACAGGTTGTCCTCGACGGTCGTACATCTAAACAATATGATATAACTGCAGGAGAGCCCCAAGGGTCTATCCTTGGACCTCTATTGTTCCTAATATTCATAAATGACCTCCCCGACAAAATTGCCTCTGAGATGGGTATATATGCTGATGACATCACACTCTATAACAGGCACGACAGGAAAACAAATAAATACAGATCTAGGTACATATCTAAAGTAATGGCAGAAACACTAGAGGATGACCTCCAATTTGTAGTGGAATGGGGACAAAAATGGATGGTCACGTTAAATGCTGCCAAGACTAAACTAGTTTCCTTCAATAATTACAAGAAACCTTCTCTACCACGCATAACAATGGCCAAAGATTCTTTATCTGAGAGTACATGTTTCAAACGCCTTGGAAACATGAGTTGGAACAATTGAAAGCATTGCCAGGGCCGCTGCGAAGAAGGTAGGCTCTCTCTACCGTGCTAGAAAACTACTAACACCCGAAAGTATCCTGTTATATTTGTTATTTTAATTATTAGTTATTTTAATTTTTAGTTATTGTAATTATTAGCTATAAACAGAATTTTGAATATTAGAAACACAAAAAATTATTAATAAATATTAATATCAAACATTTTTTCATCATTGGAATTGTTATTTTTATTTTAAATTATTTATTAACCAATATATTAAATTATAAACACAATGTTTGATGCTTTTTCAGAATTAGAACGAAAATTAAAAAAATCAGAATATTAAATTTAAGTTAAAACCATTAATGTCACCTTAATTTTCATATCGAAATTAGAAAAATATTCAAAAATTAAAATTAAAAAAAAAAACAGAAAAACTATTATTAGTGTAAATAGATCCCTAAACTTTGACTTCATTCTCTTTAAAATGAAATTTCACGAATTTTGCCATTTTTGGCGCAGTTTTTCCTTCCAAAAATTGTATTTAGCATTTTTTTTTTAAATCTGGCTTCCCCTTCTCTAAAATTCTGAAATACTTTTTCCAACACGTAATTGACTAAAAAAGAATCATTTTATTTTGGGGGAACTTGGAAATAACATTCCAAATATTTATTAACATATTCTCATACGTTTTAAAAAATATATACGAAAATGGTAGAATGCAATATTAATATTCCTGAGCGATTTTATAGTACATTTATCTGGAAAAACATTTCTCGAAAAACTTTAAAAGTCTATGATGTAGACTTTATAGGAAACGTCTTTACATCATCACTGTTGAGAAATAATTGGAAATCAATAAAAAAAGACGCAAATGTTTGACAACTAACACCTTCAAAATCTCCCAGCACCAATATCTTTAATAGAGCCATTTTTAGTCGCGTGCAAGCGACTCTATAAGTCACTCCATCGGTCGGTCGGTCTGTCCGTAGCATTTTTGTGCTTGGCCTTTTTGGTTAAGATCAAAGGTCTGTTGTTAATAGATGCTGTTCTTAACTTTTAAAACTTTATTTGGCCTTTTGGTCAAGATCAAAGTGTAGTATCTATTCTTACTACATGCTGTACTTATGTTTATATGTTTGTGATATAAAATGGGGGATCACTTTTCTGTATTAATTTAATGTAAAATGATCATCCACTTTACAACCAGTCAGTCTCAAAGCCATTCAAGTCATTCTCCAGATCATTCAAGTTGTTTGTGAAGGATTCCAGTTATTTTTTTAAGCATTCAAGTCATTCTTAAGTACATTAAAGTCATTCTTAGTCATTTTATTTATTCAAGTAATTTCAGCCCATTTTTCGGTCATTTTAGTTTATCTTTAAGAATTTCATGTCAATCTTACATTCACGCATTCATTCATTACACAAGAGCACGCGACTAATGGCTATCGACCTTGTTACTTCATATAGCACTAGCAGGCCGTCCCGTCGTAAAATTCACAGATTTTACATTTTAATTCATACAGAAACTGAGACATATGCATGCGAGTATCATGTTTTTTTCTAAGCAGTTCACTTCTTGTAAGAAAAAAAAATACTCGACGTAAGATCGAAACCAAAATCAAAGGACAGTGAGTCAAGTACGATAACCATTAGGCCAGACTGACATGATCGTTAAAAAGTGTTTTCACACCTACTTATTCTTAACATAAGGAATCTGTGGCGTGAACGATCCACGCATGCACATTCGTCAAACAGTTGACAAACAGATAATAATCCGATGACCCTAAGTACCAATTGTTCAATTTTCACTTCTTACCAGCCTGATTTCTCCATATGAAAACCGAGTAAAATTTTTCCACAGGTATGAATACCCTATATACCAAATTTCAAGTCTGTAGATCAAAAAATGTATATAGGTTGAGAATTGTCCACACACACAAAAACATTTTCACTTTTATAGATATTTAGATTAATAAAGAACATTTTCCATTTGGCCTTATTTGGCTTTTTTACTGAAAATTTGGCTTTTTTACTGAAAATTTGGCTTTTTTTAAATTGAAAATTAAGCTTTTTTACTGAAAATTTAGCTTTAAATATTTTTTGTAGTTACTTGTTTTGTGTTTACGTTAGATGTCGAAAACAAATATAGTCGACTATTTTGTGGTGCAATAATGTAATTATGTGTTTTATGTTTTATACAGTGATATTTAACTAATTGTGATTCTTGCTTTTAGTTAACATTTAGTTGGCATTGACATAAAAATAAGTAAACAACATTAGTTTTTAATGAAAACTTGATTTTCCGACTTTCAATTTTGTGCTAATACCGAAGAAGCACCAAATTTTTAAATATTACAAAATAGCAAACAATTAGAGACAAATAATAAAATTAAACTTTCTCGTATAAATTGAAAAAAATTTGTAGCAAAATTAAAACATTTTAAAAATTTAGGTTTTACGCATATCAAAAATTACAATAATAACGTATACAATATAGAATATTGCCGTTAACCAACTCACTCGGGTATTCGATGCTGACGGACAATTCGCAAATCTCCTAGATCTTTGTCTAACAACATGCCCTGAACTGTGTTCATCCTCAGCATTATCTCCGCCAGAATATTCTGATCATTCGCTTCTCACAATAAAAATAAAAACAAAGCACAACAAAACCCCAAATATCCCTTTTCATCGAACAGTTTTCGATGGTTGATGGGGACAGTTTATAAAACTTCATATCGGAACTACATTCACGCTCTATATTTGAAATGAATGTGTCCGCTATTGCAACCGACCTTGGCTCCCATGAGTTTTGGCGAATTATAATCAAGGTTCTGAACAAATGCGCGTCCTCTATTTCGACCGTTATAAACGAACCTGAGGTGATTTCGTCAGCTTCTAACAAAGTTAAACTTTTTACCAAAAATTTATTTTATTTATTTTTTTTTTTTTTACAAAGTGATCACCACTTATCAAGGCCCGGAAGCCACTCAGGGATAAGGGTTATTGCAAGTACATTACGTTAGTGTGGAGATTTGATGAAGTGTTTACATTGGGGGGGGGGGCGGTTCATTAAGAATTTGTTAACATTGGACTTGAAGACATCCAAGTTGTAGTTCGGTGGGAAGCAGGCAGACGGAACAGAGTTCCACAGGCGTACAGTTCTAAGAAAGAAGCTTTGTTCATGGAATCCGCGTTTTGATTTAGGCACAAATATAGAGTGGGGGAAATTTTTCACAGTGGATTCAGCTATACGGGTGTTTTTCATGAAAGATATGCGAGGGGGGACCAGAGATTGGAGTTCAGACGAGTACCTGCCATGGAAATAACGATAAAACAAGGATATGCTTGCAACGTCTCTCTGTGGGAGAGAGGTTGCAGGGTAGAGAAAAGAGCACCTCCCACTAAGCTACGAAGTCTATTTTGTACTCTGTCAAGGCAGGATAGGCTGTTTTTAGCAGCTCCTGCCCAGATATGGCAACAGTATTCCATCCTTGGACGTACTTGGCTTTTATATAGATAGAGAATTGCATCAGTAGTGAGATATCTTCTGGAGCGGTAGAAGGATCCCACCATCTTTCCAGCGACCTTGGCAACAGACTTGATGTACGTGTTCCATTTCAGATCAGGAGTAAAGATCAAACCCAGAAGCTTGTCAAAACACGGGCCTCACCCAGACGAGAGCCATCCATCACAATTGATGCCAGCTGGGGATCAAAGCGTTGATGATGTAAGGATAGGAGTTTGGTTTTGGATGCATTAAAGGTAACTAGCCACATCTTCCCCCACTGAACCACGCGCTCGAGATCAGAGGAGAGAATCAGAGAGAACTTTGTCATTTACAGCCTTTGATGTGTTGCCGTAGATGGTCGTGTCATCAGCATAGATGTCAACGAATGATTTAAGTATGTGTTTAGGGAGGTCATTGATGTAGATCAGGAAGAGAGTTGGGCCCAGGATTGACCCCTATCAACAAACTCAACATTATGAGATCTAGGCCGCCTACTTCCAGAATTTTCTCTAAAGACCGGAAAATAATCTGAGCAACATCCACGTATCTGTAATTGACGGAAAATTCCACAGCAACATCTTTCATATGCAATATATTGCAGCTGGGCATTATCTGGACGTTCAGCGGGAATGGAGACCCCGCGTATTATTGTAGCCCTTTTGTTAAAACTGTAAAAGTATTTGTCTAAGTAATCTGATTAATGTAGTGCGAAGATACTTGTGGTTATTACGGTTTATCTCAATATCCTTATACGGGTCTGTGACATATTCCAATTCTATAAACGCCCGTCGCCAACAGGAACCCCCCACGATATCATTATACCATCTTTAGACAGAACAGATACTACACTTGGATCCTAGCCAGAAGACCAATAAGTCATATTTTAGTTTATGTATGGCCCAACAGCGACATCATTGTTTTTTATATGCTTTTACATTGCGTCTTCGGTGATCGGGAGATCCTATTTATTAAAAGCGAGGATTAAGAACATTAAATTAGCGTATCTATATACAAATTTAATGTTGGTATTGTTATCATCTTCTATCTTTGTTATTAATAAATAGGATGTCGCGAATGATTTATAATCTGGAAACTGTGTGTCAAAGGTAGTACGGTTTTAATATATATACTAGCAGTATCTGTGGAAATTCCACAGGAGACTCATTCATACGTAATATATTCATGTTGGCATTCTGTAGATGTTCAGCGTAAATAGAGATGCGCTGATATTATTGTTTCTCTTTTGTTAACACTGCAAAAGTATTTATCTAAGCTAGCAGGGACGCCCGGCGTAACCCCCTCGTAAAATACGCTTTAATATGATATTTTATATCGTGCAGAATTCGTATATATTATTATAGAGTCAATTTTGTATTGCTTCTTATATATTACTAGTCTTGGTGCCAGGAGTTACCCGGAGTTGCCCGGATGTTTGGAAGTGTGTGGTTGAGCAAAAAAAAAAAAGTGGTAGTAGACAGGCAGGCTCAAACTCGTACCGCGAAGGAGGAAAAGAACGTGAAGAAAAAAAAAAAAGTGACGTC
>NC_136507.1:92487544-92500044 GCF_053919585.1 Euprymna scolopes
CCTGGAGAGGTCAGACTACCATTTGTTTTTTATTTGACGAACACAACACTGAACCTCACTCCGCACAGAAGAAAAATAGGCAGCGAGCGCTGGCTTGTTCAGAGGTGAAGAGTTGAGAAGTTTCAAATAAGCTTTCCGCTTTCTATCAATTTGAGGCTTAATTTGATTGAAATTATCAGCAAACCAATCTTTATGTCTGGGAACCTTCAATCCAAGAGCTTCAACACCTTTTTGTATATTGTATCTCTTACTGTCTCCAATCTGAGAAATTCACCTGGTTGAAAGCAGATTTCAAGGAACTTCGTACGACTGGATCCTTCAATTTGGAAACATCAATGCGTTTAGGACCTTTGACACCATTCGCTTTTTTGCGAACTGTAATTCTCATTTTAGCTCTGACCATTAAATGATCAGCACCACAGTCAGAATCACGCATTACTCTAACTTTGCAAACATTTCCAAGATCACCACGTCTTCACAGTATGTAATCAATCAAATGACCATCTTTAGATTGGGGACGGAACCAGGTCTCCTTGTTTTTCTGGTGATAACAAGATTTAGTTCACTGCAGAGATAGAGAAGCAGCATACAATTTGAATTGACTCTACCTATGCCATATGGACCCAACGGAGACCAAGTATCATTGTTTGATCCAACCCGTTCATTGAAGTAACCAAGAACCACCAAATTCTCAGCGCTTGGCAAACCGGTGATAACAGATCTAAGTATATGATAAAAGGAAGTAATATCGTCTTCAGGCGAAGTAAGAGTCTGCGCATAGACCGAAAGAACATTCATGTAACGACCAGCAGCAAGGGGCATTCTCAATGTCATTGCACGATCATTTATGCCTACTGGCTATTCGATCTTGCCAATTAATATATATATATATATATATATATATATATATATATATATATATATATATATGTTAAAATGTTCTTGACTATTCATAGTGGTATGACTCCAATGATTTCAACGATTGTTTTTTATAACCACGGTTTTGACAACAAACCAATCAGAAGCTTCGAACATTATTAAAGATATCGAATCTTGGATTCAAATCAGTTCGCTATCAACCTGTCTCGGAACGAATGAATCGTGAATACATTGATTATTCGCCGACATCTTTGTTACTAAGAATTAATCAACACTTGAAATCGTGATTGCATTGATTCTTCGCCAATTTAATTTACTGCTGCCAATTTGTTCAACATAATGTCTCAACAATTAATATATATTAGGTTGTTGCATAAGTTCCTGTCGATTTTTTTAAAGAAAATCGAAGAATTTTAATAGCAAAAGTAAGTTCGTGTGGAACCCAAGCTCCAAGTTTTTATGTGAATCTCATTGACTTCAGGTAGCGGGAAATTGTCGCAAAATCACTCTTCGTCCTTTCACCCAATTCTCTACATGTCTGGTGGCCATCTTCCTTAAAAAGAATCTTAAGTTGGTCTTCGTCTATCTTGATTGGTCTTCTGAAATGAGGAGTGTCATTTTTGGCAAAATTACCGTGTTTAAATCTGGTAAACCAATCTCGAACAGTTCTGTCAGCTATAGCGTTTTCTCCATATACGGCACAAATATCTTTGGTCACTTCACCCTCTTTTTTGACCTCGATTAAATGTGAAAAGAAAAAGGTATCGAAATTGGGATATTTTTTTTGTCTATTTGACAAACCATTTGACGGTACTGAAAAACGAGAAAAACATTATATGAGCAAAAAAGATGACCATTATATTATAGAAAAGAATACGTGCTTTTTAATGATATATAACATTTAGCCAAATATTAAAACCTATTTTAGAATTTAAATTTTGCATGAAACAACGGGAACTAATGCAACAACCTATATATATTTTTAAATTCAATTTTCACCCCAAACAAGGCACAGTTCAAGTTTGAAGTAGGGGGCTATTATCGGGGACATAAGTTGCAGGGGCATTATGAAGGGAGATGTGTAGCAAGATGTCTGTTCACATTGTAGTTGAACTTCTGCATGTCAGTACAGTTGGGAAAGCAAAATCCCGGAAGTCTAGCAGTTCTGGGGAATAAATTATTGGAGTAGAAGGTCTTCTTACACCTAGATGATGAAACAAAAATGATGAATCCTAAGAAGATCTCTATCATTCTAGTAATGATAGAAGAAACTGGACTTATGAAGAATAATTTCAAAAACTAACTGGCAAATATATATAATAAGATAAAAAGCTATAGCAAACATCTAAATGACTATTTTAACCACCGTTCCTGATTTCAAAAAACGAAAAATTAAAAGATTCATCCGCCTTACATTTAATGCGAGGTTTATTTATGGTGTCTTTTAAATTCAATAAAAAACCCTTCAAAATTTGCTGATGAGGAGACCTTGCTTATCAAAAAACTATATATAATTATTGTACATAACTTGATGTATACCACAATAAAAAGCATTGTTTTCCGAAACGATCGTACAGATAATTGATTTTGTTGTTATTCCTTCTTATGAAACGGATTTTTAATTTAATTATAATTTGATTTTTAATTTTAAATTATCAATCACATTACTTAATATTGAATTAGCTCTAGGACATTTAACTATCAAGCTTACTATATATCTAAATTACAACGAGCACTTTCTATTTCCTGTATTTAAATTAAACTAGTAATTTCACTGGTACATTAAAATACACTCAGCTCTTTAGACTATTGTTCAAATCTCCTTTAAATTATATATATATATATATATATATATATATATATATATATATATATATATATATATATATATATATATATATATATAAATTGGATAGTAACGTACCCAGGCACTTTTAAATGTTATTACCGTTTTTAGCGCTTATATACAACTCTCATATATATATATATATATATATATATATATATATATATATATATATATATATATATATATGGGTGTATGTGTGTGTGTGTGTTAATGAACGATATCAATATTTTCCCCGATTTCGATACATTTATTGATTTCGATAGATTTATTGATCTCGATTATTTTAAAACCAAATATTTAGCCATACAGTTAATGCTTTTTTTATTTTTTTTATTTTCGGATTACCGTGTAATTGTTGTATGGATTGGTTTCCTTGATGCAAATCCAATGGAACTCGCATGATTATTAAACAGTGCTCAATGGAGAGAAAAGCTGCTATATAGTCTGTTTATTATAAAACATTATTGGTTACATACGTGCATACATATTTCAGTTGAATCTCATTTTAAAGAGACCCACCTTGTAAGACCAAGGAAGCAAATGTTATTGGCAAATATATATATATAGACAGGAACCTCCTATCTTTGCGATAATCATCCTTCATTCTTGTTAGTTCCCTTATATATATATATATATATATATATATATATATATATATATATATATATATGCATGTATGTATGTATTTTAGCATATTAAACTGTTACCTACTTATGTTTTGGAAAATCTCCACAACACCACCCACCTTACTGAATTCTTTGGGTGTTTAGATTCAAGAACAGTTGAAAGAGCTGTGGATTGACAAATATGAGTTACATGTACGCATTTCTATATCTCACTGGCTATATAATTTTTCTCTTATTAGCGCCATACTCTTCTTAAGGAAGGTCGGTGCAAAAGAGATTTTTTAAGATATAAAAGATATTAAATAAATAAATAAAAATACATAAAGATTTGTAGACATTTTGCATTAATTTAGAATATATCACACACACACAAACACACGCACACACACACATATATAGAGAGAGAGAGTGAGAGAGAATTATATATATATATATATATATATATGTATATATATATATATATATATATATATATGTATATATATATATATATATATATATATATATAATATAAAGAATGCTTACAGACACAAGTTTTAAATGATCTTGCAGTTACGAGCGGAAAAAAATGATAATTACTGCTGGTCAAAGTCACATTTTCTCTATTTGCTTAAACCTTATTCATGGACTACTATACAAAAATTAAATGAAATTAAGCACTTATAAATGCCAAAAGCAGCCAGAGAAGGTTTATATATATATATATATATATATAAAATGAAAATTACAATTTAATTTACCAAAATGATCCAAACACTAACAACACTCATTATCCCCTCCAAAATAGTCCTCATACAGACATTGTCCCACCATTTGCTGAACACTATGAACAAAATTCAAACTATTTAACTAATCCAAATCAGCAAATTAATATTAATACCAGACCTCGAGCTTTTAATAAAGTACATACATATATCGGCGCTACTTCAACACTAATTAAGCTAAAGAATATCAAACCACATTTCACCTTTTAACAACCATAATTCTAATAATAACCAAGGAACTTCTCTAACCACTTTAATTAAAAAACTTAACTCTAACAATACCCCCTTCTCAATCAAATGGTCTATCATAAAAAAGTTAAGTCATATATTCCAGGCTCTAAGTCATGTCGCCTCTGCACAACCGAAGCTATAACTATAATTATTTCCCCTCAAAGTAACAATATAATAAATTCTAAAAATTAACTGATCTCTTTCTTTAAACATAAGTCCAAATTTAATTATGGCAATTTTGAAATTACATAGTTATTACTTTTACCCTTTATATAGATATAAAATATTTTTTCTTTAGCTTTATCGTTTTTCGACATATTTCTTAATACTTTATAATTTAATAATCCTTTATTTTAATTCTTTATCTCTTCTTTGCATGGGCGGTTTTTTATCTGCATTTTCTGTTTTATACTTTAAACTTTCCTATCTATCTAATATATCAATCTACCCACACATTCATATCTTGTATGTATATTTACTTAAATTTTACGATATGAATTTACTTACTTTTTTTCCTGAAATTGCAGATACCAGCCATCTTCTCTCTTTAAATATTTTTTTTGTTTTTATTCTTATTTTATTCTATTTTATATTATATATTATATTTATATTATATTTTTCATTATATTTTTTTTATTTATTTATTCATTCTTTATTTTCTATTTATTTATTATATATTTATTTATTTATTTTATTTTCCTTTTTTATTTTCCTTTTAGTGTCGTTTAACAACTCTTGCTGACATTTTTTTAAGTGATGACCTGTACATTTCAGTTGACCTATATTATTTTGCCCTATATATATTTTCGCGCCTTTAGCATTTCCTGTCTGGGTCATTTTGACTTTTGTTTCCCTTTATTTTATATTTAACTTTATCATTTTTTCTCCCCTTTCTTTTCCCAGATCTTTTTTATTTATAGTTATGTCTCGGAAGTAGAGTAAAAAGCACATCTTATTTTTCTTTTATTAATATTATTTTTTTTCCTTGTACACATTTTTGTGAATTATTCCATGGATTTCTGCCTTTGGATTATTATGGACCATCTTCTTCACATTA
Source organism: Euprymna scolopes (assembly GCF_053919585.1). Lineage (NCBI taxonomy): Eukaryota > Metazoa > Mollusca > Cephalopoda > Sepiida > Sepiolidae > Euprymna > Euprymna scolopes. The sequence goes on from NC_136507.1 coordinate 92,492,951, forward strand.
CGGGATTTCCTTGGATTGTACTTGTAAAAATGGAAATTCTTGTAACTTTCTTGAAGTTTTACATTTGGATTTTACCGTCACTGGATTTTTTATCTTCCACCAGACTATCCATTCATGTGTAATCACCTTTTTCTTTACCATATTCCCTCTGCTTAACTTATTTTACTTTCAAGTAAGATCTTTGACTTACTTGTTGTTTCATCAAATACTTCTGCATGCAAAATCCGATCCCGCATTTTGCTAATTCCTACCCTCTGATGAAAAGGAGAGTATTTCTTCGAAACTCCGCGGATTAAGGACGATCCATTTATTTAGTGTTTCCTTTTCAGATTAAATATGTTTTTAACTCATTTCAAAGTGTTTTTAACATATTTTATTAACTGTTTGCTTATATATATATATATATATATATATATATATGATTAGTTTTTTTGGAAAAAGAATTCCAGCAGAGTGCTCAATTAAAAGGAAAATCCAAATTTTAAGAGCGTACTTATATTTTGTGTACAGAAAGTTGTTAGTTGAGACAGGTCATTGGTACCGTCGGTTTCAAGCCCGATAATAAGGCCCGTTTAAGGTATCCTTATCGAGCTCTCTTCAGCCAATATTCGACGAAATATATATATTCGACGATATATATATATATATATATATATACGTGTGTGTGTGTATAATTAAAGAATGATAATTGTTTTTATACCAAGAGACATTAGTGTTTCATGCTTTTACAATCATCAGTGTATAGGTGACAATTCCTACCAGTCGGGAGATTCAAACCCAGCCATGAAGTCACCTTAAAACAATTACAACAGGAATGAAGAGAATTAACAACTTATAAACGTGGACCTTAGTGTGTAGAGTGTTCGAACGAGCGGAAGTTGTGAGCTAAATTTACGAGCGATTTTTTTTTCTCATTACACCATGTATTTAAGATCAGAAGAGAAAGAATCGGATATTATTTTGGCCATTTTCGGCCTTCAGAAAGATCTTTGTTATTGCCGGCCTTTGAAATTTTGACATAGATTGTGGTGTCGTCTGTATAAATGTCTATGAATGATCTAAGAATGTGATTTGTGAGATCATTGATGAAGATTATATATATATATATATATATATATATATATATATATATATATATATGTATATATATATATATATATGTGTATATATATATATATATATATATATATATATATATATATATAAAGCTGAATGCCTGTGTGTATGTCTGGTCACGAATAGGCTCCTATATGGTTGACTATTTTAAAAAACTGATTACATATAATGATAGAAGATGTATCGAGACACAGGAATGGGTATATTTGATCTGGCATAACAGTGGTTCATTAAAATTGTGGGGTCTGCGTTCGCGCCTGGTCCACAAAGTATGGAAATAAAAAAATTAAAAATTAAAAAAAAAAACATTTACAAGTGTTTTTGATACAGATGTACATAAGAATACTTTGATAAGTATGTTTTAACTTAAATAGGGATGGTAAAATAAAATTGTGGATTTGCGTTCGCACCTGGCCTCCATAGAATGGAAATAGGCACAAACTTTAATAAAGACTTTTCATATCTATCTGTGTAAGTATACTTTGATGATTATGTTTCAGTTTGAAGAAATATGGTATAATAAAATTATGGGGTGTTTGTTCGCACCTGACCTCCATAGAATGGAAATATGTCACAAAGTTTAACAAGGTTTTTTAATATAGATCCACAGAATATTGTGATAAGTGTTTCAGTGTGAACAGGTATGGTATAATAAATTATGGGGTTTATCTATTTTATTTTTACTTTCATCATATTTTGCTTTGGTTTTGATACCCCCAAATTCGAAGCTATCTCATTACAGCCCTTCCTTTTCATAATCTATCATACTTTCATAAATCAGAGTCCATTTTTGTAGGCTGTTTTTGAACCCAGTCAACCACGGGTACTTTTGCTAGTATATATATATCGTGCCCAACTCTCTTCTTGATCTTCATCAATGATCTCCCCAATCCCATTCTTCGATCATTCGCAGACATTTATACAGACGACACCACAATCTATTACAACATTTCAAAGGCCTGTAATGACCAAGATCTTTCTGATTCTCTCTTTTCTGATCTTGAGCACAGTGCAATGGGGAAAAGGGTGGTTGGTTTATTTTAGTGTAGCTAAAACTGAGCTTTTCTCTTTTCATCATAATCACTCTGACCCCTCTCTGGCCTCAAATGAAATGAGTGGCTCTCGTTTTATGGAAGCACCATATTTTGACAAGCTTCTGTGACTGATATTCACTCTTGATCTGAAATGGAACACCTACATCAAATCTGTTGACAAGATCGTTGGATCAATGTGCTGATTCAGTGGGTATCTGACTACTGCTGCAATTCTCTATTTCTATAAAAGACAAATACGTCCTAAAATGGAATACTGTTGCTACATCTGGACAGAAGTGGCTCGGTTCCAAACTGGTTTCAAAACCTAGTGGGCGATGCACTTCTCTCTTTCCTGCAACCCCTTTTCCTCAAAAGAAACTTTGCGAGCCTGTCTCATCTATGTCGGTATTTTCATGGCAAGTGATCGTCTGAGCTCCAATCTATGATCTCCCTATACTAAACTTTCACTACCAACAATTTCCTCCACTCTCTGTCTGTGCCATATTCTAAACGCAGATTTTATGAACAAAGAATCTTTCTTAGAACTACCTGCACGTGGAACACTGTTTCATTGGGCTGCTTCTCGGCTGATTACAATATGGCAGCATTCAAGTCTAATGTAAACAAAGTCGTGTTTAGCCAACTCTTAAATAATCCAAATTCTACCCAATCTACACCGCTAACGATTACTAAACAATCACCTAACATTCATTAATCATTGCCTGAGCTATGAAGACATGTTTGCTGCAAGGCTAAAAGTTAAAACATGAACCGATAGTTATTACGTTACGCATGCATATTTGTAATTTCGTCGTTCGACCTCCACCTGGAAAATTTCATTTTTTTAATTTCCATACTTAAGAACGGATTTTTCCCGGCTGAAACCTAAATATAAAGTTTCGCATTGGTTCGAATACCCTATATATTAAGTCTCATGTCTGTAGACCAAAAAACACTGAGAGGAGTTTGGTAGACAATTTTTAAAAAATAAATATATATACGCATACATAAATCTATATAGAAAGAGGTTTGTGTTTACTATAACGTTTTTACGCAAATATTACCAAGTATAAATCATGTAGAATATCTGCAATAACATAATTACACGTAATAGTTAATTAAAGCTGATCGTCCCATAAGAGAACCGAAAATGCTAATAGGGAATTAATTGAAATGAATGTTTAAAAATATTCAAATTAACTAGAATTTTTATCAGATGAATGCACTTCCTCAAACAATATATAACAAAGTTGATTTTTTTTCAAAATAAATAGAAAAAAGGTGTTTTAATATGAATATCAATACACACACACAAAAACAAATTTATATATATATATATATATATATATATATATATATATATATATATATATATATATATATATATATCCATTAGGGACCAGATTGGTTCACCAAACTTTATAATAATAATAGATAAAGTAGGTGTGTTTGAGAATTTTCAATATGTTAAAAGAGTGAGATCGTTGGGAGTGGTTATACTTATGTATTACTGTACGTCTATGAATATATGTATATTGGTGCTTGCATGTGTGGACGCGTGCGAGTTTGTATATATGCGCGCGTGTTTGTATGTGTGTTGAGGTGTGTGGTCTTGTGAGTGATGTAGCGATTTGTTTTCCATGTCACGAGTTCAAAGTCTGAGTCAGCGTTCTGCGAGTTTATTATCCACCTATCTGTGTTTTCTAATTAATAATCCGGTACCCGAACCGAGGTGCGTGGGAGTTGAGAGTCTTGCTCCACTTACACACGGACACTCCCTCTGCTTGAATAACTGGGAAGGCCAGCAAAATTAATTGATTTAATATGAAAGGCAAAAAAAAAAAAAAAATTGGAGGGGGTAGGGGCTGTAGTGCCTCGTCATTTTTACAAATTTTTGTAGATGAGGATTGATAAGTTATATTATTCAGACTACTGTTCTCATCTTAAGTGTTACGCTCACAGTGTTTCGGTTGATTTAACCTCCGACTTTCTTCGGGTGTATCTTGTCGAACTCGGGAATATTTCTTTCGAATTCGCACGGAATTTTGAACGGAAGTCTTTATTGAATTCACGAGTCTAGCATGCTCTCGTTCCGTCAGTCATGACCGGCTGGAAGTCCTAAGTATGCAACGTTGCAGAAACAAACATACAATAAATCCGACTCGGCTTTTCTTTCTTTTTAACACAAGTCGTTTATTTCCGTTTTTATTTCTCCCCGTCTCGACCTCAACTTAAAGGTCTCTCGCTGTCACATGCCCATTTCACTTGGTACATTTCTCTTCCTTCTGACCGCACGCTTGCAACAGCCAACCCATTCTCGCTTTTACTTTACACGTTCGTCTCATTCAGTGTCGACTTTTTTTTCTCAACGACGTGGTGTCCATTTCTCTTTTCCTCCAGACGCAATCCCAAGCACACTTGCTCATTTGCATACGTGTTCAAACAATGTTGCTGCTGCTAATTCAATCGCTCACCATCCACTCTTCGGCTTCCTCTGATATTTACATGCGCGTTCATATGCGATCTGTTACAAGTAATTCGCAACTGTATTCTTAGTATTGCTCGCATTAAGGATTGAACATTCAACCTTCAGAAGAGTGTCACATAGAACCGAATTTTACTTAGTAATTTATCCATTACGCTACTTGGACAATCTGACAGAATGATTCCCAATTTTCACTTGGTACATCTGAAGAAGGTGGAAGGTTACACCGGTCGAAACATTATAGAAATAACACTCAACTTCTGATGTTTGCCTTAAATTTTTGCAAGGTTTGGGGTTTGACATTTTGAATATCTATCAGCTCGCAGAACGAAATAAAGGGGTTAAATAGCAATCCAGAGATTCTGCAATCTGTCATGAATGATGTTTTGGAAAGAGCACAAATATGCGAAGCTGAAAATCGGCAAACTATTTTTCATAAATAAAGATTGTTTGAATTTTGCATTTTCTTTGAAATTTCCCGTTGTCTTAATCAGATTGTGTTGAAATTACAGAAAGATGTCCTCAAAAATAAAGAATCTATTTAAGTTCGAAACACTTCAATGACTTTTTGGGCACTCTATATTATTATTATTATTATTATTATTATTATTATTATTAATACTACAAGTACTGCCACAAGTATTATTATTATTATTATTATTATTATGATTATTAATATTATTAATAACACGTCTATTATTATTATGATTATTAATATTATTAATAACACGTCTATTATTATTATTATTATTATTACTATTTATTATTATTATTGTTATTATTATTATTATTATTATTAATACTACAAGTACTACCACAAGTATTATTAATATTATTATGATTATTAATATTATTATTATTACTATTTATTATTATTAGTAGTAGTATTATTATTATTAGTAGTAGTACTACTACTACTACTACTATTATTGCGTAACGAAGTGGTGTGTGGGAAGAAAATTTTGCTTCAGTTGTCGGCGGGCACTCCCTTTGACTGAAAAAATCTGGTTAGCCAGTAACATTATTGATTGAATATAAAAGGCGAGCCTTTTGAAAGTGCCACGTCATTCTTTCTCAATGAAAAAAAAATGATTAAACTAAATATTCCATTGAAAAGAAAGTACTCAATGAATAAAATAGAGAAGCACATAAAATAGTGAACAAAAAAAACGTAACACGCAAATAGATATTTTTTAAACATGCATTACGGGAGATCAGAACAATACCGGTACCGTCGGTTTCAAACCCCTTCCCGAAAAAGAAACTTATAATAGATCTCCTTTACCGGACTCTTTTTGTCCTCTTTTTATGTATACTTCAATGTAAATAGTTCACATGAACAGACGTAAAGAAGACCTATAACTTAGCATAATGCTATTTTTTTAATATAAGCTAGTGCTGCCTGTCGATGTCACCAAAAAGGTATTTGCTTATCTGATGAGCTGGGTGTGTACATACATCAATTGTAAAAACAAGAGATGTCAAAGTGCGCATGGGTTAAACGAGTATCGATACTGATATAGAGCCGAAGTGCATATTCGGTTTATCTCGTTTTCCTCAGCCTTTACAGTCCTCAGATTTAATAAGCAATGTTTCTGAAAGTGGAGCTGCCGTCTAAATTGGATGTTCTATTGCACGGAAGGCATATAGAGACTTTAAATCCTCTCATAACATTTATCACCATTCTACAGTCAATCTTTCTACATAAAGCTCGATGTCAGTGTAAATGGTCGCACTTTAGTAAAACAATGTATAATTTGTATATGTAACTCAGTAGTGCTCGGTGTATGCGTATATGTGTGCGCGTGATACCGTCATAGGACGATAGAACACGATCACGAGGAGATAACTCATTTTCTGTTTCAAATGGAGTTACTTCCTTCTCCTTTTATGTGAGTTCTCATGTGGAGGCACGAAAACGGCACGGGACTAACACTGGCAGGCGCCAATGGAAACGATGACGTATATAAAGGTAAATGAAGAGGGAGATATATTACTTCTGTTCGTGATAGTTGTGACACATAAACTCAATAATATCGGGCTAAGACTGATAGATGTAATTTGTACTATTCTATAGGTAGAATTCTTTGCAAATAAAATGTCCAAGTTAACTCATCTGTGAATATCCTCATTTATTCCACTACTCTCTCATGTTCTACATATATAGACGCATATCCGTGTTCGAGCATAATATTCTGCAAGGCATTAGTATTTATACTATTCCAATACCCCCATCCATAACAAACCTCAAACTTTATTTGTTGATCATTATCCAGTTGTGTCGAAACCAGTTAGAATCTGACTTATCGAAAACCGAATAGTTGGTTCTCTGGCTTTTTCGGAAATTTTTTGAACTGAACTCTTCTCGACAAATAGATTACGCTTGGCCGGAAATCCTAAATATCCCATCTTTCTGTCAGTAACTCCTAGGTGATTACAGGAATTGACAACGTAAGTTA